>NC_073313.1:203008090-203608090 GCF_027595985.1 Sorex araneus
GAGTGCTTAGCTGCCTCTTCAATCTCCCTCCAACTTAATCAGAGCAACTGCACTAATATTTATAGGATTCTGTATGCATTTGTTTTCTAGCTAAACCCATGTTGAAATCACTGTATCACTGTATCACTGTCATCCCGTTGCTCATCGATTTGCTCGAGCGGGCACCAGTAACGTCTCCATTGTGAGACTTGTTACTGTTTTTGACCTATTGAATACGCCACGGGTAGCCTGCCAGGCTCTGCCGTGGGGGCAAGATACTCTTGGTAGCTTTTCAGACTCTCCGAGAGGGGCGGAGGAATGGAGCCTTGGTCTGCCAAGTGCAAGGAGAATGCCCTACATGCTGCGCTATTGCTCCATCACTTGCTGTTATTTTACCTGATTTTTTTTTCTACTACAATGATACCTCCCTGCCACACCTACATACCACATACACATATTCACTTTAGGAACTAACAGACACAGATGATCCAAATTTTTGCAGTAGGCATCTCTGTGTACTTTTGCAGGTGAGAAACAAGTAGCGACTGAGTGGGTCTCTCAGCCTGAATGAGATCATTATCTTGGTCTCATCCTCTAGTTCATCTTTTTTTATGTTGGTCCCAGGAAGCAGAATTAAGGCAGTAATGATTTTGTGGGCTAGCCAGAGTATCCAGATGCTTGAATAATAGGACTTGCATGTAAAATTGTCTTTCATATTGCTCATAACTAACTCTGTAGTCTACTTGTAAAATGAGATTGTAACTATCTTTCAGGGGCAAACCAATCAAATCTGGGTGAAAAAATGTCATCATACCCAGGCCCCAAATTGGAAGTCAGCGCAGATAGATAAAGGTGAGGTCCAAACACTCACAGATTACTATAGTTCTTTAACTTGCATTAAGGAAGGGCTCTGTCACCTTTTTTTTTTTCAAGTGTAAAAATCCTTTTCTTTAGTTCATTCTTCTCAGATACAGAGGATGGCTACAGTTTATGCTTGTTTACCACTTCTTACCACCTTCATTGTATTATAAGATCAGGACTCTCTAAAACTGATGTACAATCGCTTAATATTCTTACAGCTTAATTTGTGCTCTCTCTAAAACATTGAATCTGCTACCAAGTAATTCCCACCTTTCCTTTCTTTCAAAGTGCAATTTATTTTAAGATTGGAGACAAATGTTGGTCTTTGACTTATTGGTTGGTCTCCATTATTGCTAATGAAAATGTATTGACCTTTTCCAACACAGCTGAGAGAAAAATCAGAATATAAATGGATTAGAAGTTAATGCATGCCATTTCCCTGGTCTAGGATCTTCATGACTCATTGGAATATTCTGAGATCAAGTATTGTCTCACATAAAACAGTGAGACAGTTGCATGGAAAAGGAATCACAACTTCTATTAGATAGTGGGGGCTATTGAGATAGAATTTTAAGTACGATGTTCTTGCAAGGTTGTTTCTGGTTATTTGAGTAGAGAAAATATCAAGTCTCAGTTTGAAACTAGTTCTGCCCTTTTAGGCAGAAACCATGATACATCAGCTCTCTTCAAACAAATTAGAAATTGGTGTGAGTGGGGAGGTACACAATGCCTTCCCTCCCCCCCCCCCATAGGCAAGGGAGAGCACCAAAGAAATTCATTGCTGTCCAGAGAGAGGCTTTAGTAATCCACAAGCACAGACAAGCCAATTGAGTGTACGTTCAAATTTACACATATTTCATGGCTGTCACTATGAAAGTGACAGCTCTCTTCATGCTTGCCTGCTGGATTGATTTTCTCTGGGATGGAATTTTCCCATTAACCTCTGTTAAGATAAAGCTATTCAAGACCACTGATCCTGGAGCTTTTCTGTTGCAAGTGAAGTTGCCAGAAAGGGAGCCCAGAGACCATGCCTATTGCCCCCTGCACCCACACTCACACTTCAAATGCTGTTCACTGCATTTCTTCTGACTGGTTGGAGCACTTTAAACCCACATAGGTCTTTGGGTTTAATGTGCAAGGATTTAAACTACAGCCCACTTTGCTTGGTTGATTTCAGCGCTGAACCTGAGCCCATTGGGGTCACCAGGAAATCGACGGTGGAAGAGGAGTAGCACCAAAGAGGCCTTACTCAACGCGGTATGGCCTCAAAGAGCTGTGCTGGCAGTGTTCCCAGGTCACATCCTCCTCTTTTCCTACTTTCCAGACTCTCAATCTTGCCTCTCCACACTCAGGAACAGGCCTTACCACACACAGATGCTTTTGCAAGAGACTCATTCTGCCTGTGCTGAGGCTGGTATCCCTTCCTGATGCTGTAGTAAATTGGAGCCCTGAAATGAAAGGTGAGAGAGAGGAGCCATCAGTTGCTACAGCTCTTAGCATGCAATTTCCCCTGCAATTCTCCATCTGCAGCTTTTTGCACACCCTCTACCCATCTTCCCCTTCCCCCCTCCAATTCTTGAGGCTGGAGAGTGGAGTGACTACACAGACAGGTTCTCTAGCCAGAAGGGAATCCCTTCTTCCCATGAGAATTTGGCCACATTACAGATAAAACTCTATGCCCTGGGGTTTCCTCATGGAATGGAGTAGGTGTGCCTACCTTCTACACATAGAATTAACAAGGAAGTATTCTGGAAACACTGAGAACAGTGTCTGGCATGTTGGGGTGTATGAACAGGACACAAGTCAGATGGCAGAAACCTGCTACAAAGGCATAGTTGCATATTTGTCAGGGAAGCAACTTCTTGGACACAGATGCCACAGGGAGGAACATAGACTTTTCAGGTTAGAAAAGAGCTATGTAAAATTATACAGTTGCTAATTAGACCTTGAAGGTCTACTTGAAGGCAGGTAAAGAGAAGCCTTCCAGAGCAAGAAGTGTAAGTGAATCTACTACTTTAGGCTGATTTCCTTCTGTGCTTTAGGGAAACCAGCAGAAGTACCAGGGTTCAAAAGTAAGGTAACCAGGCTTAGAACAAAAACAGAATCATCTCCAAGTATCCAGGACCTCATTTCTTTTGGTTCAATAAAGTTTCAGAGATCCTCTATGACCTGCAAGAATATTCTAAAAGTAAAACAAGGATATCTTATGGTGGTGGGTAGGATGTTTGCCTTGCATGCAGCCAACCCAGGTTCAATCTCTGGCACTCCATATGGTCTCCCAAGTACCAACAGGAGTGATCCCTGAGTATAGAAATATGAATAATCCCTGAACACTGTCAGGTTAGTTCCCAGTATGAGAAAAAAGTAGTAAAGCTAAATTTTAAGGGAGATAGTATGCCTTTCCTAATAGAAGTTATCTGGGATAGTTCTGAGCTGGTAGATGAAAATCTCAACTCTTTCCCCATATACTTTCCTGCTCTGTATATTTAGGGGTATCCAGAATGCTTAGTTACTTTGGGAGATATGGTAATTATCATGTTAAAAGAACTGATGTTTATTAAAAGCTTGTTGGCTACCTAGCACCTACTAAAATACTGCATATACTTCACCATCTATAAAATTCCTTGTGCTGCTTCCAAATGAGAACAGAAGGCTGGAAAGGAACTAATGGGAAGGCCCCTAGTCATGGAGGGATCAGCAAAGGATTTACTGTATTTAGCTCAGTGTTTCCCAAAGTGCTTTTGCAAGAGACTCTCTTATACTGGTCCCTGGAGGATGCAGGAACCATCCAGAAAGGCTGTGGTAGCCTTGGATATATTTGGGAGCTCCCTATCTGTTTACTCAAAGGATTTCAGGGGTGCACAGTAATTTTTTTCTGGAAAGTGAAGTTGATGTCGGTGGGCCCCACGGGTGACTTACGTGAAACGGGGGAGGAGAAAGACGGTCACTTTCTCTCCAACTACCTCAAACACCCGGGACCCAGGGTTACTGGGTTCTTGTCTCACTCGAGGAAAAGAATTTCAGGAGTAGACAAGCAGTGAAGCAACAGATTTTATTCAGAGGTTTCTGAGGGAAGGAGGAAGGGATAAGTGGGAGAGAGAATAGTAAGAATAATGCACTCAAGAGAGAACGCAGGCTTCTCCAAGGGTGGAGAGAGCTCTACACACATCCTAGCACTGGACACGAAAGCATGAAAGTACACATCTCAAGGGGGGAGATGCGGGTGACACATGTGCTCGGGCACCACATGTGCTCGGCCACGTGGGCACAAGCAGCACATGGGCTCAGGCAGCGTATGCACACACTTCCTTTGTTCAAGGTGGCCTTTATAGGGTTTCTCCAACCTGCCCCCACGTGGGGGCTTCTTCCCAGGTAAAAGTCCGTTGCTAAGGAGGTTACCAGGGAGGCTGGGTCTTCTTTAGGCTGGATCACATTTTAATCAGATTAAGGGAGAGGTCGATAGAATTCGGGAACTTCATGGGGAGGGGTCCAACCTCCTCAGGGTCTGCTGAAGGTCTTATCAGGTCTGTTTTCTGTATCTACAGGATGGGTCAGTCTCAGGATTCTCCTTCCAAGGACTTTGTTAATCTAAGTTTCATTTCAAGGGCCTTTCCCTATCTACCTGCCTACATCAAAGTGAGTAGACCAGATAGTTTGATACCTCTTGTCTAGCTATTCCAAAGCCTTTGGCACTGTACTTTGGCATCAAGGATGAGTATAGCTCAAACTGCTGGGAACATTGAAACAATTGGGCAGTTTAATGTTTCAAAAGTGGTGAAGTAAGAACAGGCTTGTAATAGAGGAAAGTTAAAAATTCTAAATAAGACTGATGGGAAGTTAATTCATTCATTTGCTCAAGACATACATACCTGTTATATACCAAGCACTGCCCCAAGACTGGGGAAAGTGTTGCAAAGAAAAATAAATCCTCAACTCATGGAGCATAATTTTAAAGAATTTCCTATAAGTACTCTAAAAATCCACATGCATTTGATGTATGATAGTGGTAAATTCCAGAACATAAGTATAATTGCAAGCAGAGAATGATCGAGATGTTTTTTCAAAGCCTCTCAGGTGGTGTATTTGGACAATACTTGCCGGGATCATCATGAAGGGGACTTCTTTAAGAATTTGTATAGTGGCAGTTGTGTAGTGGCAGGAATATGAACAAGTGCAAATGCCCTGAGGCAAATGGCATTTGCTTCCTAACAGGAGTCTATAAGCCTGAGGATGACTATAAAAAGAGAAATTAGAGAGGAATCCAGGAGTCATCATGAAGTTCATTCATGATCATTCCATCATTCCAGTCTTTGAACTTCCTATAGGCTTGGGATAGCACATTTTAATCATCACAAAAGCCCTTGAGCCAGTCTGATCACTCTCTTTTTTGTTTTTGGGCCACACCTGGTGATACTCAAGGGTTACTCCTATATGGGATGCCAGAGATGGAACCAGGTTGGTCGCATGCAAGGCAGGTGCCTACACACTCCTTTTTGGTAGATGCGGGGGAGGCACACCCAGCTGTGCTTAGGGGTTACACCTGGCTCTGCACTCAGGGGTCACTCCCGGTGGTGCTCAGGGAACCCTATGGGATGCTGGAAATTGAACTCAGGTGGCTGCAAAGCAAGATCCTTGTCCTCTAGACTATCACTCTGTCCCTCTGGTTACTCTATTTTAATGTTGCCTAAAGCCACTCACTGAATGTAAATGTCTCCTGGGATTCTAAGGCGTTCAAATGATAGTGTCTTCCAAATCTGCTACTGAAAAGCACTCTCTCTCCATCAACTGGAATATATTTCTATAACAGAAAAGAACTCTTATAAAATGTAGCTTTATTATTTTAAAATATTTGTTTTAAAGCTTCCTTATAGCAAGTTTACTTAGAGTACAGATGTACTGATTGGGGGAAATGAATAGAAATTTAGTGATGGATCAATAAATAGTTCATGATTGCTGGATATGTTTTATAAGAGAGTTGATTTTTCTTGTTTGGTTGAATTGATCTAAACATTACAGAGTTCTATTAATTGCTGGAGACTTCCAGATTTCTTTCCCAAATAAAATGAAGTCATATATAACTCTAGAGATATTTTACAATAAAAGTAGTATTAGAAGACTGAAGACAGACTTGATCTTCAAGCCCCCTTGAACACTTTCTCTCTTGCTTGTCTCTTATATTTACTTGCTTGCTTATTTCCACTCTGGATTCAGGAATTACACCTTATGGGGCTCAGGGGGTTCATATGAGGTGCTGGCGATTGAATCTGGGTTGGTTACATGCAAAGCAAGAATCCTACCTACTGTACTATCACTCTAGCCCTGCTGATTTCTACTCTGGAGAAGCCTGTGTTCATTCTTGAATACATATTTCTTTTTCTTTCCCCATACACCTTTCCAAATAAGTTTTAATAAAACTATCTTCTTTACCAAATAAAAATAAAAGGCTGAAAATAGTAAACAAACACCCTGATTTAATTTCTTATGTTTTTATTACCTTTAGTGAAAACTGAGAAAATGAATAAGGATGCTTTTTTTTTTACTTTTAGCTACAGATGGGCCTATAAGTAGGGCATGGTAAAATCAGTTTAGGATGGGTGTGATGGAATTTATCCAAAAAAAGCAAGTTTTCTTGCGGAGGGCTGAGATTCCCTACTGAGTCTTGTCCTGCATAGAAAGGGATGGAAAGTTGTTTTCTAAATCTGGTGTGGGTCCCTGTTGCAGTTTCCCAAAAGAGAACGACTGTTCAGTAATCCCATCATAATTTTTCATTTTATTGCCAGCAATTATAATGTAGTGCTAATCTAATACCAATGCCCTAGAATGAGTAGGAATGGTTTCTGCTCTTTACTAGCTAAATTATTTTGCTAGGGCTGCCATAGCAATACTGGATGACTTAAATATTCATGGTCTCACATTTCTGGATGCAGAAATCCAAATATTGGCTAGTTGGTTCCTTTGGCAGCTGTGAGGGAGATTATTTCAGGCCCTTCTCCTAGGTTCCAGTGTTTTGTTGACAATCTTCTGCATTTCTTGACATCTGGGTACCTCACCCTGATCTCTGTCTTCATCTCCCCTGTATGCATGTCTGTTTCTATGTCCAAATTTCTCCTTTTCATAAGGACCCATCTCTGTCGTTTTGCACCCATGCCAACAGCCTCAGCAGGTTCATTTCCAAATAAAATCATATTCAAGTGCACTATGGGTTAGGACTTCAAAACCATTTTTTATTTTATTTCAGAGGGGATAGTGCAGTGGTACAGAAGATACAATTTAATCCTAAGAAGAAAGTAAAATAAAAACCTCTCCCTTTATAGATCCTCTTAGATCTATTTTTAAGGATTAAACCCAACAATAAGAGAAAAAATCAAATCATTTTTTTCATTAAAAAATAAACACTTCATGAATTTGTGTGTCATCTTTGTCCAGGAAAGGGACGGAGGGACCATGCAGGAGCCATGCTAATCTCTGTATTGTTTCAACTTTAGTGTATGTGTTGTCAAAGTAAGCACCCTTCTTGAATCTTCCTGATATAGACAGACCTTGCATATTTCTGAGGCCATCCTTTGTGTGTGTGGCTGTGGGGGGGAGGTGCAAGGGGGCTCAGGGGTTCAAGGTGGTTTGGGGTTGTAGCGAGAAGATGTGTGTGGCTCTGTTTAAGCTCTTTCCAGAATATCCTGTCTAATAATCTTCCCTTTGTTAACAGGGTCAACTTGGAGGTTAGCTATGCCAAAGGACTGCAGAAACTGGCAAGTAAGTTGAGCAAAGCAATACAGAACACAAAGAAAAAGTAAGTATATGGAAGATAAAAGGTAAATATTTTCCTAAAAATAATAAAAAGTGGCATTTATTAGCGGGAAGGGAGATTCGTGCTGAAAGTAGACTAGAGACTGATCAGAATGACCACTCAATACCCCTATTTGGAACCACAACACCCAAAAGGAAAGAGAGATATCAAATTGGAATGCCCCACTACAGAGGCGGGGTGGGGTGGGGGGGATGGGACTGGGGTGGGTGGGAGGGATACTGGGTTCATTGGTGGTGGAGAATGGACACTGGTGGAGGGATGGGCTCTTAAACATTGCATGAGGGAAAAACAAGCACGAAAATGTGTGAATCTGTAACTGTACCCTCACTGTGACTCACTAATTAAAAAATAAATTAATTAATTAAAAAAAGAAAAAATCAAATTCATTGCAAAAAATAAAAGCAGTGTGAATAATTTTTTAAAAAGTGACATATATTCAATTCCAGCTTCCTTTTGTACCTATGGGAGGTACAATATGTCATGTTTTGCCTCCATTCCTGACCACTTATTATTTGCCAGAGGCATTGTGAAGTGAGTTCAAACCACAACCCTCCTTGAAAAACATTGTTATTATTCCTATGACTGGACTTGAGACTTGGAAAGTCAGAGAGATTTTCTCTGATCTCACCGATAATGAGTTGCATCATTGATGATTCTATTTAGCTTGGAATCACTTGGCGTCAGAAGTGTGATCCTGCTCTATCTCAACTGTGCAAACTTTGACATGTAACCTTCTGCTCTGTGTCTTCATTTCTTCCACTTATAGAGGCAGTTAGCACACATTTGTCATAGATGTGTATAGGGAGTACATCAAATGGTAACATGTATGTAAAAACAATGAATACACTCTTCTGACAAAATATCGGTCTGCGTTTTTCTCAAATGCAAGCATTAAAAGTGATTATTTCTTTTGGAGAAAAGAAGTTCTTGTTTAAAGTGAGCTCCTAGTGATCATTTGCTCAGAAGAATTCTGACTAATGTTTGCAGACATCACCCTGAACCAGCGGTGTCATTGCCCAGCCCTCTTGATGAGGGGAGAGTGAGAGAAAAAAAGGGAAAACTTTAGGAATTCACATTTCCACACCTGTAAAAAACTAAAGCTCACAGAGGGGCGAATGCACTCGTGGGCTCTCCAGGAGGCTCTGTCTCACCACCCGAGTTCGTAGCTCTGGAACCACAGTGTGTGGACTGGATCTGGACGGCCGGTGGTCAAGGAAAGGTGAAGGAAGAACGAGGACCAAGCTGGTTGCTGATTAGTTACCGTTTATTCAATCTTTAATCTTCCATCTCCCGCACTCCCAGCTCTGGCCTCTCTCTGGATCTACTCCGCTCCGTTCTCTAGTCTCTCCTTTCCCATGTCTCTCTCTCGGAACCCCTTTTTTCTCATGGTGCAATACATTGACGCCACCAAAGGCACCAAAAGATGTTACAGGAAGAACATTGAGGCAACATTATTCTCTTGTATCTGCAGGCCAGTAATCTAGGCCTTTGGAAAGAAGACACAAAACCAAAACTGAAGCCTTCCTTGGGCTAAAAGCACTCGGATTTACATCCCAAAGACCGGGCTGGGCTGCCACATGAAATCTACATGTCAATTACAAACTAGGTAGCACCTGAAATCTACATCCCAAAGACTAGGCTGGGCCAGAGCCTGGAATCTACAATGTCAAGTGAGGCCTGGCTAGCACCTAAGATCTGCATGTCAAAGACCAGCCAGGCTTCTTGTGAGAAAAGGAAAACTGCCTCTGAAATTATTTCCAGAAGGCAGCTGAAAAAGGGAAAAATATTCCTGTCTGCAGTACAGTGTCTCCAACATCTCCCCCCTTTTTGTTTAGGACAGATTTTAACCATCATAACAATTCAAGCTTAAAATAAAATGCTAGGCACAAAAAGTTCAATAACAATAGCAGAACACCTATTCTCTAGGACAGATACTCTTTCAGCAGGACCCATCAATGGTGAAATCCCATGGTTGTGTTTCTTCTCTCCTTGTCTAACAAACATATAAACATTCATAATATTAATCGTTTTGTATGGGCATAGCAAGAGATGCATTAAGCTTTTAGAATTGCTCTCCTGGGGCCATCTCAATCTCAGACTACAGTGCTCAGGCCAGATTAGTCTTTCCTATCCCTAGCAGGGTCCTAGTCTCGTCATTACTTTAAGATCATGACAGCACTTGTCCATGATCAAACTCTTAACTTATAGTTAAGAATGAGGCACTTTGGCCAGGCCCATCTTGATGCCAGGGTAGCACATAACTAACCGCTTGCCCTGGGTCCTTCTCATCCCACGTTGGGACCCTGCCTTTTAGAGGGCTAGGAACTGAGGGCAACCAAGGCTACAGTCAAGAAAGCAGATGCCCGGGAATTAATAATATTCAAAGCCAATTAAATCCCAATTGCAAAGGCATATTAATAAATGTCTTTCTTTGTCCATACAAAAAGGACTTGCTCTGAATAAACTATGCAAAGGACTCAAGGAGAAGAGAAAAACATTATTTACAAGTCAACAGAACACTAAGAAAGAAGCTACAAATAAACAAAGAGGAATAGGAGCACTGTAACAGGAGTAACCCAATAAACCTAAACTACCTGAGGCTATGTTATCCTACACACACCACTCAGTCATCATTATCAGGAAGTGGTATTTTCACACCACTCATTATCAGGAAGAATAATATTGTTTTGTCAATTGCTCTAACTTGGATCCTGGTCTCTATGATATTTTAATATACTATGGAAAAGCCAGTGCTATGTTGTGGTTGACTATGCAGAGTCTTTATTTAGACTCCCCAGAATTTAATTCTACCCTTCCACCAATTTGTGGATGAACTAGGACAATTTACTTTGCCTCCCTTTAGATAGATATTTACATGTCTATCAAAATTTAAAATAAAATGATTTTTGTAAGGATTAAATGAGCTAATATGAGAAGTGTGCTTGGTACTTGGTGCATGACCAAATCTCCATTAAGTGCTCATCATGATTTTGATTCTAGAAAAAATAAGGAATGGACAGGTGTGTGTCTTGTGTTGCAACTCTGCCACCCAACAAAACTCTTCCAAAGAGCTGGCATGACCAGAATTTTTGGTTAACAAGATGGACATTAATTGTGCTAGCTATTTGTATGTATAACATGACTTATTTTAATTTTAAAAGACCCATAAGTGATAGTCAGACAAGAATTACTTCCAAAGTCAGGAAATAGGGTCCAGAGAGATAGTATGGCATGTAAGGCACTTCCTTGGCACTCAACCGACCTGGGTTTGAGCCCTGGCACCTCATATAGTCCCCAGAGCTCCATTAGGAGTGACACCTAAGCACAGAAACAGAAATAATCCCTGAGCACCTTAGTGTGGGGGCCAAAATCAAAACAAAGGTGGTCAGACACAGATACCCTGACATCAACATCCTGAGTTTCCTGCACCTCACTCTGCTCCTGCAAAGAGCTAACAGTAGAGATTTTCCCAGTTGTGCCTGTTTTATATTATTTTTTGAGTGTCGGGAATCAAAACAAAGCATGCAAAGCATGCCCTTATCACTGAATCACCTCACTGGCTCAATAGAGATTAGTCTTCATGTTTCTGGAATTCTGATACTAGAATTCTGTGGTCAGTCATCTCCTTGACTTATTTTGAACCTGCTTTGACTAGGCAAAACCTCCAGGAATCATTTGGTCTATTGTTCCCATTGTTTTCCTGCAGCTCGACTGATTTCAGAAGAGACACATATCTGTCCCCTCCCCTTCCATCAAAATATACCTGGACCTCAGGCCCTGCAGTCTGTTGAAGCAGTTGGCTTGTTTTCTTCTTTGAAGGCCCTAGGGATGTGAATTACGCTCCTTGTCTAGGACAAACAGGATGACATTTCCTGCCCCTCCTCCTGAGCCGCCAGAGAGTGGGCAGTGCTATGATTTTGTGAGATTAAGATACTGTTCACAAGACCACAAAATATTTGAGCCTTTGTCTCACAATAGAGACATTACTGGTGCCTGCTCAAGCAAATCGATGAACAACGGGATATCTTGACTGACTGATCTTGACTCGTCTTTAAAAACTAAGAGGGAGCAGGAGTTAGACTTTACTACAAGAGTAGTACTCAGAATACCACCAGGGCTCTTTCATCCTTGCTACCTTCATTTATCTCAATCTCAGTTTATTCATTTACAAAATGAAGCTCCCACAAGACTGTATTTAAGCACCTTCGACCCTGGATACCTCTCTAATGCCTGTTTTAAATGCATTTCACTCTTAGTGACTTTAGTTCCCTGGTTTTCTATAGCCTGGAAAATTTGAATTGAAATGAAAAATGACAGGGGGTGGAGGGGGCAGGGAGAAACCATACGTAATGACTATTGCAAATAAATATACCAGCAACATTTAATCCCAAGGAGGAACTAAAATAGGTAGAAGGAAATGAAGCAGTTACTGAGTGTAGTGAATCAGACGTGATTCTTTATTTCTCAGATGTTATTGGGAAATGACAGTTTTCACCCCCAACCCTCACCCCCCTGTTTTTGCCTCCAGCTGTCTTGTCAGTGCCTGGGCCTGGGTCTCAGAAGGCATGAAATCTGCAGCGGATCTGCATCAGTGAGTATTCTCAACCTGGTCTTGCTTCAGCCCTTGGGGTGGGGTATGGGGGGGTCATCAATATTAAAATTTGGTGTGTCCCAAATACTTCAAACTCACACTGACTAGATACCCTGTGACACATCATTTTATTTTCCCATAAAATAATTTGGAAAGTTGATATAAATCCTAATACTATACTTGTGTATCTTTTATGTTCTATTTCCAGAAAACTTGGCAAAGCAATTGAGTTGGAAGCAATAAAACCAACTCATCAAGTCCTGAGTGTACATGAGAAGAAGAGAAAATCAGTGAGTCAGAACTTTCTTTTCTTTCTTGTTTAAGCAAGATTAAATATTTCTGTTTTAGACCCAAGAAGGAAAAGATGATCTTAAAGGGATACTAGAGTTCTAGAATTTACCATAAAAATAGACACAAACACAAAAATATAGGTATATGGATGTATGATAAAACATTACTTATGTTGGCAAAAATCTGAAAAACATCATGCAAAAAATAAATTATGATAAATTTAAGCAATTGAACATGCAACCATTAGAAGTCTTAATATAGAAGGATTTAGTAATGGGGGCCTTTTCATTATGCAGTGTGAAATCAAAAGGCAGACTGAAAATAATATCTAATATCTCAATTTTATGAAGTCAATATGTACATAGAAAAAACTCTAGAGGACCCTCTCCCAAATGTTAATAACAATTATTTAAAACTAGTCTAATAAGAAATTAGTTTTTATATTTTTGTGTGTTTCCATTTTACCCCAATGAATAAGATCCCTTTTTGTAAATAGAAGAACCATATGCACAGTTTTTTTGGTATATTTGCATGATACACCCACACCTAGTGATTGTCATGGGCCTATACCAACATTATTTATTGGTGCATAAGGTCGCTCCCAGTGGTGCTCATGAGACCACACAGTGGCAGCCATCAAACCTGGGGCTTCTACAAGCAAATCTTTCATTCCAGCTCTTTAAGTGATCTCCCTGGTCTCTGACCACAACTTGTAAAAGACATGCTTTTTTATGTTATAGTCTTGGGATTAAGAAAAAACAATGATAGTATAGTCCTTAAATTGTCTTTAAAAAATCGCTTCTCGGCCTTTTGGCTAAGATCAAGTGTAATTGTCTTTAAAAATTGAAGTAAAGAACTATCAGTTATTTCAGTGGTAAGTGGTGCTCCAATATACCTCCTTTATATCCTCTAGTCGTTCTGTGAGATGACTATTATTATTATTATTATTATTATTATTTGCTTTTTGGGCCACATTTGGTGATGCGCAGGGGTTACTCCTGGCTCTGCACTCAGAATTTACCCCTGGCAGTGCTCAGGGGACCATATGGGGTGCTGGGAATCGAACCTGGGTCAACCCCGTGCAAGGCAAACAACCTACCCACTGTGCTATTGCTCCAGCCCGAGATGACTTTTCTTCCAGGACAGTTTCATTTGTGCTAAATTTTCTTTCTATTTGCACTTCATGCAGTCTTTAAGTGCTTTGGAATATATTTTCAGACAACATGAATCCCTGATTAAAAAAAAAAAGAAATAATACCCCAGTGTATTCAAACTCATTAATTGAGTTAGGAAATGTGTTGGTGATGTCAGAGACATATTCTTAACATAAGAGTTGATAGACTTAGAGCTAAATACTGGATGAAGTTTTCAATAATGACTAAAAGGGATAGGTTTTTATTTTTGCAAGCAATTGGGTGGCGGGGGTGGGGCTGGGGGACAAGCCACAAAACATTCATCTAGGTATCAGAGAGAAAGTACAGCTTGAAGGTGCTTACTTTGCACACAACCAACTTGGGATCACTGCACCACATATGATCCTCCAAGACCCGCCCGGAGTGATCCTTGAGATAGTTCCAGGAGGAAGTTTTGAATATTTCCCCAAATTTTATATAACCCTAAATTTTAAAAAAGGAAATAAAGATAGGAAAGAAAAACACTAGTCTATGTTTCATCTATAAGTCACTCATTACAAAATAGTTTTCAACCACATACTAGTAGTCTATTCTTATTACTTGCCACAATATGATTATTATCACAGTGTTATAAATAGTTATTATCAAGATTCTTCCCACACTGCCAGTCCTGTTTGTGATCCTCTATCACTTGTTCCCTACAGCATTTACCTCAATACCCTTTGCCACTCTCTCATAAAAGTTAAAGGCTTCAATTTTCTTCAAGTTAACTGTTCCACATTTCAGTCCCATACTCAGTCAACAGTAACATAAAGTGTAAAACTATTTTTATTGTATTGGTTACAATAAAATATTTCAAGTTTCACCACATGTTAAAAAATAGCCCTCTGTTGCTAAAGCTCAGTGGTTGAGAGATAAATGATTAGTGTGTTTCCAAAAAAGACTTGTCTGTGACCAAGACAAAAAGATTTTTCCCTAATTTATCTTGGGGAATTGGATAGATTCAATTCATCATTATTATGACTGTCCCTAATTGTGATGTAGAATTCAGCCCCAAAGAGACAACAATGAACTCATGATTTGCATTACATGGTCCCCTGAACACTACCATTAACCCAACCCTGAGCTCTGAGCCAGGAGTAGTAGTCCCAAACACTGCTGAGTATAACCCAAAAACAAAGAAGAAAAGAATACACCTCTTTAAAACTGGGCCAGAGAGACAACTCAACAGATTGAGTGCATGCTTTGCAGACTGTAGTCCAGGCTTGATTACCAATATCACCAGGGCCTACCTTTAAGCACTGAGTTGAGAGTAGCTCAGATTACTGAGTCTATCTCAAAAAAGGAAAGAAAAGAAAAAAGTGTGTGTGTGGGGGGGAACAAGAAAAATTAGAGAAATATCTCCTTCAAGAGCAATAAGACCACTGAGTAAAACTAGCACTGACTTTTGGGTTATGGACTCGGTTACCAAGAATGATGCCACGGAAATGATGAAATAGGGAGTGATGCCAAGGTATCCAGGATCCTCTGCTAAGCGGAAAACACACATTTGCAGCCATTTTCACGATTAAATTTTTTTTAAGAAAAGGAAAAACTCAATAATTATTTCACCAAATGCCACTTACAATAAATCCTGTCAAGAGGTTATTGAAATGAGGAAAAGAAAGTTTGATGGAATTTGAAATATGGTTGTGCCAAAATTAATAAGCCTGAACTTCCGCTTAATAATAAAAACCAGACTGCTAATCTTTATTTTCTCTTTAATAGCTTGATAATGAAGTTGAAAAGACAGCAAATCTTGTTATTCGCAACTGGAATGAGCAAATTAAGGCAAGTATATAATAAATATTATGGTGCAAATTCAGTATGTAGAAGTAAATATTTTTGCTATTAGAAATCTAACAATGATCTATATTGCAAACCAGAAGGTGAGAGAGAGAGAGGAGAGAGAGAGACAGAGAGAGAGAGAGAGAGACAGAGACAGAGACAGAGAGACAGAGACAGAGAGACAGAGAGAGCCTGCCATGGCGAGGGGAGAGGAGGGGGAAGGAAACTGGGGATACTGGTAGTGGTAAATATGCTCTGGTGAAGAGAGGGTGTTGAAACATCATATGACTAAAATCATGGACAACTTTGTAATTGTGCATCTCACTGTGATCCAATGTTTTTTTTTTTAATCCAATTAAAAAGAAAGAAGTCTAACAATGTGTTTTAGCCAAGTGCTAACTAAAAGAAAAATTATTCTTCACCCAAGTTAGAGAGATGTATCACCAATAAAACCATAGAAAATGAAGGCTCTAAATAAGTTTGTTATTTAGAAATAATATTTACACAGTATTTGCTGCAGGCAAAGTGTTATATTTTTAATCATCACAATAACCCAGTATGTATGTGACCTTGTACTGCCCTAATTTACAGAAGTAAACTCCATGGACAGGTGAATAATTTTCCTTCATTTACAAAGCTGGTTAATCATTGATCCAAGAATCGTTACTAGTCCTTGGGCTCAGGGTCACTGCTCTTAACTATCACACTACATACATTGCCTCTTTGTATAAATTATAGTTTAAGACAAAGGAAAAATAGTACCTGAGTTTTGGTTTCATTATTTGTGGAAGGGGTTTGTGAGGAAGGAGAGCACCATGAGGGATAGGGGGGGTAATAAATTAGAGACAACACAGTACTTAATTCCCCAAGTACTTACAGTCCATTTCTCGTGCACCACATTCTAAGACATCTCTTGGCTTCCAATTAATTTAAAACTAAGTTGGCTAGATAACATAGGTGCAGAAAACAGTGACAAGTTCTGTGGAAGGGAACTACGATCTGGTATGAATATTTTTAAAACATACTTGTACAGGTTCTTAAGCAGAAAAAAATAACAGATAGAGTCATATATGTATGCAGAAGATTATTCTAGAACATTCCAGCTTAGAACGTAGTTTATTTTAGCAGAAAGGACTAGAAGCCAGCAAAGAGAAAAACTGATAAGAAAACCCAGTAATCTCCGCTGGGAGAAATTAACATTTCAAAAGTCAAAGTTCTCTCTTTTATCTTCAGATGCCCAAAAGGGACTTTTCCAAGTAGACAGTTATTAGTGTCCAGTAACCAGAGATATCTGCAAAATAGATGCCACATTTCAGGCCCCAGTGTTCTTTCTGGAGCTTCAGGTGAACCATGAAACCAAAAGGTGCTCATGGGAAATATTTTAGATAAATAAGCCCTACCTCCCTCCCTCTGTCCCTCCCTTCCTCCCTTATTTCCTTCCTCCCTTATTTCCTTCCTTCCTTCCTTCCTTCCTTCCTTCCTTCCTTCCTTCCTTCCTTCCTTCCTTCCTTCCTTCCTTCCTTCCTTCCTTCCTTCCTCTTTTTGGGGGGCCACACCTGGCAGTGCTCAAGGGCTGACTCCTGACTTTGTGCTCAGGGATCACTCCTGGAACTCAGGGGACCACCTGGGGTGCCAAGGATCAAACCCAGATTGGCTGTGTGCAAGGCAAGCACCTTATCCACTGTACTATCCTTCTGGCCTGAGATAAATTACTTTCTATACCATGGTAGTAGTACTGAAAAAGAATATTCATGAAAATTGTTTCTATAATAAATATTTAAGAGTCTTATAAACATAATTCAGTCATTTGTTCTTCGTTTTGCTCTTGATGTTATGAGCTTTCTTAAACAGAGATTGTTTTTAAAAATGACTTCTCTAATTATTTGACTTTGAAAGGAAACTCAGAATAATAAACTAAAAGAAAGAAATTGTATTCAGCAGTAACAAATGCTTTTTAGGAAAAAAAAATAGTATCTTTTATTATTTTCCAGTTTCCACCAAGCAATTTTTCTAAATAAACCGATTTAATTTTTTTAATGAAGAGTGACAGAGAAATTAGAGAACATAAAATTCTTGAGCTATTATAGTTTTCACCCCACTTACAATCCAAGGGATTCATCACAGCAGGAATGAAGTAGTCTATTTTAGAAATGCAAATGGAAGTCTTAAAGGACTGAATGCTCTTGCCTCATGCTCTCTATTTTTCAAGGGGCATGCGACTAATTGTGAGTGGAGGGAGAGGGTCTACAGCACATCTTTTCTTTAATCTTCTTCCATGAGTTTGCTCCCTCTATTCAGAGATGTTCATTCAGAAGGCTTTGCCACTGATTCCTAACACAGAGCAGAACTTTCCCCTTTATTATCTGGTGCTATAGTTTTCGCCACTTTGAGGTGAAAAAAACAAGAAGTCTTGTAAAACAATTGGTGTCTTACAAGTTTAATTCATTGTCATCCGATTGCTCATCAATTTGTTCGAGCGGGCACCAGTAACGTCTCTCATTGAGAGACTTATTGTTACTGTTATTGGCGGTAGGGCGTTCGCCTTTCAGGTGGCCGACCCGAGTTTGATTCCTCCGCCCCTCTCGGAGAGCACGGCAAGCTACCAAGAGTATCGAGCCCGAGTGGCAGAGCCTGGCAAGCTACCCGTGCATATTGGATAGTTTAATTCAATTAACAAAAAATTCAGTTTGTATTTAAAATTCCCAGAGTATCCTCTGCCAAGTTGGAGCTGTGTAGTAGAATAGGAAATGATAATATGCTGCAAGATTTGGGGCATCAGTAGAGGAGGTCACCTTGAACACCTCTTCTTTGGATTCCACCCCCACCCCCTTCCCGCTAACACAGTGTTGACATTTCTCTGACAGACAAATGTCAGACCATCAAGTCTAGAAGATAGGAATAATATGTTCCCTTTGCTTTAAGGTTTTGGAAAACATCTTAAAACAACCTCAATTGTGGACCAGATTGATTTAAAAGAATGATACAGAGCCAGGAGTAGCCCCTGAGCACCACCTCTTTCAAAACTAAAACAAAAACAAACTTAAGAAAATCATCTAGGCAGTCTTTTGTTTGTTGTGATATACATTTGAGTGTGTGATTAAGTCAGCCCCTTCCATTATGCCAGCTCAAACAATGTGAAGGCTTGCAGGCATTTGGTGATTTAGCAAAATGGATAATCCTTTTCAGTGAACACAATTTAATGGGGAAAAGAATACACAATGGTTCCAGGCAAAATGTTAGCTGCTTTGACATTTTGTACAGATTTTGAGATTAGGGCAAAAATAAAGAACTTAAGTACACAATCATTTAAGCAACTTGTTCCAGAGCAGGTTTTCTTCCTCATGTCAGTTTCTGCTCCTTTTTTTTTTCTACTTCTAGGCCAAGAAGAAATTAATGGTGAGCACCAAGAAACATGAAGCACTTTTCCATCTTGTGGAAAACTCTAAGCAAACAGTAACCGAGAAAGAGAAGCAGAAGGTAAAGGCTTCTAATCACTTCTGGCCCACAAAGATTTTGACATAGATGACAAATTAGATCAGTTTGGTCCAGACTTTTTGAAAATGAACCTGATAATCTAAATAAATAATATATATAAGTATATTCAATAACATACTTTACATATGTTATAATACTATGCTTGGCATATTACACTAATACATTATGGGCATTATAAACATAAAGTAGAAATATTTCAAGGATAAAAATGAAACATTTTACTTGATTACCTAATCACAGTATCTTTAGTCATTAGGTGACACTTTCAGGTAAAAAATATATTTAGGATAAGATTCAGCCTTAACTGTGGTGAACGTAAGTTCATACTTTAAGTCTTCTTAAAAATGTAAAAAGTATTAGTAAACTTCTTGCCAGACCTTACCTGATCATCCAGTTTTTGCTTTGCCACGTGCTCCTAGCCAACAGCCAGGTCAACTTCAGCTCTGACATTTCCTTTGTGGTTTCCTTGTGCTTAGATTGTCAGTAGGAATGTCAAGCTTCTTGGCAGAAGTCTTTGATAAACAAGTTGGTGTTTTCTGTGTTTTAATCTAATTAAGGCTAGATACTAAGTCTTTAAATCCCCAGTTGGCCATGTCCAGGATGCCGAAAGTGAAGACATTTGTGGGAGGTGATTTTAGCTTCTCCTGTTGTAACATTCCCACACTCCCCCCAGGAAACATCAGAATCCATAACTTTCCCAGTATGGGCACCAATGCCAATTTATATGGCAACTGTGTTTTTAGGCAAAATGAATACAAGTCAAACTGGAATGTGAGCAGAAAATCAAACATGTTTCATCTCTAGCCTGAGAGATGATCACACACAACCCCTGTGGTTATGCTGCAGAGTGGAAACCTTTCAAATAGTCAGAATCTACTCCCCCCAGAGCCCCCCCACCAAAAAGATGGATCATCCCCCCTGAGGAAATGCACCGACATTTCTACAATCCACAACATTCTTTTTTTAAAAAGGAAGAAAATTGTCATCAAAAGCCACGCCATCATTTCATCCAAAGAACCTATTAGATGAATAACATAAATGCATTGTTAGCATGATTTTACCAGGTTTTTATTTCTTCATATGCCAATCTTCACAGTTTGAAATGATCATAACAAGTATTGAATAATGAGACAGCTTCCAAGGAGGCGAAATCACAGTATGTTAAAACGCTGAGCACCAAGACCTGTCATGGCATTAGGAGCTCTCATTAGAAGCTATTCTTTATTGATGTCAAGAAATAACAAAGGGAAAAAGCATGGGCAGTGAAGTGGTGAATTTCCTTTCCCTTCCCTCATTACTGGCTTCCCTGGGAGGTGGTGTCCATGCCCCTCCCCACCTCCCTCTCATCAGGTAATCACAGCCCTTGGCTGTCATCACGTTACAGACTCTTGCCATTTTCATCTTTTCATCTAGTAACATTTTCTTCTAAGCCCTCAACGAAACACCTAAAGCAGCATTCATTTCCTCTCCCCACACAGAAGCACCCAGTGATCTCCACAGCGGTTCTTCCTGTTTTCATGCTCAGCAGTCCCTGTTCACACCAGCTGACCTGAGTCTCCATTTTCCTGCCACCTCCACCCTCCCCAGCACTCTCAGCAGAAGTAAATGCAAGTCAGCAACCCAGCCACTGCGCAAGGCGAGAGGTCAAATTTTCACACAAATCCCATCTCCTCTTGCTCCCAGAGACTTCTTAATTACTTTCCTGTGTCTCTGACATTGCCCTCGCTGACAGCTTCTTCCCATGCAGCTTCTCAACTCCTGCCCTTCTAGGTGGAAACAGGGAGAGACTGGGAGGCATCTTCCACAACCCTTTTTATTTATTTTTTATTTTGGGGGGATTGGGATACACCTTGCAGTGCTCAGGGATCATTCCCGACAGTGCCGGGGGACCATATGGGGTGCAGGAATCAAGCCTGCTTAACTACAATGAGAAGCAAGCACCTTACCCACTGTACTATTCAGCTCCATGGCCATATTCTTGTTCTTCTCCAGGTACTGTCATATCATCTCCTACCCCCACTTTTTAATGTAAGATTTATTGAAAGAATTGTCTGTATGCTTTGTCTACACTTCCTCATCTCCTGTTCATGCTTCAAACTCCTCAATCAAGTTTCCCCCCACCATTCTCCAAGTGGCAATGTCATCCTGCTGTTTAAATCATAGGATACTTCCCAGCTCTGACATACTTAAGTTCTTGGAAGCATTAAGTATTGTTGATTGGGGTTGGAGCAATAGTACAGCAGTAAGGCATTTGCCTTGCATGCAGATGACTAGGGTTTGACCCTCAGGATCCCAAATGGTCCCCAGAACACTGCCAGGAGTAATTCCTGAGTGAAAAAAAGAGCATCATTGATTTTCCCCTTCTAGAAATATTCTTTTATTTTAGCAACATCTTACTCTTTAGGTTTTTCCCTACTTTACTGATAATTGCTTGGTTTTGGCTTTTGTTTTTTAAACTCCTTTAAGAGATTCCCTTTTTCTTTTTTTATTTTTCTTTTATTTTATGGGCAACAACTGGCTATGCTTTCTCAGGTTCTTTACTCAGGGATCACTCCTGGTAGACTCAGGGACCATATCAACCAAGGTCAGTAGCATATAAGGCTGTTACCCCCATACTATCTCTCTAAGTCAGAGCTTCCATTTTTCTACCTGCATTTTTTTATACTGCTATTTTGATTATTTCTCTCCTGAGCTTCATTCTCTTCTGCTTTATTCAGCTTTGTATCTCTACTGTCCAGCATAGTTCTCTGAATATTAGGTGATCAATCTCATGCACAATAACTTAAACATAAGACTTGCAAGGCTTCAACTACCATATCTCTGCCAGCAATACCAATGTTTTTTATTCTTTCCAAGTACACCTGGCTGTGTTCATGCTTACTCTTGGCTCTCTACTCAGGCATCTTTCCCTGAGGTGGGCTCAGGGAGTCATTTGGTACTGGAGATAAAATGCAGGTCAGGCACATGCAAAGCAAGTGCCTTACCTGCTGTACTATCTCTCTAGTCCGGAAAATACCTAGTTTTATCTCCAGCTGAAATCAGTCTCTAAACCTCTTTGTAGCACCTTAAACTCAAAGTCCAGCATCAGAACAGTCACTCCACTGTAACAGAAAGTCTTTCTTCCTGTGTTTTCTCTACTTTTGAATATCATTGTCCACCACAACAATGATATTCTAGCTCCTAAATTAAATATTTCTTGAATTTTTCTATCTTTCTGCACTGTAGCTTCTTCCTCCCAGACTATTGCTGTGATTACTCTGACTAGATAACTGGTTTCTTGGCTTCCAGCATTGCCTCTTCTTGTCTATTCCTTATCTACAAGCCAAGTTGAAGTTTCTAAAATTGAATCTGAGGTTTTTTCTATTAAGCCTTCTCAGGGGACAGAGTGATAGTACAAGAGATAGGGTGTGTATCCTATGTGTAGCCAACACAGATTTGATCCCCAGTACCCCATGTGGTCCCCCAAGCCCTGCCAAGAGTGATCCTTGAGTGCAGAGCCAGGAGTAAATCCTGACACCACCGGCTGTGCCCCTGCAAGCTCTTGTCTGTGGCCCCCTAAGCTCCTCCCTAACTAGACACTTGCCTATCTTTTCATCATTCTCTCTTGATATTTTTCCTTGTCAAACCAATCCAACTTCAATGAAGCGTTTTTCTGCATTCTGTCAACCTATTTTTCCTTACTAATTCTACATTCATTTTACATTCATTATAAAGGGATTATTTGTGTGGGTGATGTGCCAATTCTCAGCTGAAATGTCAATTTACTTCTGACGTAAAGTTAGGCACCTGTCCTAGCTTGCTAGTGGCACTCAAATACTATGACATTTGGAAACCATCCACATGGTAACAGTCCCATGTATGGCCCTCACTAGAAGAAAGAATATTTCTAGGTGGGTTTTTTTTATGCAATGAGACTGATATACTGAGAATTAAATGCATGATAAATGAATGTATTGTTTATTCCAAGAAAAAGGAAAAAAATTCTTTGTCAAATTTTAGTAAACTTAATTTTCAGCAATTCCAAATTTCTTAAATAGAATAAAGAGATCCATGTTCTTTTATATCTCTTGGGGATCATTTCCTGTACATTTGCTCAGCAGGCAGTAGTTGCATAGTGTATGTTGACTGATGGGAGAAAATGTATCAAAAATTACTGAGGTCTCATCACTAGAGGTTCGAGTATTTTCAAAAGGAATCTGAGGTCAATGGCCTAATTTCACTACACTGTTATCAAGCTGGTATTCACAAGCTCATGTTTCTATAGATAAATGTGGTACATTATACTAGAAACACAAAACTGAATGTACCCGGTATCAGTCATACATCAGAGGCAAGGGACAGTTAAATGCTGGCACATCAACTGGGTTAGTAAGTTGAGTGGTGTTAATATCGAGCTTTTGGATGAACATTCACTATTGAAATGTTAGTCCAAGTGTCCTTAACCTTAAAAAGGTCACTCTTAAAGATCTTTGTTTCTGCCCTTGAAACTCCTGAACAGAAGGACCTTGGTGTTCCTTAAATGGTGGATTGAAAGTTATTTACATCAGAATTATCTGAGAAAAGAGAGAAAGTTCAGATTTCCACATCCCACTGCAGAACTATTGAATCAAGAAGACTATAGAACCAATACTATTTCAGAACATCTGCAGTTTTACAAGCACCTAGTCATTCCTTGACTTACATGCTTAAGAATCATCCATGTAATCCAACTTCCTGTTTTCTTAAAGATGTAAAATTACTAATCAGAGCACGTTGAGAATCAATTTTAGCCACCCTTGTCCCAAGAGTTCTGTACGACTTTGATTTTTCTAGATATCACAGATTGACCAATATTGGTGATTGGCTAGAGGGGCTCTTCCTGAAGCAGCATCTCACTGGGAAATAATAGGATGAAAGGAGAGGACTTTGTAGCCACTCTGTTACTTCCAGGAACATTGACTTGTGGCCTATTTTCACAGTAACACTCACTAATCTCTAAGTATCATATAGGTTTCAGATTGGGTGCCACTGGTGACCTGAATCACATGTTTGAGTTCTTAAAGCAACCCACCATCACTATCCCTAGTGCTGAGATGGGAAATCTGTGAAGGTTAAGCAACTCACTTGCAGCTGGAGGCAGGTCTCTAATCCCAAAATCTGAATCCAAAGTTTTCCTGCAGAGTTCATATGGTGAAAGTGAAGGGTTGGAGAGATAGTCCAGTGGTAATGTGCTTGCCTACACAGATCCCTAGCACCACACCTGGTTCCCCAAGCACCGCCAGGAGCGATCACTGAGTGCAGAGCCAGGAGTAGGTCTTAAGCACCACCAAATACAGCACAAAAAAAAAAAAAAACAAGGAGCAAGATAGGAAGATGGCAAGAAGCCTTGGTAGATTACAATTTCAGTTGGAGATTCTCCATTTGCACTTGCTTTTTCTCACCTGTCATTTGACATCTTCCATGACCATTGCGGCCACATCACATCAAATTTAAGGATCAATCTCAGTTTTCTCCTGTAAAAAAAGAGGGGAACAAATCATCCGGAAAGGGCCATGGGTTTTATTTCATCTCTGAAATTCCCCCTTTTCTGAAAAAGATCTTTGATTTTGTTATCTGGAGTTACTTTAGCAGACAGAGAAGAAGCACATCATTAAGATACTTTGTGGATTTAAGAGGCATTTCATACAGGAGTTAATGATATCAATACTAATGTTTCACTTTAGCTCCTCAATAAGTTGAAAAAATCAACTGAGAAGTTGTCAAAAGAAGATGAAAATTACTACCAAAAAAACATGGCTGGGTGTTCTACCAGACTGAAGTGGGAGAAAACACTAGAAAATTGTTACCAGGTGAGTTATACATTCATTTTATTTTGGGAAGGGGCCTGGGGGCTCTCCCTGATGATCCTTGGTAAGCCATGACAGTGGCTCAATGCAAGGACCTGAGGATGTGGTGTAGCTCTGGCCTAAGTGACCAGATCAAGGTTACATGAAGTGATGCTTAGGCAACCATGTGGTGTCAGGGATTGTGCTAGAGTCTGCCACATATAAGGTCCGATGCATGTGATGTCCGCCATGCTGTCTTTCCATCCCCTATATTCATTTTTATTTGTCTATTTGTTTGGGGGGTGGAGTGGATTTCACAATGGTCGTGAGTTTCTCCTGGCTCTGCACTAAGGAATTACTCCTGGCAGTGCTCGGAGGACCATGTAGAATGCTGAAAAATCAAACCAGGTTGGCTGCATGCAAAGTTAGCACCTACCTTCTATAATATCACTCTAACCCACTTTTTTCCCTTTTCACATATAGTTTGTGTGGTCTTGAAAGTAGAGGTCACTTCAAGAGTGACGCAACCTGATCCTTAGCTATGACTCTGACACCTACTGTCACTTCAGACAAACCACATATTTCTCATTGTTTTCTTTCACCGTGGATACAGTTACAGTCATTAGAGCTCCCTTTCCTTTTCCTCAATTTCTTAGTATCCACTTATGCTTTCTGCCTCCCTTTATTTTGCTCTCAGTAGTTCCAGTTTTCATACTGTAGTGCTATATAATCTTTTTCACTTATTAAGTATTGCTGATGAAGATAATATATGTATATAGATATATAGACATGTATAATCTTAATCAAGATAAATAAATGATCAAGATTCATGATGAAGAAAATGTGTAAAATTCATAAACACAAACACATGCAAGCATTTCAGAAGTCTTTCTTTTAACTCAATGTTAAAAATAATTCAGACTGTATGTCTTTTACTAGACTACAAGTCACGTGAAGAACTATGCAAAGTGAGACTTTCTATAAGGAGAAAGATTCCCCTTTTCCCTCTCTTGTGTCTTAGTTTATTGCCATCATTTTCTAGAAGTCACCAATATTATATTCCCCTCTTCTTTTTAGGTTATTCAGCTTATTTTACCCTACTCCCCTTTGTAGAGCTATTCTGCAAAACTAAGCCCATTGGACCTAACTAGAGACCATTTCTCTGCAGTTATCCTTACCTTACTCCAAACAACAAATATTCCCTTCCTTTGTATTTTCTGGGCTTGTATATACTTAGGGGCTGGAGTGATAGCACAGCAGTAGGGCCTTCGCCTTTCACGCAGCCGACCTGTGTTCGATTCCTCCACCCCTCTCAGAGAGCCCAGCAAGCTACCAAGAGTATCGCGCCCATATGGCAGAGCCCGGCAAGCTACCCATGGCATATTCGATATACCAAAAACAGTAGCAATAAGTCTCACAATGAGAGATGTTAGTGGTGCCTGCTTGAACAAATCGATGAGCAACGGGATGACAGTGACAGTATATACTTAGCCTGCACTATAAGTCACTGACACATATCACTTATGCTATGCACTCTGTATCTTCCATTGATTGTTCAAAAATTTGAGTAAAATGTTATATTCCTGAAAACACATAATAAAAGTGGGCTGGATTAATTACAAGGGAATTTTATTTTAAGTGTGATAAGAAGTGGAAAATTAGGGCTCTCAATTGTGCTTTTGTTACATTTTTTCCACCATAGTTCTGTGAAAATGAAATATAAAAACTTAAGTGTCATTGCATGTGTTCTTAGTTTCCATTCAAATATGCTCAAGAATGTTTACTAGATACTCTGATTAAGATGACAAAATCACATGTGGCCATTAAGTAACTCCACAAACCACATGTTAAAGTAAGATTTACTACTTCACAATCATATCATGTTGGACATACCATGTTCAAGGTACAATTCCTTTCTTCCAAGAATAAACAATTCAGTTGATAGAAATAATGTATATTGAAAACTAATACTACCACATTACCAAGAAGTACCAAGAATCAACTGTTTGCTACAGAATACCCATTTTAGGAATTATAATACTTTTATATACATAAATATAATTTTGGTGGGGAATTGTTGGAATATTTCCCCTTTTCCAGCTGCCTTCTGGAGTTTTGTCACAGAAACCTTTTGTCACAGAAACCTAGCTGATCTTTGACCCGCAGATCTTAGGTGCTAGCCAGGCTTGACTTGACATTGTAGATTTCTTGCTGCAGCCCAGCCTGGTCTTTGGGATGTAAATCTGAGTGCTTTCAGCCCAATGAAGGCTTCGGCTTTGGTTTTGTATCTTCTTTCCGGGGGCCTAGATTAATGGCCTGCAGATACAAGAGAATTATGTTGCCTCAATGTTCTTCCTGTAAGATCTTTTGGTGCCTTTGGTGACGTCAATGTATTGCACCCTTTGGAAGGGCCATGATCAATAAAAAGGGTTCGGAGAGAAGGTGAGGGGGGCAGAAAGTGTATAGAGTGGGAGAGTGTATAGAGGGAAGATTGGAATAAACTGCAAGTGAGACCAACCATCATGGCTCCGTTCCTTCCTTCGCCTGCCACATCATCGCCATCAACCTCCCCGGGGTGGGGGAAGCGGCCAGAGGCTACCGAACTCCGGTGGTGGGAGAAACAGCTGCTGCCCTAGGCCCTGTGCCTGGCTCGGTGCGGTGAGGCGTCCCTTCCCTCTCCCGCGCCTTTTCTTTTTATTTTTATACAGGGAATCATAGGTGCAGTGCTGGGAACCATATGTGGTGCCAGGAATCAAAGTAGAGTCAGCCACATGAAAGACAAATAACCTAACCCTTGTACTCTAGCCCTCAGGAATTATTTTAGAAAATAATTTGATTAATATTTTCTATGCTCTCTCAAATAGGGTAGTGACTCCTACTACCACTGTAGATGCAAAGGGAAAATGGTAACTCCTTGAAAATAAGACATAAGAGTTCAGTTCTTTCCCAGACAATTTCTCAAATGAGTTTTAAAAATTTTTTTTAATTCACTTTGAACATGTAGCTGAAAAACAAAACATGAATTTCTTTTCAAGACACATTAGGAGTAAAAGAGAGGGAATATTTCAAATGACCAACTTTAAGGAGATGACTAAATGAATCAGTACATTCTACACAATGAAATACGGGGACTTAAAAGAGAAACTTGATAAAAAATGGGAACCGACCAAAGATGGAATGGAGAGATAATCAATGTTGACAGGTTGCTGTGTTTCTCAGCTGGGAGATATATGACCTCCTGTGAGCCTGAAGAATATTCCAAGAGGGGCACAGGTAAAAATTGCATAAATGAAGCCTCAGAGCATATTACTAGAGACAATCAGTAGAACGGGGAGCCCATAGGAAGGAAACATGGTTGGAAGGGGACCACAGTCAGAAAAAAAGTTGAAAAAGTCTGGGTTAAACAACAAGATACTATAGTTACGGTCTTTCAATAAGCACATAGATGTTGGTTTAAAACAAATGCTGTCATTGTTAAGTTTTACAGTGCCTACTCAAGGGAATATTTTTCCGTGAGAAGTAGTTTTCTGATTCCTTCCCCAACAGGTTAATTGTATATATCAAACACACACACACACACACACACACACACACACACACACACACACACACATTTTATCTATTACACTGGCTGCTTCCTTGTCTCAAACTATTAACTATAGTTTTGGGGGACTAACCACATATGAAACTGCTTATATGCAGTGTTAGTTAAAAAACATGACATATTTTGAATAATTTAATTAAATACTAGAAAGATAAAATCATACAAACATACATACTTAGACTGAAATGTATATCAAAATCTTAGCTGTTCCAATATCTGTGGGTGGAAGAGTTATAATGATTTTTCAATTTATTTTTTGGTGGCTTTTTATGGTCTCAATAAAATTGTTCATAGTATCCATGATGCTGCTTTTAATTCAAATTCCTGAGTCCTGAGTCTCCAGACTTTTGGAACTCAGTGAATTCAAATCTTTAGATGACTTTTGAAGACAAGGATGACATTTTAATGGCCAGTGTTATCAAATTGAGTTTCTGCTTTTAGCAAACTGATAAATATTGGATTAGTATTATAAAGCACTGTATCACTGTATCACTGTCATCCCGTTGCTCAGTGATTTGCTCGAGTGGGCACCAGTAAGGTCTCCATTGTGAGACTTGTTTTTACTGTTTTTGGCATATCGAATACGCCACAGGGAGCTTGCCAGGCTCTACTGTGTGGGTGAGATACTTTTGGTAGCTTGTCGGGCTCTCCAAGAGGGGCGTAGAAATCGAACCTGGTTGGGTCACGTACAAGGCAAATGCCCTACCTGCTGTGCTATCGCTCCAGCCAATTATATAGCAATTTGGATGAAAACAAAATTCCCCTATGTTCCTGTAGTATAAACAAGATGTTCAGAGATCATGACCTAAATATAATCAATAAAAATGTGAATTATCATGATGTCCAAGCCCCAGGGAGACTCGACATATACTTTTTTTCTGTCTATCCACACTTGGCTTTTAAACACAGATGTGAAAAAGCACACGAGGGCAATGTGAAGTCCACCAAGTATCTCCCTTATCTGCCACCTATTTCACAAAATAAAAATAACAAGCTAGCAGAAAGAATTCATTAAATGAGATAAGGATTTCCCCTTTACACAATAGAATTTGTATTAGCTTCTTTTCACAAGCAAAGATAGATGATCTTAATGATTTTCCTAAAATGTAATTAAAATTTATTAAACATTATCATCTACACCAAGGGACATGGTTACTCTTGTCTTGCCAGCACTTGTCTAAGTAAGGAAACAGCTGCCCACTACATATCTGTTGAGTCCCTAAAACCTCGCTTCTCAGAGCTGGAGAGATTGTAAAGGAGACAAGGTTCTTGCCTAGAATGAGATCAACTATGACTTAAATCTCCAAACACTACATGTGGTGCCCTGAGCACTACCCAAGGTTACTCCTGAGTGCAGATTTAGGAATATCCCTGAACACAGGCCAGGTAAACCTAGCTTTTTCCTCTCTTATTTTTTGCTTGTTTATCTTATTCTTTGCTAAACTCGAACAACTGCTTCCCAAATTTCCTTTCCTATAATTTAAGTACTCTACCTTTTTGAAGATTAAGTGTCCAAGCTACTGAGCAGAATGTACTGTACACATTTGTTATGAGGCATATATATGCTTTCTACCTTTTGAATAAACAATGTGTTTGATAGGTTATTGGGGGCTTGTGCACATCTGGCTATGCTCAGGGCTTACTCCTAGCTCCGTGCTCAGGGATCACTCCTAGTGCAGTTTGGGGTATCATATATAGTGCTGGGGATTGCACACATTATAAGCCTTTTCCTAAAATGTTAGTGATTAACCTGGTTGTTTTCTACCAGCTCTCTCAATTTCTAATTTTTTTCTGTGTCTAAAAGTTATAAAACTGTAGTAGAGAGGGATTTTTAGCATCCCACACAACATGGGGAGGCTCTGTTCCCATCTTCAAACTGTGGTCTCTGAGCCCAAGTTTAATTTTATATCAGGATCATGAATGATCAGACTTTGGAGTTCTGTTCTTGTTAGTTTCCTTAAGTAAAATATTATGTCTCATCTCTTTGCCCCTACTTAGACCAGCAGAATGACTTTCAGACATTAATAGCACTGTAGCACTGTAGCACTGTCGTCCCATTGTTCATCGATTTGCTCGAGCGGGCACCAGTAATGTCTCCGTTGTGAGACTTTTTGTTACTGTTTGTGGCATATCGGGTAGCTTGCCAGGCTCTGCCGTGTGGGTGGGATACTCGGTAGCTTGCCGGGCTCTCTGAGAGGGACGGAGGAATCAAACTCGGGCTGGCCACGTGCAAGGTAAACACCCTACGAGCTGTCCTATTGCTTCAGTCCACACACATTGATAATATTTCCAAAAATATTTAGAGTCTGAGTGACTGCCCAAGAGAGGAATTTTATATACTACCCTCTCTATTTCTCATGGATGCTTTTCAAATACTCCCTTCTACCCTCTTGTAGAATGTTGGGTAACCCTTAGCATCTGCCTCTGTGCCTTTTGAGCCAAAAATATCTGGGGAGGGGCTGGAGAAATAGCTCAAGGAACTGAGCCCAGGAAAATCATCTTTACTTGCAAGAGACCAAAGCTCAATCCCTGCTACTGGATGGTCATCCTAGCACAGCGCTGCAGTGGCTCCAGAGCTGGATGTGGCCCAAAAGTTAAAAAAAAAAAAAAAGAAAGAAAAAGAAAGAAGGAAAGTAGAAAATCTTGGGGGAAGTGTGTAAGCTGAATTAATTCAAAAGGGGGATAAATAAGATACACACTAAGTCACATTCTGTCCTGCAATTCTTGCCCCCACCATAGTTTGGACACAATGGCATCAAGAGGCACACACAGTTTGCTCTGGCTTCCTTCTGGCATGTCATTGCTTAATGGGGAAGTTTCAGTTTTGCATAGTAACTGACTGATTTTATTTTCATCCTCTTTAGAGTATCCTGGAGCTGGAAAAGGAAAGAATTCAACTTTTATGTAATAACTTACACCAGTACACCCAACATGTTTCAGTTTTTGGCCAAACTCTGACCACAGTGAGTAGGAAGCATATCTCCCTTTCTGTCAAGCATGGTACCAAATGGCAGGAAACATGTCTTCAGCAACCTTGTTCTGCTTCCCTTGTCATTGCAGTGCCACGCACAGATTCACTGTGCCATCAGCAAGATAGATGTCGAAAAAGATATCCAGGCGCTAATGGAAGAAGAAAATGCAGTTTCATCTATAGAAAATAAATCAGTGTTCCTGCTAACCGATTACTTTGTAAGTATGGAATGGGAAGAATTTCCATTAGTGGAAATCTTTTGTCATGTTCTAAAGAATTCATGTTGAAAACAAAAATGGAAAACAACCGTAAAGGGAACATCTTGTTTTATGAATTGACATAATGATTTTTTTCACAGTCCATATAAATTTTTTAAGTGTGCAATTTACAAACTGAAAAATGGAAACATATTTTTAATATTTTCTAGAATGGAAGAAAGCCAAACACAGTTTTAGACTAAAACTTTGTTATTCATATAAAAGCAATGCTAGACAGATGTGTTCTGTGATCTACATATTATCACTGTATGTAAAATTGGTGGTCTGTTGCTGCATAGCACAGACCCCAAATGTAAGGGCTATCAAAATAATCAAAATAACATTTGTTATCTGACAGCTTCTGTGGGTCTGAATCCAGGCATGCCTTTGACTGTCATGCAGAGTTGCAATCAATGTGTCAGCAGCCAGCTCAAGGCTCTGCAGGATGATGACTGACTTCTCAGCTTCTTCACTCAGCTGGTGGCAGCCTCCAGTCCTACTGTTGACTGGAGAGAGCTGTGTTCCTTATTTTGTGTGGCTTTCTCCATGGGCAACTCGCAGCATGTCAGTCTGCTTCTCCCAAAAGTGGTGATCTTACTTCTGAGAGTAGGAGCTGGTATGTCCAAGACACTGTATCACTGTATCACTGTCATCCTGTTGAGCATCGATTTGCTTGAGTGGGCCCAGGAACATCTCCATTCATCCTAGCCCTGAGATTTTAGCAGCCTCTCTTTACTCATCAATTTTTAGAAACTTATCCCAAAAATATATCTTAACAATATCTTGGTCATTATAAGTACAGTAAGTCAATAAGTACAAACCATACTCTAGGAGAAAGGATTACACCAAGGCATGAGTCATGAAGGTGGGGATTGCTGCTTACATGCTTCATACTCCTTGCCTTTGAAAAATTTGAAATTTATGGAAGTTTATTTTGAGGGTCTTTGGACAGAGTAACTATCTGCTTTTGTTTAAAAGCAGATCAATATCAGTGTCCCTGGTCAGAGTCCACTCATCTTGTTTCATTGTATCTGTGGGTATATTATTTTATTGGGGTGGGGGCATGCCTCAAAGACTTTGTCTAATGCTCCCACTTTGTTATTCTCAATAATCATCTTCTAAGAGCTTATTAGAAAATATGCAAAATGGATTTTTGATGATTCTTCCTAAACCCTCTGATGATTTTATTCAGACTTTAATTTTCCAGATTATGGGGCACATTCCTCTCTACATATAGAATCAGTACAGTGATTGTGTCCTCCCTTAGGGAGGGATAGTAGTGTAACCAGCACAAGTTCTTGTCTTTGGATCAGCAATCAGGAGGTCAGGGGAGAGGAAAGGCAGATCTGACTCAGCGACGCCTCTGAACCAGCTTCCCCCTTTCTCATCCTCCAAGCAGCATGGTGGTCCAATATGGTCAACTGTTTCTTGGGTTTTGTGTGGCCCTCTGTTTATTTTTCCTTTTGCCAGACAAAAGTATTTCAATTTAATAGTCCCAGTTGTTTATCTTCAGTTTTGTTTGATTTTATGTTGGGGTCCAGCACCCAAAAACATCTCAACATTCTCAGAGCCTACCTGAAAAATGTTTACTTCAATAATCTGACACAAACGACTCAGACAACTTTTTCTTCCACGATGTTTGTTTCAGTATCTGCTCTGTTTATTTTTCCTACTATACCTCACAATATCCTGCCTTTGTCCTTGACTTGTACTCTTTTTTCAGCCTGGCATAATCTTTGCCTTCCTTCCTCTTGGCAAAAAATTCCTGGTTACATATTCTTTTCTCCTTGAAGCTTTTGTTCTACCCTGTTCTTGTTAAGTGAGGCATTGTTGCCTGCACCACACAAAGATGAAAGAAACTTGACCTTGATACTATGTATGCTCAGGGCTTACCTAAATGACAAACCCATTCTTGGAAGATTATATGTACATATTTTAATTCATGTGTTCCAGTCATCTAATTCAGAACCTAACAACTCAGAACCTAACCAACCTCTCCTGAGGTGGTTCAGCTTTGAGGCACATATTGTTCTGTGTGCTGTTCAAGTTTCGTCAGCATTTAACACATAGATTTGTCAAGAAAGAACAAGATAAAAATTGTAATTTCCAGCCCTCAAAGAGAAAATTGTTTTATTAAAGAGAGTGTCCAACTACAAACTTAACAAGTTGTGAACAAGGAAGTGTTTTCTTTTTTTAAAATTTTTTATTAGTGAATCACCGTGAGGTACAGTTACAGACTGACAAACTTTCATGTTTGTGTTTCAGTCATTCAATGGTTGAGTACCCATCCCTCCGCCAGTGCCCATTTTCTACCACCAATGATCCCAGTATCCCTCCCACCATCCCCAACTTGTCCCCTCCACCCACCCCGCCTCTGTGGCAGGGCATTCCCTTTTGCTCTCTCTCTCTCCTTTTGGATGTTGTGGTTTGCAGTAGAGGTATTAAATGGCCATCATGTTCAGTCTCTAGTCTTTGAGCACGCATCTCCCATCCTGAACAGGCCCTCTTGGCACCCTTTATTTGGTGGTCCCTTCTCTATCTGAGCTGCCTTTTCCCCCAGCATGTGAGGCCGGCTTCTAAGCTGTGGAGTAATCTTCCTAATGCTTGTTTCATTGTTCTTGGGTGTTAGTCTCCCATTCTGTGATTTTATATTTCACAAATGAGTGCAATCTTTCTATGTCTATCCCTCTCTTTCTGACTCATTCCACTTGACATACTTTCCATGTTGATCCACCTATATGCAAATTTCATGACTTCATCTTTTCTAACAGCTGCCTAGTATTCCATTGTGTAGATGTACTAAAGTTTCTTTAACCAGTCATCTGTTCTCGGACACTCGGGTTTTTTCCAGATTCTGGCTATTGTAAACAGTGCTTCAATGAACACATAAGTGCAGATGTCATTTCTACTATACTTTTTTGCATCTCCAGAATATTCTCAGGAGTGGTATTGCTGGGTCAAATGGGAGCTCAATTCCTAATTTTTTGAGAAGCGTCCATATTGTTTTCCAAAAGGGCTGAACCAGTTGGCATTCTCACCACCAGTGAAGTAGAGTCCCTTTCTCCCCACATCCTCGCCAACACTGGTTGCTTTTGTTCTTTTGGATGTGGGCCAGTCTCTATGGTGTGAGATGGTATCTCATTGTTGTTTTGATCTGCATCTCCCTGATGATTGGTGATGAGGAGCATTTTTTCATGTGTCTTTTGGTGATTCAGATTTCTTCTTTAAGAAAGTTTCTGTTCATTTCATCGCCCCATTTTCTGATGGGGTTGGATGATTTCTTTTTGTGGAGTTCAGCAGTGCCTTGTAAATTCTTGATATCAATCCCTTATCAGATGGGTATTGGGTGAATATCCTTTCCCATTCTGTAGACTGCCTTTGTATTCTGGTCACTGTATCTTTTGAGGTGTAGAAACTTCTCAGTTTAAGGTAGTCCCATTTGTTTATCTCTGTTTCCACTTGCTGGGCCAATGGTATGTCGCCTTTAAAGATATCTTTAGCTTCAACTTCATGGAGGGTTTTGCCAACCTTGTCTTCAATGTACCTGATGGATTCTGGTCTGATGTTGAGGTCTTTAATCCACTCTGACCTGACTTTTGTGCATGATGTTAGGTAGAGGTCTGAGCCCATTTTTTTTGCATATGGCTGTCCAGTTTTGCCAGCACCATTTGTTACAGAGGTTTTCCTTAATCCACTTCACATTTCTTGCTCCCTAATCAAAGATTAGATGATCATATATTTGAGGATGTGTGTCAGGATATTCAACCTTGTTCCATTGGTCTGTGGCTCTGCCTTTGTTCCAGTACCATGCTTTTTTATATATTACCACTTTGTAGTAGAGTTTGAGGTTGGGGAAGGTGATGTCTTCCATCTTCTTTTTCCCAAGAATTGCTTTAGCAATTCGTGGGGGCTTATTGTTCCATATGATTTTCAGGAGTGTTTGCTCCATTTTTTTGAAGAATGTCATGTGTATCCTTATTGGAATTGCATTGAATTTGTAGAATGCTTTGGGGAGTATTGCCATTTTGACGATGTTAATTCTACCAATCCATGAGCTGGGGATATCTTTACATTTCCTTGTGTCTTTTTTATTTCTTGAAGTAGTGTTTTATAGTTTTCTTTGTACAGTTTCTTTACCTCCTTACTTAAGCTTGATTTTCTGAGGCATAATTGTGAAGGGGATTGCTTTTTTCATGTAACTTTATTTTTCTCTTATTATTTGTATATAGGAAAGCCAAAGACTTTTGGGTATTGATTTTATAGCCTGCAACTTTACTATACAAATCTAATGTTTCTAGGAATTTCTTGGTAGAGGTTTTAGGGTTCTCTAAATATAGTATCATATCATCTGCGAATAGTGAGGGCTCAATTTCTTCCTTTCCTACCTGAATGTCCTTAATATCTTTTTCTTGCCTAACCGCTATTGCAAGTACTTCCAGTACTATATTGAACAGAAGTTGTGAGACTGGGCATCCTTGTCTTGTCCCTGATCTTAGAGGGAAGGCTCTTAGTTTTTCCCCACTGAGGATGATACTTTCCATAGACTTGTGGTAGATGGCTTTGACTATATTGAAGAAAGTCCTTTCTATACCTATTTTGGTGAGAATTTTCACCATAAACAGGTGCTGGATCTTGTCAAATGCTTTCTCTGCATCTATTGATATGATTATATGGTTTTTACCTTTTCTTTTGTTGATAGGATGTATTATATTGATTGGTTTTCGAATGTTAAACAACCCTTGCATCCCAGAATTAATCCCACTTGATCGTGGTTTTATGATCTTTTTGATGAGTTGTTCGACCCTATTTGCTAATATTTTGTTGAGGATCCTTGCATCCGTGTTCATCAGGGATATTGGCCTATAGTTTTATTTTTTTGTGGTGTCTTTGTTTGCTTTTGGTATTAGGGAGATATATGCCTCATAGAAACTGTTTCGGAGAGTTTCTGTTTCTTCAATTTCCTGCAAAAGCTTGAGAAGAACTGGCAAAAGGTCCTCTTTACATGTTTGGAAGAATTCGCTAGTGAATCCATTTGGACTTGGGCTTTTGTTTTCCTGAAGACTTTTGATTACAGTTTCAATTTCTTTGATATTAATAGGTCTATTCAGGTATTCCAGATCTTCTTGTTTAAACTTTGGGAGATTATAGGAATCCAGCATACAGAATTTCAAAGTAGTCTCTGATGATCTTTTGAATTTCTTTGGTTTCTGTTGTTATGCCCCCCTTTTCTGATTCAGTTTATTAGGGTTCTCTCTTTATTTGTGAGCCTTTCTGGTGGTTTATCAATCTTGTTTATTTTATCAAAGAACCAGCTCTTGGTTTCATTGATCTTTCGGATTGTTTTTTTGGGTTTCCATGTCATTAATTTCTGCTCCAAGTTTTGTTATTTCTTTCCTTCTGCCTAGTTGGGGCTCCTTTTGTTGGTCCTTTTCTAATATCTTGAGCTGTGAAGTCAAGTTATCTATGTGGGCCCTTTCTTCCTTCCTGAAGAATGCTTGCAGAGCTATAAATTTCCCCCTTAGCACAGTGTTAGCTGCATCCCATAGGTTCTGGTAACTTGTGTCTTCATTCTCATTTGTTAAGGAAGTATTTTCTTAAGAAGGTCTGGCACAGATTTGACATTTGTACTAAGCAAAGGTTATTTGTCTTTTTAAAAACATGTTACTATCCATTAAGTTAAAGTTAGTGAAAGTTTTGACACAATTTGCTGTAGCAACCCTTAAATTGTCAACATCCTGATATTTTTCCTGAAGGAAGAAGATCTTAAAAATACCATGACTACGGAGCGACAACAATCTTCCATAAAATCAAAACTGCTGAGACTGCAAAGAGACATTGAGAAAGTCTCACGAGACCAGGAAGGTGTGTGATTGTCTCTATGAATGGCCCTGTTAGGGAAAGAAGTCAGAGTGATTTGCTTTTACTGACGGGGGCAGGGCTTGTCTCATTTAAAGGATCATTGTTGAACCCAATTGTCAGAATAAAGAAAAGTACAATAGAAGATGAAAACAAGCATTTAAAAATGACATTTTGGTCTCTTTGTGAAACTTGTGTAAGGGTACCATCTTTACCAGAAATATAGCTTTTTTTATGGTACAAGAAATTTACAGGAATAAGTGACAGTTTGGTTTTAAATATGCATGGTAAACCTCCTATGCACAGGCCTTCTGGCTCTCTTGCTTCTTTTTTTTTTTTTGAGGGGGTGAGGAGTGCATGGTCAGTGGTGCTCAGGGACCCTCCTGATTTTTCACTTAGGGGACACTCCTGGTAATACTTGGGGACCATATATGGTGCTGGGAATCAAACCCAGGTTGGCTATGTGCAAGGCAATTGCTTTACCCTGTACTATGGCTTTGGTTCCTTGTATGTTTCTTTTAAATCTAACTTTTCTAAATAATGAATTTAAGTTACTGTAAGTAGGCAGCTCTAAAGCAGTATAGTTAATATAAATGACTCTATAAGGCAATTCTGATAGGTAGAGCTTAATTTGTGTGAATCAGATGATTTATTGCAATGTAATACTTGATGGAAAATTCAAGAGAACATAATAGAACTGTAAATACCATGGGGCCTGTGAGATAGTACAGCAAGTTAGGCATTTGATTTACACACAGCAATCCTGGGGTTTGATCCCTGGTATCCTATTTGGTCCCCTGAGCACTGTCAGGAGTGTTTCTTGAATGCAGAGCTTGAAGTAACCCCTGAGCATCACTGGGGGGTGGTCTAAAAACAAACAAAAAATATCCTAATATTTACAGTTCTTAGTAACTGTGAATACTCTAATAACTGTAAATATCCTGATGGGGAACCTGACATTATGAATCCACCATGGGGAAGATAAAAAAATGATTCAAACATCCTATCTTGAAAAACAGAAATCTTTATGCATATATCAGTTTGTGTACCAACAGTTTTCATTGAAAGAAGGTTAAGTTGCATTGTAACAATGATTGTTGGTAAGGCATCACTCTAGGTAGGAAATGTGTGCTGAAAGTGGGTAAAGGACCAAACCTGATGACCTCTGAGTACTGTATTGCAAACCATAATTCCCGAATGGTGGGAGGGAGAGAGAGAGAAAGAGAGGGAGAGAGAGAGGAAGAGAGAGAGAGAGAGAGAGAGAGAAAGAGAGAGAGGTGGCAGGAGGAATATGAGGGATATTGGTGGTGGGAAATGTACACTGGTGTAAAGATGGGTGTTGGAACACTGTATGACTGAAACCTGATCCTGAAAGTGCTGTAACTGTGATTCAATTAAAAAAATTAATTAAAAAAAAGAAAGAAGGTTAAGTTGAATTGCAATTCCATACAAATACAGCTACAGCTGTTTAAGAAATCTTTCTAGGCTTAGTTTTCTGAGTATAATCTCTTCAAAGTTGGGCACACTGGGGATAGAATGAATGGTGACCAGCAGCATGGTTTCATTTGCAGGCCTGGAACGAATGCTAAAAGCCTACTCCAGTAGTTCTTCCTTCTCAGATGCAGAGAGCCAGAAAATCACTGCAGCCTTAATGGATGAGGTAAATATTTGCTGTGTTAAGCTTCCTCCATTTAATGATGAGTTATTTTTAGAATGTTTGTTTTCTGGCCCATTTGACCTCTGTTTGCTTTTCCCTTCTCCTGACATAGAACAATTTAGTCAGAGATCCTGTAGGTCAGCTGCTTGATAGGAAGACTGAGAGATCTGGAAAAACCCAAGTTCTTGGAGGTCCTTGGAAAAGAACTGAACCTCAAGTGTAGCTATCTAAAATAGAGTGATTCCTTCAGGATCTGGAAACCATATGTACTTTGACCCATTTAGAAAATGTGAACAAAAATTTAGGGTCTACTATTTTTTTTAACTCCAGTGTTGGGGATCCGCCCCATGGTCTCCCACATGGAAATTAAGTGCTCTACAGCTAAGTCCCATTCCCCGCCAGGGTCTACTATCTGAAAGGCCTGCATTTGGAACCCAAATCCTCCATTTACCACAGACCTGGGCCAGCATAAATTTCTCATCTGAAAAATGTAGATACAATACAACTCAAACTTTTTTGTGTGTGTGTCACACCTGCCTATCTATGCTGAGGGGTTATTCCTGGCTCGTGCACTCAGGAATTACTCCTGGCGGTGCTCTCGGGACCATATGGGGTGCTGGGAATCAAACCTGGGTCGGCCACGTGCAAGGCAAACACCCTACCTGTTGTGCTATCACTCCAGCCCTAGTCAAACAACTTTTGTGAGGTTGAAATATTATTGAGCAAATAATGCAGAGGAGAACTAAACTCTGGTGGTTACTAAAATGCTGTTTTCTGTTCATCTCTCAGTTCTCATTAGGTTCTTCTGTGAGTTAGAGAAAGGAAAGTGATGCTTACCTGGAAAGAAGAGGGAGTTTGGGGGAGAGGCAGGAACAGTTTCCAGGGAAATGGAGCAACTTGAGAGCTGACATTGTTTTAAGGAGAGAAGCAGGGGAAGCAGGGAGAGGCACCTCTAGGCCATTTTGTCAAGAGACTGGATTCCAACAACACTGTCCCCCTCCCCTGATGTCCTCCCCCTCCCCACACACCCCCTAATCTGGCTTTGGGAAGAATTAATGGACAAGTTAGTTACTTACTTTGGAGGAATCCACATTAAAAAGGAAGTTAGCAAGTTTGATTAAATTGATATGAAAATAGAAAAGAGCTGATACCCATTACCTGGGTGTCCTAGATAAAGTTTTTCTGCTGTGATTAGAGTGAGAGAAAGTTGACTGGAATGAATCTGACAAAAACTCAGGAAGAGATTATTTTTTTTACATGACACTGTTACAGGAAACAGCTAGATTTCTTGACTTTGTATGTTTTTAATTTTCTTGGGAACTTAGCTACCTAATAATTCTGTCAAACTGGTCCTTTCAAAGGTTCTTTAGTGAAAGTAGATGGATACAGTCATGTAGAGTGTGTCTTTTTTTTTTCAGCCAAGACTTCACTAAGAAATGAATTCTGTGGCATAACACACATACAAAATAAACAACTGGTTGAGTTCACAGAGTTGGGATGCAGCCTGGGAAATGATTTGATTTCTAGACTCATATTTGTGATCTGAAGAAGGAGAAAATGTGAATCCTCAAATAATGAGTGCCAAATGCCCATGTATACCCCTTAGTCATATTGCAACAGGGTGAGGAGATGCTCATATGACTGGCAGATTTTTGTGTTTACCAAGGAAGATTTCTTGAAGGAGGAAATTCTTTGTAACATCTAATGTTGGTAAACCAGGCATGATCTTTGAAAAACAGCTTCAGAAATTGCAAGTTTTTGAAATGAAATTGTACTCAGATAGTGGACAGGATGCCACATGAGTAGGGAATGGCTTATTCTATGATGTTCTCATATGCAGCTGAGGTCTAATAGTCAAGGTATGAGGGCACTTCTGATTTCATCTTAGATAAGCCTCATACAGTGTGTTGGTTTGAGTACAAGAGCCTTAATCCATCTGTTGGAGATGTTGGTTGCAGGACTGTGACCTCTGGAGTAGATAATGGAGTTAGTAAGTAAGGAAGAGGTAATGGTGAGAAGAAATTGAGTAAGTAGGCCTTTCTCATGTTTGGATAATATTACTTGAGTTACCTTGTCCCAATAGTCTGAAAATCAATTTTGTGTGTAGTTCAAGATCCAGTCGAGATTAGAAACTGGGAACACATTTTAGGCCTGATTCCTTGTTTCTATTTTCAAATACCTGGATAGAGTACTGTTTCCAGTTTCTAGAAGTGTTACCACAAACTTTCTAATAGAAAACCCCACTTTTCCAGAAAAAGTAGTAACAATGCCAACAACAACAACAACAGAGTCTACCTTCAATCATTTTAGTTTGATTCTAGTGATGCTAATTCAATTCACGTGATATAGGGCACTATGGCTCATTGACTCTCTTCATGGCTCGCTGAGAATACAACTTCCACAATCAAAACAAACCTTTCTCATTCCTCAGCAAAAAAGAAAAAAGAAAAAACAGGGGAAGGTTGTTGACTGCCACAAAATAATGACAAATATATCCATCAAGGTTTCCTGCACACAAGCAGACAGGCTAGGACACTCTCAACAGTTAAGCTTTTGCTCTGGTCTGCTTAAATGCGTTCATTTTTCTTCTCTATGGATATGTGCCTGTGAGTTGAATGAACTTTTCTAAACTGCATATCATTTTGAATGTTGTCCTGATTCCCCTTTATCAGCCCTGTTGTGTCTTATTTTCTACAAGTCACTCATATGGTCAAGTGATGTCTCCACAGACTAATCTGAAACTCGACCTTTTGCAAGCAAACTCCTATAAACTGTCCTCGGTGTTAGCTGAACTAGAGCATACACCCAAACCGACTCATTCCTGTAGTACCCACATCTTCAAGTGGAAAGAAAAGGTAAAACTTTAAGAGACTGGTGGTAATTTTTCTACAGGACTTGTTGGGTAGAGTGCTGAAAAGAGCATCAGGGTAAAAAGCTATTATGAATTATGTGTGCCTATATCCTAGGCCCCAAATTAGAGAATGTTAAGATAAATTTATTTCTATATCTTTGAGCAAAGCACAATTACTGTTTTTGTATTTATGAGGCATTAAAAACATTGTGAATTCCTTCTCACACCTTAACTTTATTATTTTAATATAACAAACTTCCTATTAATTGAAATGTTATTAAATATACTTAGTAATTAAAATTTATTACAATTTTAAGAAATTTTAAGTTAAATAAAATTACTTAAGGTTATGGGGCTGGAGAGATAGTGCAGTGGGTAGGGAGCTTGCGTTGCATGTGTCTGACCAAAGTTTGGTCCCCAGAACCCTATTATGGTCCCCTGAGCACAGAGCCCAGGGTAAGCCCTGAAAACTGCCAGATGTGACCCCAAAAAGCAAAAAAAAATTTTTTAATTTAATAAAGTTACTTAAAATTAAACATTTTAATTATTCTTTAATTAAAAGAACATTTTTTAAATTCACTTAAATTGAAATTGTAGTATTTATGCAGACCTAAATTGTGAGATTTTTCTTATGGTCATTCATCTCGTCTATTTACTATGGTAAATGAGACACGTACAATTTTAAAAACTCAACCATCCATTGTTTGACTCTAACAGCTAATGCAGAGTTGAATATAAGTGGCTTTTTGTTGTTTTTCATTCAGTATTCGAAGGGGAGCTCTAACCTTTTTGTAATAAGGGGGCAGTTGTCTTTGGAAAAGATTTAAGAACTCTAAAATGGTCTCCATTATTAGACAGAGTCATGATAATTTCACTTGCATCAAAGTGAAATTACAGTTAAAGTTGAAATTACAGAAATAATTCTGTGAGTGTTATTATTTGGCTAGAGGTACAGGTCAGAATGGCAAATATAGGATGTAAGTTAATAATTGTCTAATTAAAAATTTTAAATTTCAGAAATTAAACATTTAAGGTTTAGAAGTATATTGAATAGTTTACTTAGATCCTTTCCCCAAAAATTAAAAAAAGAAAATTTCCTAAGAAAACTCTAGAGGACAGTTACTTTTCATGAATACATATGGTGACAGTGTTGTTTAAAATGACGTTCTCTTTTTTTTGTTTGTTTTGTTTTTCCGCTTTGAGCAGCAGCAGACGCATAGCTATTTAAAACTCTCCAGGCCGTTTCTGATGAAGAGACTGGAGAATGTCGTGAGCAGAGCATCTTCTGTTAGGCAAAGCCGTCCATGTTCTTCCTCTCCAGGTAATCCTCTTCCCAGAATAGCTCTGGGTCTGGATCCAAAGCACATTGCTCCATTCACATTTTGTTTTCAGAGAGGCATGTTGACTTATATCAGTTCAAAGAAATTTAAAATTCCATTGACTGATTTGATTCTGTGAAAATGTTAGTTTTTTGTAAAAATGTAATACAAAGGTGGGAGGGAGTCCAAGGAGTGGGGGGTTGGGAAAATTGTTTGATAATGTGAAAAGGTAACTCCGATTGACTGCCATCCACAATAATTCAGCTGTCCAGCCGAGTCATGTGTTCATCCACTTCCCACTGCCTTTCATTTTGCCATATGGGAGCACCATCATTGTTCTTTCATTGTTCAGTTATAGGCACCATTGTCTTAACCTGACAATGGCTTGATGAGCAATTGGCAAAAAAAGTTTCATAAAACCCATATGTATCATTTGAGAAACTGTTCTATAAGACCCAGCTTGGTGGTAAGAAGCTTGTGCTCCTAATGTACCCTATTTGTACCTGATGGGGCAACACTGATGTATTTTTTCCGAAGGGTTACCACACATATTAGCTAAACAGTGTTAATTAAGCTTCTTCAAGAAACTAATCTACCTATAGCCTAATGATAGAAATACAAAAGACATTCTGAGAATGCAGTATAGGTGATGTAGTTGTATGAACATCTGTCACTGTCACTGTCATCCTGTTGCTCATCTATTTGCTCTAGCGGGCACCAGTAAAGTCTACATTTTGAGACTTGTTTTTACTGTTTTTGGCATATCGAATACTCCATGGGTAGCTTGCCAGGCTCTGCCGTGCGGGCATCATAACACTTAATTACATGAATGTAAATGGCACACCCTGGACTATGGTATGGCTCAATTTTTCTCAGCTGTGGGTCATATGATCCTCAGTAGGCCCCCAGAATATTCCAAGGGAGCCATAGGTGAAAATCATGTAAATGGGGAACCATGACACAAGACTAAGAGGCCAACTGGTAGGACGGAATACATGGGAATGAAACAAAGTCAGAAGGAGGCCACCCACAGGAAAAAATGGAGAAATACTGGCTGAGCTTATTGGACCACCATCATATTAATGTAGTCAGTTGTGCAGAGTAACCCGTGACTATATATTTAGGTTATCTTCTTTATTCTGACTGTATTTTTTACTACAGACTTATTTGCTCTATAATAATGTTTTTATTTATAAAATGTATGATTATATTATATATTATAGTCCACAGGCATAATAGTTACAAATGTTATCACTGTCACTGTCATCTTGATGCTCATCGATTTGCTTGAGCAGGCACCAGTAACATCTTCATTGCAAGACTTGTTACTGTTTTTGGCATATCGAATATGCCACGGGGAGCTTGCCAGGCTCTGCCGTGCGGGTGGGATATTCTCGGCAGCTTATTGGGCTCTCCGAGAGGGGTGGAGGAATCGAATCCGGGTCGGCCAAGTGCAAGGCAAACGCCCTACCCACTGTGATATTGCTCCAGTCCGGTTAACACAGTTACAAATGTTAATGAATCAAAATACATTATGGAAGACAAGCCAAATTTCCTTTTAAGAATATTTCAATGTTTAAGTTCTGCTGCACTGTGCTATTAAATAACCAAAGCACTTCCCCTTATATTCCTATTGCCTACTGACAGTGTTAGTAATTATCCCTTCATTCAACTTCCAGTCACCAGCATGGTGCAGCTCGGCAATGGTCTTTGCAAGGCTTTATATTCATTTCAAGCCAGGCAAGATGACGAGTTGAATTTGAAAAAAGGTAAGGGCCAATATCAAATAGTTTAATTGCCTTCCTACTTTGAGATTTTGAGTTTGAATAAAACCTCTGATTTAGGGTAGCGACTTCAGAAACCACTAACATGTCAGCTCAGATATATAATCTTGAAAGACAAAACCAGACTCCTTAAAAAACAAAGCACACTGAAAAATAAAGTTTATATCATAATAACATTTATTTAGCATGTATGAGATACCGAGAATTTTTGAAAGGATACTGTCCAATTTTTAATTTTCATATGATTCAGCTCAGGAGACTGAGATATGGAAAAAGTTAAGAACTTTATTTAAAGTCAGTTGTGATAAGGGCATAAGACATGAATCAGAAATAAAAGCACTGTAAACCCCAGTATTACACCAGCGAAGAATGTCAGTCATGGATGCCCGTAGAGATGCAGTCCCATCCATTTTCTTTCTATTTTTTTTTTTTTGGTTTTTGTTTTTTGGTGTTTGGTCATACTTAGTGGTGCTTCGAATGGAATTCCTGAGATCATATGGCGTGCTGGGGATTGGATAGTACAGCAAGCGCCCTACCTGCTGTACTACCATTTGTCCCTATTTCCAATCTATTTTTTGGTGGTGAGTGCCGCACCTGGCAGTACTCAGGCTTACTGCTGGATTTGTGCTCAGGAATTACTCTTGGCGGAGCTCACGGAGCCACATGGGATCCTGGGGATCAAATCTGGCTCTACCATGTGTAAGGCAAGCTCCTTACCTCTTGTACTATCTCTCAAATTTCCCAATCTATTTTTTTTTCTTTTCAGAAAATTGACACAGTTATGTAAAACTTCTGTTCATAGTTTAGTGTAAGAGTGACCCAAGCAAAGGACTCCGAGCTTAAAGTTTCTCAATTTGCTCCCTCAGTAAGGTGTTTTATGACTAATTGAAGGACTTGGACTTCCTCATTTGTGTCACAGATTTCTATTTGTTATGCAAATATATTATGTAATGGGTCATGTAGATCACAACACTATTATACAAGCAAATGTCACCAGTCTCAACTTTCTTTATGTGTCTAATTAGCAACTATATTCTGATGTTAAAACTGAGGCAGAGGTCTGGAAATGAAAAGGCAATGAGAAAGAGTTGTGTCATAGGAGAGGAGTAACCTTCAAGAGATGGTGCCTCAGGGTTAATGGAAACTCAAGATGAATTTTGCAGCCCACAACAGGGATACCACATATTTCCTGTGGTTAAAGTCTTCTTCCTTTTCAGTTTGCCAGTCAGACATAATTCTCTAGGCAATTACTTTTCCTGTGGGCTAGAAATAAGTAAAACAAACAGGGAAATAGAAAGCATGCCTTCTGCTTTCATTCATCTCCAATCAGCAATGCCTTTATTTTCAAATTTCATGTTATGGAAGTTACTTCATTACTCATTATGCCATTCTAAAGGGCACCTTCAAATAAAGAAACAAGTGTATAAATGAAATTTATATTTCCAAGTGAATTCACATTCCTCAGATGTCAGCTCAAACCCTGGGCTTCTACATTTGAATTATATAATCACACAGTAAATTGATCATCTTGCTTTTAGTGCTCTGTCAGTTGCAAAGTCATTTATATTTTCTCTCCTAAATGGTCCCTTCAAGTAAAAGGAGACATTGGAGGATTAGGGGAGTTGGCAATAACATAATGAATTATTTGTCTGAATTATGTTAATCTACAGACCTGAGACAACTCAATGAATGGAGATCTTAAACTGAGATTGATTTCCTGCAAGAGTAAATTGTGTTTTGTGACAAGAAAGATAGAAGAGGAATTATCAGTCTCCTAAGGAACAAACTACTGGGAAATAAAATGAAAGACTGAAAAATTACCTCAGAATGATGCTAAAGATAAAGTAGCTTGCAGATCCTGGGGGACCTGAATCTTTCCACTTTGACATGCAGGCAGCAACCAGAGAGAAAGGACTACCCCAAGAGGGATTCAGCTGAAGGATTTGGGGTATCAGATTTAGGTTATTAATTTCAGAATACTGGTGGTTTTACTGGTGATTTTTTTTCCTTAGAGAGATAAGAACCAGGTGTTTCTTAGAAATCCTATTCATTTGAATTACTACTTTAAAAAGTATTGTCTTCAAACTGCTATTTTATGAAAATTATCTACTTGCTCACTAGGAAGCTCCTTTTTGTGCAGAGCTGTAGGTTGAATCTTGTAACTGTGAAGTTGGCACAGTCCAGCCACTAAGAGATGCTGTCTTGATCTTAGGGAAAAAGTCTGATTCCTGGCACACAATGGCCAACTTTCCAAATTTTGGTGGCCACCAACACTTGAAACCAACACCAAGGAAAAGCTTGAAGATCGTGTTCCCATTATACTTAAAGTGAGCCAGGCAATATGAGAGTGACATAAGATTGAGCACATTTTTGGGGTTTATTTGTGTTTGGTTTGGGGGTCACAGTAGTAGAGCTGATGGGCCACTCCCAGCAGTGCTCAGGGGACCATGTAGTGCCAGGGATCAAATCCAGCCCAGCAATTTGAGTCATTTCCTCAACCCACAATTCTGTTTTTAATCACACTATTTTGTGACACAAGCTGGTCACCCATGATAATGTTCTTTGTCTTTGCATTATGCCTGATGCACACAAACTGCATTGGATAAATTTTGCTTCATCTAAATGAAATTACGTACATGAAATGATGCTGCCAAGCAAATCCTTGGAAACAAACTCTCCCTAGCTGCCTTACAGGTCTGGCTCAGGGGGATATCTCTAATCTGAGACCCATTTAGCCAAATGTTTATTTTCACAGGGGACATTGTAACTATATACAAGAAAAAAGAAGAAGGATGGTGGTTTGGATCTTTAAATGGAAAGAAAGGCCACTTTCCCGCAGCATACGTGGAAGAGCTTCCTTCAGATGCCGGGGATGCAACTGTACAGGCATCAAGCGAGGTTCCAAGCACTGCCTTACATTCTCTGTAAATGCTACAGCACCGCAGCAGCATGAATAAAGACCAATATTGTGAGCATCACAGGTTTATGATGTTTGTCAGTGGACTGTGGAGCTCTTCCTGAATGTTACACACTTTGTCCCTTAGTACTTATGGTTACTTGCTTGAAATAGAGAAGGGTGGATAGATGGAGGCAGGGAAGAGATTAGTGGGGATGCAGGGTGGGGGTGGGTATTGAGTTTTCTAATTCCACAAAGCCGTGGAGATGGCCTAATGCAATACCTTGGTTGCCTGAAGGTAGAGTGAGCAGAGGAGATGGAATGGAGAAAGAGAGTGAGAGAGAAGGAAAGAGAGAAAGAGAGAGAGAACAATATACAGAGACAGAGACAGAGACAGAGAAGAGAGCCTATGTCTAGGGCAAATTCAATTCTACATCTGAAGTGTAAGAGTTTTCTGGTAGCAAAACAGAGATTATATTTAAATGTTCTTTTCCTCTGGACTGGGGAGGCAATAGGCCATGGTAGGTGTATGAGAGATCAAGCAGAATTTAGATGAGGAATGACGCAAATGAAGTCCAAAATCAGAGCTTGGCAGAGTAGGAAAACCACTAGTGAGATATCCAGGGTTGGAGCCAGCTGTAGAAAGGATCAGAAACAAAGGTCTGTAGTCATGTGACCAGATGAAGTCCAGAGAAGCAGCAGGGTAGGGTAGAATGGGATTCTATTTGGCACCAGTGACTCTCTGAGTCTGGTTTCATCTATACCCAACCCATGACAGAAGTGTTGGGACAATAAGGTCAAGTGTGAGCCAGAGATGATTTGGAGTCTGAGAATGGGAGCACAGCAGACATGAAAGTGTCCGGGAGGACAGGATAAGGTCAGTAGCATCTGGAATTTTGTGGATTCCCTCCACCATGAGTGCCTTCACTTGGAAACTCCATATACAGGTCCAGACGCAAGAAAATGTGTATCACATGTCCTTCTCTACCGGAAGGGAGCATAAGATGATGCTTGCCATAACCATGTCACCAAACCCCATGCCAGGCTCTCTCACTCCAGGCGCCCCTGAGAGGGGTGGATGAGATCCCTCCTCATCCCAAGGGACCTAGCCCAGGCAGCCAAAAACCTTCAGAACCCAGCCATCACCTTACTCAAGTCTGCTCCACAATCAAGCGGAGCCTCACCCACGAGTGAATCTATCCCTGGATCGTGCAGCTGATACTTCAAACCACACACCCTACCCATACTCCAAGATTACCACACCACATTTGACAGGGTTCAAAGTAGGAGGCAACCAATCTTAGAGGGAAATATGCTTTTTCACACATACACACACATATATGTATATATATACATATATATAAAAGCACACGAGGATCAACCTTTAACAACATGTAAGTGATCTCTTATAGAGGGCTAAATGGCCTCTAGGTGAAATGAAACAATCTCCACGCTCTTTCCTCTAAGGATACTTTTTTGTAGCATTTTCAGCAGTTTTGCATAACAAACAATACAAAATATATTATTTCGGTTCTGCTTTGGGGCAGGAATTGGGGTTCGGGATGGAAACATCTGAAATATGGTAGTGGGAAGCTGTAACGGTGGTGGGATTGGTCTTTGAATATTAAATGTAATGAAATATTGTGAACTACTTTATAAAATAAAAAAAATTTTTAAAAAGAAGAAATTGTGTATCTCCCAACTAGGACATTGTGAAAGGAAGACTACTCTCAGGAGCTCCTTTATGAAATAAACTTTATACTCAATGTGAATCTACAATTTAGTTGGAGATTTCCAGAAACCTCTATTGTCAAAGTGTAGGATTTCAAGATTTATACGTCTCTCTCAAATGCCCTATAAAAGGGAAAGATTGGAAATAAGATGAAGTGGGCACCAAATTATCCATGTTAGTGTGGAGAGAAGTGGTACAATAGAAAAATGACCCCGAGTAGACGTGGGTCTCAGTTCCATAATCTGGGATCAAGGGGAGCCATCATTTGATACCTTCGATTTCTTTGTCTTATTTCTCTATGAACCATAGTTGAATGAGGTAGAGGCCAGAGTGGTAGTACAGTGTGTAGGGTTCTTGCTTTGCATGCAGTCAACCTGGATTCAACCCCCAGATCCCATATGGTCTCTTGAGCACTGCCAGGAGTAATTCCTGAGTGCAGAGCCAGGAATAACCCCTGAGCATTGAGGGTGTGTCACCAAAAGAAAAGCTAACAGATGAATGGGGTCATCCAGTATTCAATTTTCTCTCTCTGACTTACTGAACAATTTTTTAATTGTTAATTTTTTTTAATTTCAAACAAAATTTTTTTCCTATCTGAATTTTTATTTTATTTTATTTTATTTTTAAATTTAAATTTTATTGAATCACCATGTGGAGGGTTACATAGTTCTCAGGATTATGTCAGTTATACAATACTCAAACACCCTTCCCTTCACCCGTGCCCATATTCCATCACCAACCACCCCATTATACCTCCCGCCCCCTCCCGCCCCCCCAGTCCCCGCCCTTGTAAGTGATAAGTTTCACTTCGTCAAACAAAATTTTTAAAAATGTTAACAAAATGTTTCGTGAAGCAAAATAGTATTTATTGAAAGAAATGGGAGGGGGATGTTGTGTGAGGAGAATAAGAGAAGGATGACTGTTCAAGAGATATGGGCTTGTCCAGAGTAGAAAAAGCTTGTTCCCCTATCCCATTTTTTTCTTTTATGTCAGTCTCACTTTGTGAAAATGTTCCAGTTTTGGAATGTTATACACATCTTTTTTCTGCATCTGTGATAAATACTTTTTAAATGTTAAGAAATAGTTGGAAATGATCATTCTGAACAGGAACTAAATATTGAAAGTAGGTAAAGGCAAATACCTGATAACCTTTCAGTATCTATATTGCAAACCACAATGCCCAAAATGGGAGAGAGAGAGAGAGAGAGAGAGAGAGAGAGAGAGAGAGAGAGAGAGAGAAGAGAGAGAGAATTAAAAGTGTCTGCCGTGGGGGTGGGGGTGGAAACTGTGGACATTGGTGGTGGGAAATGTATACTAGATAGGTGTAGTAACATTATGTGACTGAAACCCAATCACGAAAAACTTTGTAAGTGTGTATCTCACTGTGATTCAATTGAAAAAGAAGTGAATTTAAAAAACACCAAGGTTAAGAAAGACTATAGTCTTAAACTGTTTGCTCAAACTTAAACAAATAGTTTGATATAATAAATTTGCTTAATATCACTTTAATAGGAAAAATTTTCTGGCAGCTGGATGGGGATGGCACCTGTCAGATTTAGGGAAAATTATGTGGATTTGTGAAGATTAATATGCTGGAGTATTCCACACAACATAATTTTTATTAATATTTCAAACTTAATTGGTCACCATAATTATACTCCATTAAGTAGTTTCCTATGTGAGAAAGATTTTAGCAACATTAAAGACCTGATATAAATGTGGTAGAGGTTTTAGTCAGATTTTTGCTAAAAACAAAGTTATTATTCTGCTTTATCTTCAGTAGAATACCTAGCACAGTAAAACCCAAAACATCCATCATGCCATTAACCAGAAATCCCTTTTTCTTTTTGCTTTTCATTTTCAGCCACCCATAATAAATGTATTCATAAGCACAAAAGGCATTTTATCCTGATCTATCCTGAAAATAGGAACATTTAAAGGGGTCAAGTAAATTTTCTGTACAACACCAGTAGGCTTTAACTAATGAGTGATATAAGCATAGTTTAATTTTGTTCCTTCATCCAAGAATCTGTTTCTCCACAATCTTGCTGGCCTTTGGAATAATTAGTTTGACTCAAGGCAGGCAGAGAATGCCTTAGAATCAAAGTAGCAACATACTCTATTATACTCTGCTATGTATTTGCTTTTCTATCCTTGATGTCCCAAGTTTTTGTAATTTTAATCTTTGTAGCTGCTGTATATATAGCTGGTGTGTTTTAATTTCACTGCAATTTTAATTTCTACTTAAGTAGTGACCAATTAGAGCATAACTTCTCATGTATCTTGGCTACAAATTTCTGTTCTCACCCAGTGCAATTGCAGGTTGTCATGAGTAAACACTTATGAAGTTTTCCTTATATTTGAAATGGTTATTGCTCGTTCTGAAATGTTTATCTTAACAATCTGTCCAGTTTTGTATTTTCTGTGAGGGCAGATTAGTCCAGCTTCCTTTTACCACCATTTAAACTGAATTTTATTATTTTTTTATCTTTAAAAAAATTTTTTTTTAATTTTATTGAATCACCATGAGATAGTTACAAGCTTTCATGTTTGGGTTACAATCTCACAATGATCAAACATCCATCCCTCCACCTGTGCACATTCCCCACCACCAATATCCTGGGTATACCTCCCCTTTCCCACCCTCCCCCTGCCTCTATGATAGACAATATTCCCCATACTCTCTCTCTACTTTGAGGTATTATAGCTTGCAATACAGACACTGAAAGGTCATCATGTTTGGTCCATTATCTACTTTCAGCACGCATCTCCCATCCCAACTGGTTCCTCCAGCCATCATTATCTTAGTGATCCCTTCTCTATTCCATCTGCCTTCTCCCCTCCGCTCATGAAGCAGTCTTCCAGCTCTGGGGCAATCGCCCTGGCCCTTGTATCTACTATCCTTGGGTGTCAGCCTCATGTGATGTTATTATATACTCCACAAATGAGTGCAGTCCCTCTATGTCTGTCCCTCTCTGACTCATTTCACTTAGCATGATGCTCTCCATGTTTATCCATTTATAAGCAAATTTCATGACTTCATCTCTCCTAACAGCTGCACAGTATTCCATTGTGTAGATGTACCGAAGTTTCTTTAACCTGTCATCTGTTTCAGGACACTCGGGTTGTTTCCATATTTTGGCTATTGTGAACAGTGCTACAATGAATATATAGGTACAGATGTCATTTCTACTGTGCTTTTTTTTCATCCTCGGGATATATTCCCAGAAATGGTATTGCGGGGACATATGGAAGCTCAATTTCTTGTTTTTGAAGGACTGTCCATATTGTTTTCCAGAAAGGCTGGACCAGTTGGCATTCCCACCAACAGTGAAAGAGCGTCCCTTTTTCCCCACATCCATGCCAGCACTGGTTGCTTTTGTTCTTTTGAATGTGTGCCAGTTTCTGTGGTGTGAGATGATATCTCATTGTTGTTTTGATTTGCATCTCCCTGAAGCCTAGCGAAGTGGAGCATTTTTTCATGTGCCTTTTGTATTTCTTTTATGAGGAAACTTCTGTTCATTTCTTTTCCCCATTTTTTGATGGGGTTGGAGGTTTTTTCTTATACAATTCTACCAGTGTCTTGTATATCCTTGATATTAATCCCTTATCAGATGGGTATTGGTAAATATTCTTTCCCATTCTGTGGGCTCTTTCTGTATTTTTGTCACTGTTCCTTTTGAAGTGCAGAAGCTTCTTAGTTTGCTGTAGTCCCATTTGTTTATGTTTGCTTCCACTTGCATGGTCAGTGCTGTTTCATCCTTAAGGATGCTTTTAGCTTCAATGTCATGAAGAGTTCTGCCTACATTTTCTTCTATGAACCTTATAGATTCATGTCTGATATTGAGGTCTTTAATCCACTTTGATCTGACTTTTTTGCCTGGCATTAGACAGAGGTCAGAGTTCATTTTTTTGCAGGTAGCTATCCATAAATTGAATTTTAAAGGATGACTAGAAGCTACCATCAGGAGTGGATGAGGATCTAGTAAAAATGATGAAATTAGCATTATAAGCAGACATGAAAAAAAATAAACCCACTACTATGATCAAATAGAGACCACAAAGTAATATAGATCATCAAAACACAATCTAAGTTAGAAATCATTAAGAAAAAGATTATTGAAAAAAAAAAACTTTTGCATTTGGGGTATATAGCTGTATGAGCATGCTTATCCTAACCCTCACACATACATATTCTAAATAACCCACAATCCAAAAAAGTATGTAAATTACAAAAATCTTAGAAATAAAAAGGAAGTTATTACATATTAAAATATGAAATCAGCTAAAAATAAATGGTACAGGGAAAAGGCAGAAGATGAAAATTAATGAAACAAGCATCCAATGTGAATTTATTAAAATAACAGAAGAATCAATCAAAGAATTTAACTTGCATGTGGCTTGTCTGCACCACAAAATGGCTCCCCTAGTCCAGCTAGGAGTGATGCTTGAACACTGTTGGTCCCAAAATAAAACAGAGCAAAACACCCACCCACACACACACAAAGTAAAATAGAAGAGCAAGTTAGTGAAATATAAAGCAAAAAGAAGTTGTTTCTGGACAGTACCTGGCTGTGCTCAGGCCTATTCCTGGCTTTGTGCTCAGGGATCACTCCTGGTGGGGATCGGGGAACTATATGTGTTGCTGGGGAGTGAACCTGGGTCAGCTGCATGCAAAAGTCCTACCGGCTGTACTATCACTGGTCTTCCAGGCCCAATTTCTAAATATTTGGGGGGATAGGTGCACACCTAGAAATGCTCAGGGGATACTCAAGGGTTACCCCTGGCTCTGCTCAGGAATCAATTGGCAATGTTTGGGGGACCATATGGGATGCTGAAATTGAACCCTGGTCAATTGCATGCAAGACAAACACCCTACCCGCTGTACTGTCGTTCTGGCCCTCCCAATTTCTGAACTTTAGAAGCACTTGGTTTTGTAACTCAAAAGTTTTCTGGAATTAAAACTGTAATTTATGGGTGCTAATTTGTGGAAATTCAGAATAAAGCTTTTTGGGTTTCTCTAAGAGATCTCTAGTTGTTCAGCCTCTAGATTCTAACTGATGTTTCCTTCAAGTCAAGTATGTTCTCATTTAATATCCATGCTGGGTTTTTTGAAACTGTGACTGTAAGCCAAACCAGGCAGAAGTAATGGGGATCTTTGAATAAAACACTTTGCTGATCGGATCTTTAACCACAGTTTCCCCCACTCCCGCCTCATCCCCTTGTCCTGAAGCTTCTTCTTCCTATTGAGCCTGGAGCTTTCCAACTTCTCACGTTCCTGTTAGGTTTTTGTGGCCCTGCAGAGCTGGCTTCACCCTGTTGTCCCTTCTAGACAAACCTGTAAGGCTGCTCACTGCTCAGACCCCTTCGGAGGGACTGGAACTTGGGATCTCCCTGCTCACCAGCAGGTCTAGCATCTTGTGATGGTCTTGGGGCCTGTTCTCCCTTTTCCTTTGTTGGACTATGGTCGACTGAGTGGTTATTGGGGTGTATGGTCTGTGGCATACAACTCCTTTTTTTTTTTAAACTTTTTATTAAATCACCATGTGGAAAGTTACAAAGTTCTCAGGTTTATATGTCAGTTATACAATATTCAAACACCCATCCCTTCACCAGTGCCCATATTCCACCACCAGAAACCCCAGTATACCCCCCGCCCGCACCCCCTACCCCCTACTGTATAACTAATGAATTTCACTTCATTTTTTCTTTACCTTGATTACATTCCATAATTCAACACAAAACTCACTATAGTTGTTGGAGTTTCCAACCAAGAGAGACAGACCTACTACATTGGGTAATTAGTTTTTCATTGCTGGAAATGAAGAGATATGTAGCCCCACTGCTACAAGTACATAACTCTCTCTCTCTTTTTTTTTTCCTTTTTCCTTTTCCCTTTTTTTTTTCTTTTTCCCCCTCATCCCCCTTCCCGCGCCTCATAGTATGGTGTACACCATGCCGCGTCGGCCAGCGTGGGGCTTTTGCTTAGTTCACAGTCCAGAGAGGTGGCTGCTACATTAAAAACCTTCAATATTTCAAAAAAAACTTACTGTTATTATTTGGAGTTTCCCCCCAAGTCAGACCTGTTCAAAAGGAACCATTTCACATTGCTGACAATTATAAATGTTAAGTCCCGCATCCGCGCGGTTTTGGATTTCTGTATAAAGTCCAGGGAAAATTCTGCCAGAAATTACATAGCCCAGCTCACAGTCCCAGTGCATTGCTGTAAGAAGTCTCTGAATTCAAAGTCTTTAGACACAGAGTGTCCGATTCGCGCTCAGGGGCTCTGGATTTATCTGGGCCGAGGGTTATGCCCCCTTCCCATGAGTTCCTGGGAGCCCCAAAAGTAAAAACCGAATACCTCTGGGTTTGGAGTCACAGAAGATGGCGCCTGCCACATGGGTGCCGCCAGCCTGCCGCTTTCCATGCAGGAAGACAGGGTGGGGAGGAAAAAAAAAAAAAGACACAACTCCTTTCTACAACTCTGGCTCTCACCTTTTCACTGGTGAGAGTAAGTTTGCCTTCCTGTTCCCAGAGGGAACCACCACTTGGAAATGATGCTCTGGGATGGCTCATACTTACTAAAATACTGCTATGGTCATAATTTTTGTTTTTGTACCACACACAGGCTGGAGCAATAGCACAGTGGGTAGGGCATTTGCCTTGCATGTGGCTGACCCTGTTCGATTCCTCTATCCCTTTCGGAGAGTCTGGAAAGCTACCGAGAGTATCCCGCCCGCACAGCAGAGCCTGGCAAGGTACACGTGGAGTATTCGATATGCCCAAAACAGTAACAACAAGTCTCTCAATGGAGACATTACTGGTGCCCACTTAGCAAATCGATGAACAACGGGAGGTCAGTGCTACAAGTGCTAAGAAGTTGAAGACTCTGATCCCCCCCACCCAAAGGCCCAAAAGCACCATTCAGAAAAGACATCAGCACACCAAAATTTGGAAACAACCAAACTGCCCAAGAACAGATGCCTGGATAAAGAAACTACGGTACATATACACAATGGAATACTGAGTAGCCAAAATAAAGATAAAGTCATGCAATTTGCTGCATTGTGGATGGATCTGGAGAGTACCATGTCCAGTGAAATCAGCTAGAGGGAGAACAGACTCAGAATGATCTTTCTCACATGTGGGATAGAAAGAAACTTTGTAGAGGAATATCAAATGCCCAATGGCAATAGAAACTAAGAGTAGAAGAATTGGTCTTCAGTAGAAAGTTTGCCACTGGGGCAGAAGTGGGGGTGATAAGTTAGAGAAGGGAACACTAGGACAATGGGGGAGGGGAAAAGTGCCTGCCACAAAGGCAGGCTGGCGGGTGGGAGGGAAACTGGGGACAGTAGTGGAGGACAATGGGCACTGGCAAATGGACTGGTGTTGGAACAATATAGATTTGAAACTTAATCATAAATATTTTTGTAACTTTGTAATTTATGATGATTCAGTATCACTTGTATCAATTTTCATCCCGTTGTTCATTGATTTGTTTGAGCGGGCAGTAGGAACATCTCCATTCGTCCCTGTCACGTACTAGTGTAGCCCAACGGCATCTGCTCACTCAGGAACACGAAGAGCCGCAAATTGTTCATTCAGGGTCTTGACAAAGAATTCTGACCATCTCATAGGTGGGCGGCCACATAGTCTTTTGACATCCCGTGGAATCCAGTCTGTGACAGCTCTAGTCCAGTGGTCGTCTCTAAATCACATTACGTGTCCAGCCCATCTGATTTTTGACACGTTGGCAAACAAGAAAGCATCCCTAATTCTTGATCGTCAATCAAGGTCAGAACTCCGAATTCCTTCTCTCACTTGAGTGAAACTTGATACTCCAACCATAGCTCTTTCAATTCCTCTTTGGGATACCCAACTAGTCTTCTCATCCTGTTTTCATAGGACCCAGGTCTCTGAGGTGTATGTTAGCGAAGGAAAAATAGTGGAGTCAAAATGATGTGCTAGGAGCCGGAGGTTCTTCATCCTCTTAACCACTTCTTTGATGCTCTTGAAGGCAATCTCTGCCTCCTGCGCAGTTCAGGTGCCAGGTCATTTGTCATGTTGAGTTTTCGACCAAGGTACACATTACTGCTGCATTCGGAGATGTTCGTTCCGTTGGGTGCAAATAGAACATCAGGAACTAGTCCATTTCTCATGAACATTGTCTTTGTGAGATTCAGCTGCAGTTGGACCTTTCTACACTCACGGTCGAAGTCGGCCAGTATTCATGCCACTTGGCTGATATTTGGTGTTATAAGAATGTCATCAGCGAAGCGGAAGTGGTATAGTTGCTGACTGCACTCTACACTCTTCACTCCCATTCCTTCCCATTCCAGTCACTGCATGATATTCTCAAGGGTAGCACTGAAGAGTTTCGGTGAAATGGTGTCACACTGCCAAACTCCACTCAATGATGACTTCATTGTAGAATGATGAGATCTTGGTGGTGAATCTGTAATACAGCTCGCAGAGGGACCCAATGTATTGAGTTTAAATGCCCTGTTTGGTTAGGGCTTCGATGACTGCTTCAGTCCCAACAGAATCAAAGGCCTTCTTTAAATCAATGAACGTTAGACAGAGCAGCATCTTGAACTCTAGAGAAACCTCAGTGAGCTTCGTCACTGTGTGGATATGGTCGATCGTGCTGAATCCTTTTCATAACCCTGCTTGCTCACATGGTTGTCCTTCCTCTAGTGTTTTGCAGATCCTATTTAGAATGACTCGAGTGAATAACTTGTAGACGACAGACAACAGGCAGATTGCGTGATAGTTGCCAATGTTGTGAATATCTCCCTTCTTGTACAACAGGACGGTCCTGCTGATTTTCCATTGGAATGTAACCTTGCATTGAAACAGGTAGTGTGTGAAGAGCCGAACCAGTGTATTGAGGAGGACTGGCAGCAGATTCTTCAGTATTCGGGTCTGACCTTGTCTGGACCAGGTGCTGTACGATTTTTTACCGATAAATGGCGTGTTGGATTTCAGAAGGGAGAAAAGTGGAAACGACATATCCATCCTGTGGAATTTGATATGTGGGCAAGTGGATGTGCCCACTATATCTATATAGTGGGCTATAAAAGAAATTTGAGAAGTCATGGATAACCTTTTCCAATGCCCTTCTGGAGGATGTGATAGATCCATCAGGATGTCAGAGGGTAGTCATCTTGGTCTTATAGTTGGCGAAGGACAGGTGGGTGTTGCGAATACTTTCCCCGGCTTCTGCTACATCAGCCAACACTGCTGCTTTTCTCTCTTTGAGATCTTCCTGTATCACATCTCTGCATAGCTTTGCAAGCTCGGACATTAGCTTGTGATTGCCTGTGGCTCATGCCAGATCACCTTGGTGAATGAGCTCGAGTTTCCGAAGACAGGCGACTTTTTGTGGATTTCTCTCTCTCTGCATTCCTCGCACAATCATGGAGGTGCTGAATCAGTTGATCATATTCCTTATCAATGTTGTCAATGATGGCATCTTCCCATATTGTTGCAGTAGTACCAAAGAGCTCCCAGTTGGTGGTCGTTCTGGAAGTTCTCTTCTTAAACTTTGCAGCCCTTTCTCCCCACTCCATGAAATAGAATTTCACATGAAGGTGATGGTGGACTGATCCTGTTCAGAATTTTGGGACAACAGTGACATTGGTCAGGAAAAACTGTCGATTGAATATGATGTGGTTAATTTCATTGTGGAATGGTCCACCAGGAGACTCCCATGTCCACTGTTTAGTTTCGGCCTTCTGGAACTGCGAGTTACCGAGGATGGTCTTGGCAGCATGATGAACTCAGACAATCTCTCACCCTGTTTGTTCCATTCTAGGCTGTGGGTCCTGATGTGAAGTTCTTCAGGTGGCATTTTAGGCCCTATCTTGGCATTAAAATCACCGACAATGATCTTGTAGAAGGTGGGTCTTCTTTATAGAACTTCTCCAGCTCCACGTAGAATTTCTCAATTTCTTCTTTGTCATAGTTGGATGTTGGTGTGTAGATGACGAAGACTGAAACTGCCAGCAATGAGCCACATCTATTCAAACATAAGTGTCCAATTCGGGTTGTTAGGCATTCGAACGAATCAATGCTCATTGCCAAGTTCGTGTTGACAAAGACACTGACGCCACCGAGACCTCTACTGTCATATGTTCTGAGAAACAGATCTTCTCCAGTGTCAAAAACAGCATGATATGTTTGATGCCTTCTTGTCTCTGTCAATCCAATGACGTCGTACTTGAAGTTCCATGCTTGCACCATCAGGTCCTCAATGGATGCTTCTGATGCCAGCGTATGTTAGCGTACGTTTTAACTGTTTGCCAACTGTTAAAAGAGCAAACAGTTATTTTAGTCCTTCTTTGTTTTGGCAGCCTAGTTCAGCCCTGAGATTTTTATCAGCCTCTCCTTGTTCATCCTTCTTAATGCTGCCATATTGGGGGCTCTTCCAGGGTCAGGGGAATGAGGCCTATGGTTGTTACTGTTTTTGGCATATTGAATACACCATGGGTAGCTTGCCAGGCTCTGCCCTGCGGGCAGGATAGTCTTGGTAGCTTGCTGGGCTCTCCCAGAGGGATGGAGGCTTTTAGGGCGGCCTCCAATCGTCATTATAAGTGTTCCAATGGTTCACACCATATTTGAAACCCATCAAATATGGTGCAGTAATGATGATTCAGTAAAAGGAAAAAAAGATTTCCATTAAAAAAATTAATAAATTTGGGACTGGAGTGATAGCACAGCAGGTAGGTTGTTTGCCTTGCACGCGGCCAACCCGGGTTCGATTCCCAGCATCCCATATGGTCCCCTGAGCATCGCCAGGGATAATTCCTGAGTGTAGAGCCAGGAGTTACCCCTGTGCATCGCTGGGTATGACCCAAAAAGCAAAAAAAAAAAAATTAATAAATTGAGCAATCTCAGGTGAGAGTAAAAACACACAAATACTATTCACAGGAAATACATATCATAGATGCAATGGCTAACTGAAAGATAAAATTATTAAATATCAACAATTTTATATAAATTTGAAAAAAATCACAAAATGGACATAAAAATGTACTATCAAAGCTCACCCAAAAATAGCAACTGAAGTTTTTCAGATTAATATTTAATTTTCAGTCTATTAGCACTGTAGAACTGTTGTCCCGTTGTTCATCAATTTGCTCGAGCGGGCACCAGCAATGTCTCCATTCTGAGACTTGTTACTGTGTTTGGCATATCGAATACACCACGGGTCGCTTGCCAGGCTCTGCCATGCGGGCGGGATACTCTCGGTAGCTTGCCAGGCTCTACGAGAGGGGTGGAGGAATTGAACCTGGGTCAGCTGCATGCAAGCCAAATGCCCTACCACTGTGCTATTGCTCCAACCCTTCAATTTATTAACTGTGAGAAAATTTTTTGTTGTAAGATTGACCTATCATGTCATCTGTACCTACAGATGTGAAATTTTAAAGGAAAAGATTTGCTAGTAGGATCCAACTGTGGGGAGGAAGGGGTGTGGGAAGGAGCTGTATTCAAGGGGCTGCTCTAGTACCCAGGAAACTATGCAGTATTGTGGTTCAAAGCCATAGAACTCTCTTTCTGGCCCCATAAAGTTTACTTTACTTTCGAAAAATTATCAAAAAATTCAGCTGCATGCCTCAAAGGTATTATTAAATAAGTCAGCTCCTCTTGAAGGATTTAATGCCTCATTAATTTTCTATTATGCAATGTGTTCAACATCAATAAATATTTATTGCTTCTAATCAATACCAAACAGTACTGACAGGTGTTAGACAAATCAACTTTTGGTGTCATGATATACAAATAAAAATATAATTATCTGAATTATTTAAGTGATCCTCTGAATTGAAAAAGAAGCAAAATTTTCTAATTCTCATTAGCCTGGAAATTGAAACCTTAAATCTACTGGTAATAATTTTTGGGTTTTTGTACTGATTTCTTTTCATTAAAAAAATTAAACAGTAAGTTATTTATCTTAATTCTAGAAATCAATTACAAATTGTAGAATAGTTTGTTGATTCAATTTGGATTTCATTTAAAGCAGTTTTCTTACTATTTTTTTTTCCTATTTTAGAAATCTTTGTATCTTGTACTTTACTTTTATATTTAAAAGACTTTAAATGCTTATAATTGTTTCAGTTCTACAGCATATTGTAAGTACAATGCATAAAAGGCCAAGTTTAACTTGGTATGTGACTTGCCTTCGAGATGTATTTTAATCATTTAAATAGTAATTCTCATAATGTGCCAAGTTTAAATTTTAAACTAATGGGTTAACAATATCTGTTCCAAAAAAGACCTAGATCCATGCATAGTAAACACCTAAAGAATTACAGCCTTTATTTTATTCAAGATTCAGGCTTAGAAGCAAATCAACTGCCTTCTCTCTATCATTTTCACAAGAGCTAGGCTGATTGACTCTACGTGTCCTTGAGGCAAAGAGTGACTGCCAGAGGGAGGCCTCCTTTTATTCTATTTTTTGTCAGTTATATCCTAATGACTTAATCAGAGAGAAATAATCACTAATGAGAGTACAAACAGATAGAGGATAAGCATTCGTCAAAAGAACATCAGGGTATACACTGTCTTGTCAAAGATATGTTGTCAAAGGTATGTTGTAATGATTTAAAACTTCAGAGGAAGATATGGAGCTGGACACATAGGCTCTATAAATTACGTCTCCCACATTCTTGTGGTTGGTTACACATAGGGCAAAGAGAAGGCTCACATTGATACCTGAAGGTCAAACCAGGTTAAGGATGTGTAAGAGAGGGGGAAACTGCTACCTTGTACTGCCAAGATAATGTATGTCCAGGCAGGCATATGAGAGCATGCCTGCCATCCAGATCATCCAAACTCACAAATTTTAGCTTGCCCACTTAATGTAAAAGTGGGGTCTCGGTTCTGCTTCCTACTTGCGGCGCAGCATTCCCAGGCTCGTCCTAATGTCCTGGTTTAGCACCAACACACAAATGTTAAGAGAATATAAATGAACAGATATATGTGAAAGACTTAGAATGGTGTTGGACATTTAAGTGGAATAAAACAAAATATTGTTATTTCAGGGTAACTAATTCTAACCAATTCCAATTTTGAAATAACTCAACTTCCCAGCTGAAAAAGCAACATTAAGTTCCATGGCTTAAGATTTTTTGTTTGGTAAAACAATGTACTTTTCTCCATATGTTTGACTTTTGAAGCCAGCAGCAAAGTTTCCTTTCCCTCTTGCTCCAACTTTCCTTTTGCAATTTTCCTGTTGAAACATATTCCACTTCATTTAGAGGTGAAGAATGGTTGACTTTAAGGAGTGATACCTTAAGTGAAGAGCTACCCAGTTCTCTCAGCTTCAACTTAAAATTAATTTGTAGATTAAAGGGATCTTTCAAAATTTCTAAAGTAAGTTATGCTAATGCTAATGCCTTCTCATTGTATGGTTTAAAATATTTTATTATCGGGGTCAGAAGATAGTATAGCAGTTAGGGTACATACCTAGCCTGTGATCAACAGAGGTTCAATTCTGAGTGCCAGGTGGTCATTACCAGTATAGCCTGGGGGTCCCCAGTTGTAAAAAATACAAAGATGAGAGCATGAGAACAGGAGAGTGGATGATGTGTGCTGTTAGCAGGCTCTCGAGGCGTCTCTCTCTCTCTCTCTCCTGCCATCACCCCCGCCCCCCGCCTCTCGTTCGATGCTCTTGAGCTGCTGTGTAGGGACCAGATCGGGATGGCTTCTCCTTTGTGGTCAACTTCTGTGTGTGCTGTTGTGCTCTCTTCTGTCTGTCTATCTGTCTCTGTCTCTGGTCTCTTCCGACCTCTCTGTCTCTGCTTGTGTCTTCTCTCTTGCTTCTGTGTCTTCTCTGCTACTTCTTCTCCTGTGTCTTCTCTTTGCTTCTGTGTCTTCTCTCCTCTGTCTTCTCTGCTGCTTCTGTGCTCTGCTTCTGTGTCTTCTGTCTTCTGTCGCTTCTCCTACAGTCTTCATTTATATAGCAATCACATAGGCTGGTGACACGAAGGTGGGTTGAACATTAACAAATCAACAAAGAAGGGTAAGACCACTCCTCCAGGAGATTAACAAAATCTCATCTAAGAGATTACTCTAGATTACTAGAAGTTCTGCTTAAGGTTGGGTTCCAAACAAGGGTGTGTCGCTTGCTTCTTTCCTCAGCTAGTAATCCACTTAAATGGTTGTAGTAAATCTACTTCTAATATTTCTAGCAAAGTCAATCTGTATAAGCACAGTAAGAGATGTATCAAACTTAAATTTTGGTTCTTCCTGAGGACTGTCACTGTATTACTGTCATCCCATTGTTCGTCGATTTACTCAAGCAGGCACCAGTAACGTCTTTATTACACTCAACCCTGAGATTTTAGCAGCCTCTCCTTACTCGTCTTTCCCAACAATTGGAGACTCTTTCAGGGTCAGGGGAATGAGACCTATCGTTACTGTTTTTGGCATATCAAATATGCCACGGGTAGCTTGCAGGCTCTGCCATGCGGGCGGGATACTCTTGGTAGCTTGCTGGGCTCTCTGAGAGGTATGTATATATCTTTTACTGTATTTGGGATATGAATATGCCATGGGGAGCTTGCAAGGCTCTCCTGTGTGGGCAATAGACTCTTGGTAGCTTGTCAGGTTCTCCAAGAGGGAAAACAAGGCTATTAGATGTCCAATTAGATGTCCAATAGACAAATGCTGTCATGATCCAAAAGTTACGACGAGACTAGGACCCTGCTGGGGTTAGGAAAACTAACCTGACCTGAGAATTGTGGTCTAGAAAATATAGTGAGATGTCCTCAGCCACACCCACAAACTGCCCCCGGCGCCATGTAATCCCACCAATGGTCAACATCTAGAGGCTATAAGACCAAGCTCCCGTAAGAGAGTGACGCAGAGTCTCTTGCCCCCAAGTGCCTGGCTGTCTTCACCGGAGCCCCTTGGAGGGGGGAGCTTGGTCTTATAGTCTCTGGATGTTGGCCATTGGTGGGATTACACAGTGCTGGGGGCAGTTTGTGGGTGTGGCTGCCAAGCTACTGGAAAATGGGGAGTCTGGGTGGAGAAGGCCCAGTCCCAATCTGAGCAGGCTTGGAGATTTCAGCCCCGGGTCCCGCACACCTGGGTTCTGGGTTTCTCTGCGATCCCTTCATGCGTGATGTTCATCTGAACGTGTGGAGAGTGGCCTTGAGCATGTCTGTGGCTGGGTTCCGGAGATCTTCAACTGTCAAGGCTCTGTTTGGGGCAGGGAGGGAAAGGCAACCTATCCCCTCCAAGGGACCCCAGTGAAGACAGCCAGGCACGGGGGGCAAGAGACTGTGTCGCTCTCTTCAGGGAGCTTAGTTTTATAGTCTCTGGGTGTTGGTTGTTGGTGGGATTACACGGCGCCGGGGGCAGTTTATGGGTGTGGCTGAGGACATCTCACTATATTTTCTAGACCACAGTCCTCAGGTCAGGTTAGTCTTCCTAACCCCAGCAGGGTCCTAGTCTCGTCATTGTTACTTTTGGACCATGACAGCATTTGTCTATGGCCATGCTCTCAACTTATAGTTGAGTAATGTGGTGCTTTGGCCTGGCCCATTTTGGTGCCAGGGTAGCTCACAGCTTGCCCCAGGTTCATTCTGTCCCACCAGTACTAGGAACTAAGGGCAACTGAGTTGAGAAAGCAGATGCCCAGGAGTAAATATTATTGGAGTGAATCAGCTCCTAAGTTACAAAGATAGTATTAACTGTGTTCCTGTGTCCATACAGAATGGACATTCCTTTAAGGTAAACTATGTTCCCTGCGGCAAAGCTAAAAGGACAAACCCAATGTTATCCTACACCCAGTATTGCCAGGTATGGCCTTGGAGGTCTCCAGCACTGCTGACATAGTCCAAGTACCCTGGCATCACAGGGCTCTAGCATTAAACTGCCAGCCTGGTTGGTCAAATCACCAGACCTGGTAGAGCAATTGCTTGCAGGTATGAAGCTTAATCCCAAGTACCATCCCATATGTTGAATGCAATCCTAGCGACACTGACATTAGGATCCTCAGAGACACAATGTGTATTTGCTTCTAGATTACTGCAATTAGCAAATAAAATGTGTAATCCCTGAGAGTTCTGCAACTGCACATTCAAGCACCCACAAACCACATGAATACGAACCCTAGTTATCACAGAGAACACAAGGGGTAATAAAGGGGAATGAAACTAGTTTGTCGTGTGACACATGGTCTTTTTCTAGTTTCAATGCATGGTCTCTCCCCAAAGTTTTATGTTTGCTCCTTGAGGATACATTTTAAGCAAGGGAATCTAATAAATATGTATTTACTATAGCAGTCATTTGATATCTTCTTATACCAAGTGTTCAGTCTCCTTATTTTTGGAGAACTAAAACATCCCACTTTTAGTTCATTATTGAGGTTATTCTGACCCTACACGCACATTACAGGTAGGATGTAGTCTGATCCAATGCAGGTATTTTACCTCTGACCGCCCCCCATGATTAGTTCAGGGATCGTGTTGAGCTTGAAAATCCACCAGGAGGTCAACTAAAAGAAATGCTAGGAAATGGATTCTGACAATATCATTTGAACACCAAATTAAGCTAGGGCCACAAAAACCAGAGTGGATTTGATATAATTTTATGTATCTCCTTAAATGTAAGCATATATAAAAATAAAGTGAAATATGAAGTTCTGCTTAGGAAAACACTATATTCACTGTGCTTGCTAAAACAGTACTTGTTAAAATTCACTGTACAGCTAAAATGGCAGAGTCTCTTGCCCCCGCACCTAGCTGTCTTCATTGGGCCTCTTGGAGCAGGGTGGGTTGAGTTTCCCTCCCTACCCCGAGAAGAGCCTCAGCAGCTAAAGACTTCCGAAACCCAGCCACAGCCATGCTCAAAACCCCTCTCCACACGTTTGGATGAGCCTCATACATGAAGGAATAGGCAGAGGAACCCAAGTGTGCGGGACCTGGGGCTGAGATCTCCAAGCCTGCTCAGATCAGGACTGGGCCTCCTTCACCCAGACTCCCCATTTTCCAGTAGCTTGGCAGCCACACCCAGAAACTGCCCCAGGTGCCGTGTAATCCCATCAACAGCCAAGATGCAAAGACTATAAAACAAAGCTCCTAGAAGCGACCTTATTGTCTGGTTCTCTCCCTCAGAGAACCCAGCAAGCTACCGAGAATATCCTGCCCACATGGCAGAGCCTGGCAAGCTCCCTGTGGCGTAAGCCAAATACAGTAACAATGATGGGACTCATTCCCCTTACCCTGAAAGAGTAGTGGTGATCAAAGGCAACTTCCGGCTTGGTGCTTGGCGGTGGCTCCTGGTAGAGCAAAGCTCACACTTGAGCCCACTGGGCTATCTCTTCAATATCTTCACCCATACTTTAATGAGAAGAAAGAGAAACTGGATGCCTGAATCTGTGGTTTGAAGGTGTACTGAAGAGACCTTGAAACAGTACTACATAACTTCCACTACAAATGGTGTATCTCAGTACAACAAAATTTACATGGAAAGAACAATGACAGAGAGTCCTAGAATAAGTTGACATTTGAATTTTAGTCTGTGTTGAACACTCCACAAGTAGAAAACTTTTATTTAGATTATAACTAAACAGCATAAATATGACAAAACAGAAACTGCTTGTAAATATTTTACATATAGATTCTCAAAACTATCTCTTTTTGGACATCTTAATAAAATGTCTGCAGAATGTTGCCATCCATCTTTTATTGCAAGACTTGCTTTTCAACTATAGGCTCCTCTTGGTGTGAGATAAAAATAATCCTCATGATATCAGGATTCTAGTAGATGGCATTTGTTTTGCCAATGAAAAATTTACCAATTTACCAAGATGGGTCAGGGCACTTCCCGAGTATATGTGTGTATGTATGTATATATACATATATACATATATGTATACACACATATATGTGTACATATGTATGTACATATATATTAAATTTACTAGTCTAAGACCATAAAAAGCTTAATCATTTTTAATTTACTAATCCAGACCATAAAAAGCTTAATAAATAGTAAGATGTGATACAAGTTGAGGTTGTACAAATACCCATTTCCAGCTTAGCCACAAACTAGCCATGCCTGGCATTTAAAATATATGATTACTGTCATTTTAAAAAGAACACATTTCACTTTGTACAATTTTCTTTCTGAGATTTAATTAAAGTAATTCAAAGAGATATGGCACATAGGAGAAATGTTACAAAAAAAGAAAAGATTACAAGCATAGAATGGATAATGAGAATTTTAATGAGATACAGAAAGATATAAGACAGGGAAGGAAAAAGTTTTTATATACTATTCATTCATTAATTATAAACCAGAGCAGTAAAAGCTTTCCGGACGTTGGCAAGAAAAGCTGAAAAATTGTTGGTCTTCCTTACATTCTCTTGAAACTCTGCGAGGCACTCAAGGTGAGGATCACTATCTGACACTGGAAGGAAAAAAAGGATAATTTGAATGAGATGCTTTTATGGATGAGAAGTATTTCTAAATTAGATGTTCTCATCTGATTAGAACAATTTCAGTTCAACTGTATTTTATTAAAATGCTGTTAGCACAGTGATAAAAACATTTGATTTTCATATCTTAACTATCATTGGACGCTTTCCTTTGTTTAATTTCCAAATATTCATATCTTAAATACTACAATCTTACTGCAAATTTAAACACATGTTAGTCAAGGGAATAAAGAGCTTAGGGCTGCAGAACAGAATGCTGAATGTCATTGCTTACCATCTTAGATCTATACATTTCAACTATTTAAGCTACTCAAGTTTTTTTTTTTCTTTTTTTACTGTTAAATCAGGGTTTTTTTATTTTTGACTGCAAAACTTTGATCTGATGCAGGCCACTGGATTTGAAAAAAAAAAAGAAAGAAACTTTCAATGCCAACTATTAATAACTTAAAATTACGGATTTACTTATTGAAGTTTTTTGTTTTATTTTTGAACCATACCTGGGGATACTCAGGGATTACTCCTGCTTTGTGTTCAGGGATCACTCTTGGCAGGGCTCGGGGAATACAGCCTGGGGTAGCCACACGTAAGGCAAGTGTCCTACCCATTATACTCTCTCTCTAGTCCTGAAGTGTTACTTCAGTAAAAGTTGGACTTGTGTGTTCAAAATGTGCTGGTGTGTGCTGCCCGCGTTTGGTGGTCTTGAGCTGTCTCCCCACCCCAGCTGGCTGCTGCCACCAACAGAGGCATGAAGGAGGGAAAAGGGCCACCAAGCTGGTTGGTGATCAGTCGCTGTTTATTCCAATCTCTGTCCTCTGTCGTATGTTAGTCTCACTCTCTACCCATCTAGTCATTTTGTATGGACACAGTAAGAGATTTACTAAGCTTAAAGGGTGGCTCTCCTGGGGACATCTTGAGCTGTATATCCCAGACTACAGTCTTCAGGCTAGATTAATCATTCCTAACCCCAGCAGAGTCCTTGTTCAGTTACTTCTTTTTAGGTCATGACAAAGTTTGTACATAACTGTCTTCTTAACCTATTGTAAGTTTTATGGCCTTTGGCCTGTCCCTTTTTGATGCCAGGGTGGCTTACAGCTTGCCCTGGATCCATCCAATCCGTTCACTGGGACCCTCCTTTTGGAGCTAGGAACTAAGGGCAACTGAGGCTTAAGTTGAGTAAATATGACAGATGCCTAAGAGTAAATATTATTCAGAGTCCAATAACTCTCAAGTAACAAAAGCATAGCATCAACTGTCTTCCTGTGTCTATACAAAAAGGAATTGCTCTAAAGTAAACTTCTAAGGACATAAAGGAAAGAAAAAAGCAATATTACACTTCACTGTATCACTGTATCACTGTCATCCCATTGCTCATCAATTTGCTCGAGCAGGCGCCAGTAACGTCTCCATTCGTCCCTGTTGCATTCAGGGTCAGGGGAATGAGGCCCATTATTTACTGTTTTTGGCATATCGAATACACCATAGGTAGCTTGCCAGGCTTACAAATACAAAATCCAGAATTCTCTGAGGAATCTGACTTACATGGTCTGATTAGGGGAAATAAGCGATTGACAGATAAGGGAAGCAGAGCACAAAGGAGAAGTTAAAGATGAATGGGAATGCAGGAACATTGTGAGGGGTATTACTCAGTCAGTAACCCTAAGCTCCTTGAGGAGAAAGAACTGACCCATGTCTATCCAACAGGACTTTAGTTCACTTTAGACACCTAAAGTGAATGAAGTCTTAAGTGTGGTCACATCAGAAACTATAGGCCTAATAATCAAATGAGATTCAAGTTAACAGATAATAGCACAGCCCTCACAGGTATTTGTGCCAGATACTACTTGCTCCAGTTTGGTACATAGTGGGAGCAAGTCCCCAGTAAAGGACAGGAATGATCCTGCTTTGTCTACCATCAATCTCATCCTTTGTGCAATCGTATCATGCTTACAGCTCTGTTCCAGAGAATGCCTGGAAAACATGCCCCCACTGTTAAAGAAAGGGTAGCAAAGTAATCATTTGGACCAAAATGTGTACTGTAGATTCAATCTAAATATACTATAAAATACTATGTAGCAATAGAGAGTAAATCAGAGAAAATTAAAAAACTAAGAGCAGCTTTTGGGTTAGCCTTTCAAAAAGTTTGGTACTTAATAAATTAGGAGATAACCAGCTAGAGACACGAAAATTACATCTGTGGTCTTTTTCCACTCTGGAGAAGCCCATGTTCTCTTATGAACACATGTTCCTTCTGTTTCTCTCCTCATATCTATCTAAGTAAATTTCAATAAAACTATCTTGCTTTACTTTAAAAAAAATTGACATTTGTGCCTGAATTACATTCCTATAATATAAATCCCATTAGAACAGAAATTGAGCCACTGGTGCACATTAGGAATCAACTCAGAATGTCTCGGTGTCACTGCTTATAAGTGTTTTATGCTGAGAACACAGGTATAAAAGGATGGAAACCATTTCTCGGAATTTCAATAAATTAAGCACTACTTAAAAGGGGGCATAAGAATAATTGAGATAAATATGTTTCCATTCTGTTCAAAATGGAAAAAAAAATTCCATTTTGTTCACTCTATTACCAATTATATATAATTTCCCATAAATCAAAGGCCTTTGACTTGTGACAGAATTAGTAACAAAGGTAAATTATCAACATGTGGGATTTTCTGTATTGGATTTTAAAATTTCTTTTTTAAAAAATTAATAATCATATACTGATGATTTTAAGTTCATCTACTTAGATAAGTCATAACCTTCAAACTTAAGCAATAATATCCTTTACAGCTTTATTTTCTTTGCGGGGATGGGGGCACACACAGAGTGGTGTGGACCATATGGAGCAGAGGGAATCGAACTTGTGGTAGCTGTATGCAAAGCAAGCACCCTATCCACTGTGCTATCTCTCCAGCCCCACCTTTAGCTTCATTTTAAGTTCTCAAAAGGATAATGCATTCTTAATGCAGTGATCTTGGTCTTCCACACTTTTTAGTCACCAGCACTGAGGTGTCATGAAGAGACCTGAAGGCTCCTTGATAGTATCTATATATCAAAATGACACTCATTGTTGCCTTAGAAGACAACATCCTCAAAAAGTAAAAATGGAGAAGAATGCAATAGTTGGTAGGACTATTATTTTCCTCCATAATCTGAGTTAAATAACATTTTGAGTGTACTTCCAAATGCCTTACCTTCATAATCCCTTTCTTCATTTAAGCGTAGGGAAAACATAAATGGACTCTCAGGATGCTCTGGGTCAATATTAGTAAATATAAATTGTAGCTTATCACCTGAAAAAAGAGATTATTAGCATGAGATTGTTTTATTATACCAAAACTTTCAGTAAGGATCAACTTTCTTCTTTCTATTCCTTTCTATTCCTAATCCACACCTACACTACTAAGGACATATATTCATTAAACTCAAGTCCCCATATGTACATGTTATAATGAGTTTTAAAATTTATTGCAGGGGCAGAGAGATCAGGCAGGTAAGGTGCCTACCTTGCATTCAGCCTACCTGGGTTCGTTTCCCAGCTCCACATATGTTCTCCTGAGCCCCACAGGAGAGATCCTTACAGAGCCAGGAATATACCTGAACACAGTCAGGTGTGGCCCCCAAACCCAAACATTAAGTAAAATAATGGGACTGAGTGAAGAACAACGGATACGGAACTTGCCTTGTATGCAGCCAACCTGGATTTGATCGCTGGCATCCTACGATTCCCTGAGAGGGATTAATTCCTGACTGCAGAGCTAGTAATAACACATGAGCATCACTGGATATACCCCCAAACCAAAACAAATAAAAGAGAATAAATAAAATCTATTATGGGGCCAGGGAGAAGTTCAATAGGGTAGAGAAGCTAGAGAAGCTCATGAATGGTCTATACAAGGCCCTAGATTCCATCCTGGCACTAGATGGCCCCTCTGAGTTGAAGTAAAGCAGCACTGAATGGCTGATGGCTGAGTCAAGGCACTGAACTAAGAGGCTGCAGCTCTATAAATGGCCCTAGCAGCTGCCCCCCACCCCAATGCCAGGGAGGGACCTCCCACCAAATGCATTACAGATTAAATGTGACACCAGAAAGAAAAATGACAAATAAACTAGAACTCAATCAGAATAAAAGAAATAAAAATTCAATCCACAGAATAGAAGAAATTATTCACATATCATGTATCTGTGGTCATGAATGCTTGATTCCCAGGCTAGTCCCACCCCCAGCCCACACCCCCACAAATCACATATCTTGTGTTTAATAAGTAGTCTGTATAAGGAACTCCTACAACTGAACTAACGAAAAATTGCCCAATTCAAAATGGGTAAGACCCAATCAGACATTTCTACAACATACTGAAATACTCACAAATGGTCCCCCCAAAAAAGCACATAAAAAGATGCTTATCATTACTGATCACTATCACTAGAAAAGTATAAACCAAAATTACAAAGAGACATCATTTTACACAGATTAGAATGTTATAATTTAAAAAGAAGAGTTTTGACAAAGACATGGAGAAATTGGCACTGTCACACTATGCTGGTGAAAATGTAAGATGACTCAGTCCCTGCAGAAAACAGTTTGGGAATTGTAATAACATTCCTAAATGTATTTTATTCCATTCAAAGCTTAAATTAAAATAGAATCAAATAGGAAATTGTTTATCAATGTTCAAAGTTACATTATTTCACAGCAGCGAAAAAAGAATAAACCACTGTCTACCAACAGATGAATGATTAAACAAAATCTGGTAGAAATATAAACACTGAAAATTACTCAGTCATTAAAAGAAATGAAGTTCTGATACATGTAACCATTTGGATAAGCCTAGAAAACAGTGTGGTAAGTGAAAAAGTCAGACACAAAGAATCAATATTGGTTCCCCTTAAATAAGAACAGGCAAATTCATAGAGATATAAAGTAGGTTTGAAGTAATCAGGGACTGAAAAGAAAGAATGGAGAGTTATTGTTTAAGGAACAAAAGGTTTATGGTGATGGAAAATTTTGCATATAGTAATAATGGTTTCATAACACTACGATGCAACAGACACCACTGAATTATACAATAGAAAGTTAAAATAACAAATTCTTTCACATATTTTTATCACAATTAAATTATATTGTCAAATGTAATTTGATCTTTTTGATACAATTATCTAAGATGTAAAGTCTATTTTCCAAAAGACCTCTCCCAAAGGAATATAAATAACTAGTAGAAATTCAAAATGGCTGCCACAAAGTAGAAATTCACATGCAACTTTTTTCTAAAAAATTAGAAAATACAACAATCTTTTAATTATGCAAAGAAATTTTCAGAAACTTTAAGTTTCTGAATTTGAACTTTACATTCAAATTCAAAATGAAACAATTATGTCTGAATGTTTTACAGATTACTATTTTCATACAGATTCTTTTATAGATTTTATAGTAATGAGACGGATGTTTGCCAAAGCAAAACCGATGTCATAAAATATTCAGTTAGGGAAAATCAAGGGTTTAATTTGGGTTGTCTCTTTTAGAAACAGTCTATCCTAGCTTTCAGGGCTATGCAAATTTCTATTTTACAATCTAAGAATAATTTTAAAGCTTTGAAACTAGTTTTGAAACAAAACTGAACAAGAAAGCACCTCAAAATGACAGTGAATATGAACTAAGAGTTCATGTTGGACCTTATCATTTCCTCTACTTAACTGCATACCCTCAAAACGCAAAGGAACAGATCACAGCAGGAATACATCCCTCATAGGACTTGCACCAGTTTATCTGTCACCAGGGAACTTCCGAGCAGCCTAAGGCCCTGCATTTTTGACGGGCTGAGGCTGAAAGCCGGAAGGTTTGGGTAAACTCAGGAGAAATTGGACAAGCTCCTGCTGCTACGGAGATAAAAGTGGTAGGAGCTGTTGTGGTGGAGTCTGTAAACCAGGCATGGGAAGGGAGACTTTGGAAGAGATCAAATTCTTCAGGATCCTAGCAGACACATAGGCTGGGCTGAGGGAAAGAAAAAGGGATCTGAGATCAGTCATTAAGCTGAGAGAGAGCACAGGTTGGTCTCAAGAGAATAGGAGACAGTAAGGGGGGCCAGAGCGATAGTACAGTGGGGAAGGCATTTGCCTTGCACGTGGCTGACCCAAGTTCAATCCCAGGCTTCCCATATGGACCCCAAGCACTGCCAGCAGTAATTTCTGCGTGCAGAGCCAGGAGTAACCCCTGAGCATTGCTGGGTGTGACCCCCCCAAAAAAGGCAAAAAAAAAATCAAAAAGAGGGGACAGTGAGGGACTTCATACCGGGCACTATGTCTCCCAAGTACAGGCAACAATTAGCAGAACTCCGCCCAAAAACATATCAACCCCTCTTCACTCACAAATTCAAGGCTCTGAAAAAAAGAAATCTTCAAACCAGAGAAGCAGTTCCTCCTACTAGAAAAACAAAATAAATAAAAGGCTACATTCAATTACAAAGGGACATAAAAGATAATTCCTCTGAAATTAATTTTAACAATATAGAAAGGAAGAGTCTAATAGATAATGAATCAAAAATTATGAAGACAATCAATAAGACATACCAAATGTACACCAACATAATGAAACACTAATGAAATAAGAAAGGAAAAGCAGAGGGGGCATGTCACTAAAGATATTAAGGCTACAAAATTCCAAACAGTATTCCCTAAATACAGATAAACTGATTAAAATCTAATGGTAAGCACAAACAAAAATATAGAGCAGAGACACAAGGAAAACTGAGACTCACCAGGGGAAAACAAGAAATAGGTAGTTGAAAGTAATGAGAAACAGAAACACCAAAAACACAAAACTAGAAAATAAGAAAAATTAACATGGCAATAACTAAGCCTCAGCCAAGTAATCACACTAAATATGAATGGTCACCAATCAAAAGATACAGAATAGCTGTATGGGCATAAAAGCAAGATCTGACTTGTATGCATATATCACATATAAGCTCATCTCAAACAGATTCAGAGTAAAGACTAAAGTATTTAAAGCTAACACCACAAAAAAGTAGGAACTACTGTAAGAGATAACAAAGTTGTGGTATACACACAGTGGAATACTACTCAGCTACTGAAAAAGAAACCTTGGGTGAAAAAGCAAGTATAGGGAGTTAAAGACTTACCTTGCATGTGGTCCACCTGGGTACCACATGGGTCCACCAGAGAACAAAATCAGGAGTAAGTTCTGAGCAAAGCCAGGTATGATACTCCCAACCCCCCGTATCTTCAATGAAGTTAAGCTTTTAAAGACAGCACTAGATGGCATTTAAGGGGATTATGTTGAGTGGATTAAGTCAGAAGCAAGGAATTGTTGGATGGCTTCACTCACATGGAATATAAATAATCAAAGTAAATAAACTGCCAAGACAAGACAAAAATAGCTTCTGTGAATAGAGTCTATGAAGTATAAGATTATCAGAAGGGAAGGGAAGGGAAGAATGTAGAGTCATTTTAATAATACAATGGCCTGGGATTTTGGTGGTGGGTAAAACTTCTACACATAAAGAGGTTAAAAAACATATTCCAAAAACCTAACAGTATTGTAAACGAACAGTAAATCAGTAGAATTGGATTTTAAAAGATTAATACCTTTTTACTAAAAATTCATTCCAATTGACTGAAAAACAAGAGCAACAGATATATGGATAAAGAAACCACAGAAAAGTACATAAATTAATAAACAAATTGCCACCTTTTAGTAAGCAAAAAAACCTCTTTTGGTTTGTTTTTGGGTTATACCTGGTGGTAAATGGGGATTTCTTCACAGCCCAAAGAAAACCATCAGATGTTTCAACATGATCTGGACAACTGCCACAAATAAATCACAATTTGTATGGGAACACAGAGACAGCTACCTATAAAAAGGTCCACTTGTAAGTTTGCTCCTCTGCAGAAGCCTCAAGACCACCCTGGGTTTGAAGATTCATGGGAGAACTTATAGAATGAAACATGGGTATACTTGGGGCTCTGATTTACTGCATATAAAGGAGAGCAAGATCAGTCAAGGAAAAAGGTGCAAGAGGTGCAGTCCCGGGAAAACCAGTCAAAGCTTCCAGACTGTCTAAAGAGCTTCCCAGGTAGAGCAGAATCAACATCATTCAATATCAAAGACAATGAACATACTGTCTTTGTGTTTGTGATTCTAGGAGATTAGGATTCTTGAAAATTCATGCCTAAAAATACTGTTTCCACTCCAAATGTCCCCAAATTTATTTGTCCTACCACCCCCTTTTTAGAAAAAAAGAAAGAAAAATTACTCAGCATCCCCTGAAAACCTACCTTCTTGAAGCCAACATATCAAAGAAGCCCCAATTATATCTGAGGCCACCACTACCTTATAGTATTCAAGGGCCCCCAGGGAGGTAGCACCACTTAGTTTGGGAAACAGTGCTCTGAACTTTGCTGTATGTGCCATATATTTGGTAAGGTTGGGGTGGGGGGGGACAGAGGCTGGTAATATTGTTTTGGATCTTTACAGTACAATAAATCTTGGCACTCGTTTGCTGAGTCCTAGAAATCCTTCTACAAAATCATCAAATTTGATGGCCACTTTGGAGCCTCCCAGAGTGGTAGTGTTGTAAACTGGCATCACTACAGATGCATTGTTGAGAATTGGCAAATATGGATATAGTGGCATTGTTGTAAATAGCTGCACATATACATAATGGCCATAAAAATATTTGTATGCCTTAACTCTTAATCTATTTCTGGGAGTTTCATGGAAATCATACAAACAGAAATGGAGAAATTCATGTTCACTCCAACATTTCTAACACTGAAAAACTGGCAGAATTCAAATGTCAAGTTAGAAGCAATATGTGTGTTAATTAATAGACAAGAGACTAAATAAATTGTTATACATTAATGGAACAAATAATTATACCACCATTTAAAAATTACCATTGAAGGCTTAGCAACTACAGAAATGCTATTCAGAGTGCTAATTAAGAATAAGAAACAAAAAGTATTTGCATGTTGGCAACATCACAAAAGTAAGTTAATTAAAATGCTGAATGATAAATAACAAAGGCATCAATAATTATGTTGAGATGATAAACTTTTTACAACTTTTTTCATTTTTTAAAAAGTTAATAAAAGTCATTATTTTAGTTGAAAATACTTTTAAAATTCTTTTGAGGGGTGGGGATGTGCCTGAACAGTAGAGTCCAGGCTTTTATGTGCAAGGCCTGGGTTCAATCTGGGGTACCACATGTTGGCGATAGCCTAACTAGCCCTCCTCCCTTCACCCCCAGCCCTTCACCCCCAATTCTCCTGTATTAAACAAAAATACACTGTTTAAATGTCCTCTAATTTATTTCTATTAAAAGACTTACCAGAAATTTTTCGAATTTCTAATCCAAGTCGATCTTTATACAAGTCTGCAGACTTCTGCAGCCTTTTCAACCTCTCTTCATTAGCCTTGTTAGCATTGGAAATAGCTATAATGTAAACACACAGACATATAGAGCTGAAGATTTCAAACACTCCAATAATTTCAAGATTTTTAAAAACCTTGAAAACAAATTTTTAAAATGTCAGACAAACAAATCTGCTTACATTTATTCAGTATCTCTAACCATTAGCAAAAAAGGGCTTTTATTCATTCAAGGTAGAAGGAAAAACTGCATAGAAAATACGCAGAAGTAGTGAGAGGAATCCATTTTGCTTTGTTTTATTATGCAGAGGCATTAATGAGTAGACTAAGAATTTGCACAGCTAGCTGAGAAATTAAAAGGCCACCTCCTGCTTTGCTTATTTGGGTTCTTCAACAATAAACCAACTGCTTTGCTGAAAAACATTCTACTCCTTTAAACACAAATATTTCTCAAAAAATAAATGTATCTCATTGATTCTACCTTAGAATTTTTTCCCAAGTTAGCACAATATTCCCTACAACATAGCAGATGAGAAAATGCAGAAGTACAAACTGTAAGAGAAAGTATTAACAAATCAAACTGCTGCTTTCAAGAGATTTGGGAATTGATTACTGGTTGGTTGGTAGGCACAGGAGACTCCTTTCTAAAGGAAGCACTCATTTGAATATGAAAGTTTTTAGACAAAGAAACTTTGCTGTATAAAGACTGTACTCAAGAGTTCCTGGCTGAGAACATGCAATCAATAAAGGTGCTGCATAATTTATTTACACGATGGTGTCTCACAGGCAAGTCTTCTTGAGCAAAACTGTCTCGTACACTGCTAAATTAAACTCCCATAGGACGACACTAGTTATACTAGAAATCAAAAGGACCTTCAAATAAATAAAAAATAAAATACACTTTGATTACTTTAATAGACACCATATAGAAATGAGTGCCTGGTCGGCAACACCTCTGAGGTTTGCCATTCATTTCTGGCAATAAACTGGAGGGAAAGCAAAAAATACATAACCATTGTGACTCATCAGCATTTCAAAATTAAAGGTAATGTTTTAAATATGAAACTTACTTTCCTTTTTCCGAGCATATTCCTCCTTAAGGTCCTTAATGTTTGCAGTCATTACTTCCAAATCCTGCCTTTTGCTTTTAACTTCACCAATCAACTTTAGTAACTTATCTTTTTTCTCTTGAATGACTTTATTTTGCTTGCTGATCTCTGTAAGATGCACAAAGTATTAGCACATTCTATATGCTATCCTTTCTGACATGTTCATAAGACCAAAATACTGACTTTCATAAGATTAATAAACAGTATCTTCACTGGCAGGCATTTAATGATTCAAAATTTGTAAAATATCCAAAAGAAAAAAATTATATTTTTATATTCATCTATGAAAACAAAAATGAAATAAAAAAGTGTTAAAATGAGAATACTGAATTAGATTAAGAAGTAGAAATCAGATCATGATTTGGTTTCTTCTTTGGTCACAAACTATCTAGATTAGATTCCTTTCCTTCTATTCTCCTAATAACCCTCTTTCCTTTCTCAACATCGACTTTCCATCTCACTCATTTCCTGCAGTAAATAAATGTTTTTTTTTTTTACAGTGGACAGCCTGAAAAGGAAGGAAAAGCTCAACCATGGTACTCAATCCCTGGGACCTGGAGGTACACTTCACTTAAAACATGTACTCCCTGTTCCTAAGGGCATTCCTGGAATGTACAAATTTGCCTGTGAGTGAAATGGTCCTGCTTGGTCTCGAATACACATTCATGTACTTTGACCATGTCGTTATATATTATGAAATTACTTGTCCAGATCACTAATTATGTAAGTAATAGAGAAAATTTAAAAACCTGTCTGGGGCTAAAAAGAGTTAAATAGGCAGGAGTTCAATGCTTTACATGTGGGAGGCCTAAGTTTAATCTTTAGCACCACACGGTTCTGTGATCACCTCTGGGGTTAGATCCCAAAGCACAGAGCTGAGAATAACTACTAAGCACTCTTGCATGTCTCTTAAAAAATAAATAAAACAGGGGCTGGAGTGATAGTACAGCGGGGAGGGCATTTGCCTTGCACGTGGCCCACCCGGGTTCAATCCATAGCATGTCCCCCAAGTACCACCAGGAGTAATTCCTGAGTGCAGAGCCAGGAGTAAGCTCTGAGCACTGCTGGGTGTGACCTAAAAAGCAAAAATAAAATAAAATAAAACAAACAAAAAAAACACACACAAGCAATCAAGAAATAAATCATAGTCTTTGAGTCAATTTTCCCCAAACTTTCAGGGAATATAATTTTTGTTGATGAGGTACATTTGCTTTATAGTGCCAAATAGTAACTGCATTAAGCTACGCTTTTATCAATGTTTTAAGTGCTGAAGGGGCAACACTGAACAAAATGAATAAATAAAATGTTTGACTTCATGGAACTTTAAAAAAAAAAGCACTCAGTTCCACACATGGCTATAATCTTTCATTTAAACCTCTTGAAAGGTTTAATTTTACACTACTTTATCTCTTAATTCTACTGAGACCTCTGTCTTTAACATTTCATTAAAATTGGTCTTCATTCTCCCCACATGACTAAATTCAGTGAGCCTTTTAGCTTTGACTATATTGGACCTAGCTATGAGCCAGTGTTGAAAATGCTGTCTTAGTTCTTTACTCTTCTAGTTTCTTTGACCATCTCTCTTCCACTGCTCTTCAACTGCTAATCCTGTTGATCCTGACCCTTTCCATTTCAGTGTAATATCATGAGCAGACTTCCTCCTGAGTCATCTGATGATCTGGGAAGAATCACCTGAACTGATAATCTTATCAAAAGAGTGGAAATAATGAGATCTGCTTTGAAGACAACTTATGAGAATTAAAGATGTATGTACATAAAGAATTTAACAGAGTACCTCGCCATATAGTAAAAACCTAATAAAGCTTCAGCGATTAACAGTTTAGTTCAGGTAATAAAGACTCAGGGATTTAATGTCTTTTTCACACTACACATTCTTCCACAGCTTCAAGTCCCAAAGCATAGTCCCATGTATACTGAAAACTCCAAGTCTCTCTTCAGCCAAACCACTTTCCTTCAGAAGGCTTTGTCCTGTCTACCACATTATCTTCACTTGCAAGTCACAGCACAACTTCCACAAATTTACTCAACACTGAACTCGCCTACACTTCCCTTCCACGCCTGAAAACATGTTTTTCCTCTAATTCATCACTTAATAAATCTATTATCATTAACCTGCAGCCTAAAGCTGCAGGTTATTATCCTCATAGAATAGGGAATTATCCTAAATCACACGCACTTTTATACCCAACCTATTAGGAGGGTGTATCTCCTCAAAGTTGTTATAGGTCCAATCATCCTCATTGTTCACCTGAACTACTGTGCTGACTTCTACCGTTAACTGTTTTTTCAGGGCCTACTGTTTGACTCCTCTACTGTTTAGAGTGGATGAAATGTTCACATACTTTCCTGACATAGAAATCCAGTATCATATGCCAGGATAATCCTGCCCAAATTCTTACTTTCATAAAGATATAGCCTACACTGATGCTCAATACACAATGTACTTCATCATCTGACCACCAGATTCTTTTCTATTTCCCATTCACACAATATCCTAGTTAGCCCAGAATTCGACAAGCTCTCATGTTTATGATCCTTGACTATAGACTTTCCTCTTCTAAAATAGAGATTGTACTCAATGAAGATCCAACAACTTTTCCCCAGAGGAGTGTGGTGTAATCAAGACTGCAATATAGGCAGAAATAGTCAAATCCTGTTTCTGCTGATTACCAGCTATCTATCCATGAACAGATTACTTGACCTGCTCTATGATTATGTCCTTATTCATAGGGTAAGATTAAAACATTGTAAATATATTCTAAGGCTTGTCATGATTATTCAACAAGTTCAAAGAGCTTAGAACAGGACCTGACATATGAATTATAAGATAAATTGTTAGCTGTTAAGTATTCTACAATCGTCACTGAAAAAATAAAACTCTATAGAGATTCTATGTTCACTAAGCACTCATTACCCTGTGAAAGCAGCTACTGGAATAATGCTTTTAAAACTATAACCTCTGGGGGACTGGAGCAAAAGTACAGCTTGTAGAGCATTTTCCTTTCATGCAGTCAACCTGGGTTAGATCCCCAGCATCCCATATGGTCCTTCTCATACCACCGGAGTAATTTGTGACTGCAGAGCTAGGAGTAACTCCTGAGCATCCTGGAGTATGATCTAAAAAGCCTAAAAAAATAAAACTTAAAAGAATACATTTTGAAACTCATAAATTAAAGTTCCCAATTTTCTAGTTCCCAGGGATTCTACAAATCAAGAATGTTTAAAGGGCCCAAATTTAAGATCAATATTAACACACAAACAAAAGTCATTGTCCTTACTGCTTAATAACATGCAGAAGATTAAAGCAGCGAAAAGGCAATGAATAAAGTGAATAAGGCAGCGCAGAGCAAAACAAACTACTGGTACTGTGATAAATTAAGCAACACATGCCTTCTCAAAAGCACTCCAGTTTGTGTTTAAAAACACTATACCACTAAATATCCTCAGTAGAATTTGGTTGGTGGCCACTAATCTTTAGTCTCTATGAAAATTCAATAAAAGCTATGGATTAACTCTGGGTACACTGGAAAATGGTAAGAAATGAGGAGACAAATAATAGTATAAGTACAAAAAGAAAAATTGTCAGAGCATTAATACTATGTCCAAAGAGGTGACAAACTTCCATCTTTTAAAACCGCACGCTGGAAGTTCTGATGAAAAAAAGATAAATTTGCCTTTTAAACATATGGGAATTTATATATAAACAACAGATAAATATTACAAACTCAGGAGGCATAACTTCTATCACTGTGCTTAAACAGTGCTTTTACAAATTTGAAGTTTGTATCATACCTGCATAGATTAAGTATGAGCACCATTTTTTTTTTTTTTTTTGCTTTTTGGGTCACACCTGGCAATGCACAGGGGTTACTCCTGGCTCTGCACTCAGGAATTACCCCTGGCCGTGCTCAGGGCACCATATGGGATGCTGGGATTTGAACCCGGGTCGGCCGCGTGCAAGGCAAACGCCCTACCCGCTGTGCTATCTCTCCAGCCCCTGAGCACCATTTTTTAACAGCATGTGCTTACTTCATGTCTCTGTGACACATGAATTAAGGTATACATTTTTTTTTATACACTTAACAAACCTAACTGCTATATGCGGGAAATCAAAGCTACTGTGACTTGCTTTACTATGACATTTTATTGTAGTAGTCTGGAACTGAACCTGTAATACCACTAAGGTGTGTCTGTATAACAGAGTAAAAAAAGAACAAAATATACTTTAAAAAATGATGTTTTTATATAACATTGAAAAACATAGTACTGGGGCTGGAGCAATAGCACAGTGGGTAGGGCATTTGCCTTGCATGTGGCCGACCCGGGTTCGATTCCCAACATCCCATATGGTTCCCCCAGCACTACCAGGAGTGATTCCTGAATGCAGAGCCAGGAGGAACCCCTGTGCATTGCCGGGTGTGACCCAAAGAGCAAAAAAAAAAAAAGAAAAGAAAAGAAAAAGAAAAACATAGTACTAAGTACTGGAAAATGGGAGAAGAGGAAAGCAAACATGGGATGTTCTATTTATTAAACAAGATTGTGGATAAATAAATGTTCATTATATTATATATACTACACTCTTTACTTTTGTTTCGGATTTCACAAAGATGTGTAATCTTTAAAAATAACTCTTGGGATGTCACATACGATTTTGATATTCCAGAAAAGTGTCAACCATTCGTTCTTCTTCTTGTAATTTCACATTGAGCTTTTCTGAAAGAGAAAAGTGGAATTGATGTCTCAATTAGGCTGAAATAACAAGAATAACAAAAAACAGCAAGTTCACGATAATTTAGGGTACCTGCAAGTGCTTTAAAGGAATCCTTGCAGGCGTCTCTTAGTCCCACAATCTGACAGGAAGTGTCATTAGCAGTGCTTTTGAATTTATTCCAAAATTCATTTATGCTTTTTTCAAATAGTGCCAGTTCGTCCTCTACCATTTTGTAAGGCAACACTACAAAACAATAAGCGCCGACATGACATTTTTTAAGTTCCTGAGATCTGATCAGTTATACATTCCAATTCAGTATTTTTTTTGCTAGTTTTTTGCTTTTGCTAGAAAATGGTTAGCAAACTACTTTAAAATCCAGGTCCGCTCAGAGCAGAATAAGTCATGGGAGTGAGCCCTAGATAAGATGCAGCTAGAGTTGGGGCTAGGGGTTCGAGAGTAGTGTCATTGCACGAGCCCCTCTAAGCCCTGGAGAAAAATTACCCTAGCGTCGCGTTTATATTACGGTCCCTTCCAACTTCAGCCCGAGTGGGCAGGTCCCAGGGCTGAGCCTCCGCCCAGGGTGAATCCCACAGGTGAACTTTGCATCTCCCTCTTACCCACAGTCGGGTTAGCACCAGATGCAAGGCAGAGTTGGGAGGTTTGTTTCAGAACCGCTACAAGTCACGGAGACCTTCCGGGCTTGTGTCTTCTGTCCAACAACGTCCTGTAACACAACAGCCCCTTCCGCCCACCCCCATAGTTATTGCAGATGTATCCAATAGCCTCACATTTTCCCAGAAGGGCCACAAACACCCCGTCGGGTGATACGCCGAGTCACTCGGCCCCGCCGCTGACCACCCGCGAGACCCACCGGCCCAAACTGACACCGCTACCCAAACGCACTCGTCCCACCTTCCTCACCTCTTCTGAGCCCCTGCGCCTTTCCCACAGAAGACCCCAGAACGCTCTCTACAACGTAGACTCTACGGAGTTTGAGTAAACGCGCCAACTTCTGTATTTCAAATCTAGAGCGACTTCCGCCTCCCGCCTTCTCGGGGATCCAGGCGCGTTAGGATTGGCTGATAACGATTCTCTGTGCCGGGATTGGTTAATATAGCCTCGAAATGCAAGCGGGGGAGAAGAATGGTATTCTGGGATTTGTAGTTTTTTCTGCCTAAGTCGAACTACAAAGTGCTCCAATTTGAAGTAACAATAATAATAATAAAAAAAAACCCGGGGCTGGAGAGATAGCACAGCGGGTAGGGCGTTTGCCTTGCACGCGGCCGACCCGGGTTCAAATCCCAGCATCCCATATGGTCCCCTGAGCACAGCCAGGGGTAATTCCTGAGTGCAAAGCCAGGAGTAACCCCTGTGCATCGCCAGGTGTGACCCAAAAAGCAAAAAAAAAAAAAAAACCCTCTGTAACAATAATAATTAAAAAAAACCTCTGTATTTCATCATTGAATAACTTCATAGGGAAGTTCTTGGCATATTGCTGTTCATAGGCTTTTAATATAATCACTTACTATATTTTCTACTTTTGTTTTTGGTCCACTCCCAATGGTGCTCAGGACTTTTTCCTGGCTTTGCACTCAGGGATCATGCCTGGCAGGTTCGGGGAACCATATGAGAGGCTGGAGATCGAAACGAGGTGGGACTTAGGCAAGGAAAACGTCTTACCCGCTGTACTATCTCTCTATCCCCTGATTTTTCTAATTTTATTTTGTATTTGTTTTGTTGTTGTTGTTGTTTCTTGTATGTGCCATACCTCCTCCAGTGATGTTCACGAACTATTCACTGTTTGGTATTCCAGGCACCATGCAGTGCCAAGAATCCAATCACTCTTTGCATGTAAAGCATATATTCCATATGACTGAGCTATCACTTAGACTCTTGTTTTTGATGTATGAAAAATTATGAGCGTTAAATATATATACATACATATATATTTACACCTAATGATCTGAAGAGTTAATATAGGCGTTAAGGCACTTGCCTTGCACATGGGCAAACCTGATTCATTCTCAGCAACCTGTGTGGTTCCCCCCTAGTCTTTCCAGAAGTGATCCCTGAACTCAGAAGCAAGAGCTAAGTCCTGAGCATCCTTAGTGTTGCACTAAAATAATTGAAAAAATACCATACTGAGTGCTGTAAGTCCCAGAAAAAAACTCAGAATCACTAAGCTTTTTCCTTGCCAAGAGTCTTGGTAGTTGTCTGCTCTGATAAATTGCTGAAGATAAAATTAGAAAGGGCAGAGAGAGAGAGAGAGAGAGAGAGGAAGAGAGAGAGAGAGAGCCTGCTATGGGGGGGGGTAAGGGAGTGAGGAAGGGAAACTGGGAACACTGGTAGTGGGAAATGTACACTGGTGAAGGGACCAGTGTTGGTACATTATATGACTGAAACCCAGTCATGAAAAACTTTGTAACTGTGTATATCTCTGTGATTTTTTAAAAGCTTGTTTGTTTGTTTTAAATTAGAAATTACCTAAATTTAAATTAAGACATAGAACAGTCAAAGATAATTCAAAGCTTCCAGCCTGGATTTTTGTAAGAACAGTGATGCTGCTGGCAGAACAAAAAATGACTTAATGGTTGACTTAGTGTGTGAGAGGAGAGATGTTATAGAGAGGCAGGAGCTTGATGAATTATGGTTTTAGCATGCTGAGTTTCAGCGGATGTTATTGGGAGATCCAAGGGTTCATCCCTTCTAGCCAATTTACCTCTACTTCAGTAGCATTGAGGCTAGTTGTTCCATCTTTGCAGAAAGACGGTATGCGTTTGAAATCCAATTTCCATCATTTACTAAATGTGTTCTTGAACAATTTCTTGCTCTTTGTGTGTGTGTCTCTTTTAAAAAATACATAAGTAACAAAAGTTAGTGCTTTATTATGATTAAACTGGTATCACATTTATGGAATCTTTTTTTATATCAATACCCAAGTCATAAGGTCATATGTTGCCAAATTCTAGTTTTTGTGTTGTCTTCATGATATAATCCCTCTCATAACATAATATATGTATTTCACCTATTTGTGTATGGGGCTGGAGCAATAGCAAAGTGGGTAGGGTGTTTACCTTGCACTCGGATGAACCGGGTTCAATTCCTCCATCTCTCTCGGAGAGCCCGGCAAGCTACAGAGACTATCCTGCCCGCACGGCAGAGCCTGGCAAGCTACCTGTGGCATATTTGATATGCCAAAAACAGTAACAAGAAGTTTCACAATGGAGACGCTACTGGTGCCCGCTTGAGCAAATCGATGAGCAACGGGATGAAAGTTACAGTGAAGTGAAAAACAAATCACTTAGTAGACAAGTAGACAACGATAAAATACTTAAAATATTATTTCATGCACTGCAGGCCAAGAAGGAAGTGTTCCATTTATATAAGCAGCAGATAAGGATAGCAGCATTCTGGGACACTCGGATAAATCTTGAGGCATGTCCTTAAAAATCACTTTCCTTTATAGACTTCCTACCCTGCTGTAAATGCCATGCATTTCAACTGTCATGTACTTTTTATTGGAATCTTTCAGTTCTATTGTAACCCAGGCAATACTTTTGGAAACTGTCTTGCAGATCAGGGTAGCTGCAGAGTGATGCCCTGTGAGGTAGGTATATGTTAGATGTCCTAGTTCCTGCTTTTTTTTAAACCTAGTTTCCTACTCTATAAAGTGAAGTTATTACTACTACTATAACTATTACTGCTACCATCTCCTGTGCCCATTGTGAAGACCAAAAAATAATAAATATAAATGCCTTGGAACAGGCCTGTATAACATAAGTTACTCAGCATGATTTCTTGTGTTTATGATTAATTCCCTACCTTCCAATACAGTATCTAGACATACTAAAATGCATGTAAATAAGAATCTTGAAAAAAACAAATCTAAGTTGGCAGAGAAAGAGATAAATTATTCCAAATGAATTATTACATTAGTTAAGGTGAGCTATATGACTCCCATTACAATGCAATAAGACCACTTGTCGAATCCTAATATAAGAACATATGCCAGTTGCTATGGCTGGATAAATTCAAAATACAACATTTCCACCCAATCTAAGTGAACTAATGAATCAGTGACATGAGTTTATTTAACATTACTCATTTAATGATTTTTGTAGTATTTTACATTAGCGTTCTAGCATAATAAACACTAAAATTTAAACAATATTAAGAAACAGATTTAGTCATTTTATTAGTCATTAATAGTTGCATACAGTAAATTGTGCCTTTAGTTTGTAATAATGCTTGAACAATGTGCCTAATGCTTTCTTGATAGATTCTGGTAAAATATGATCCACAAGAAAATGAAAACATTGGTTCACTAGCAATGTTTAGAGATATTCACACTGACACACAATATAACTATAGTTCTTAAACTGGAATGAACATCTTGCTGCAGACTCTTTCTTTCTGGCCTCTTGAGTGCACTATTTTTGTTACATTATTTGTCCAATTACTAGTGACAAAATCATTCACATGGTCCTCAGAATAGATTCTTAGTGCTTATAGAAATTTATTTTTCTCTGCTCCTCCATTTGTAAGAATGTTTTGGGAAACTGTTAGAACAAAATTCTGTCATCATAAAGAACTTAAGCTAGAAGGGTTAGTAACCCTATCAAAATGATCTACTTCATTCCTTGAGAATCAGAAAGTATTCTCTATGAACTCAAATTTGTCAAAGAACAAGCAAAAATGTAAGGAAGCCACTTGGTCAGAAATTCCAAGATAAAATTAATTCACAATTCAAATCTTTCTTGTCAATCTAGGGACTAAAGAAAAATGTGAAAAAGAATATGGATGTTATATGATATAAGGAATGTAAAATAAGTATGACAAGTACTATGAAATTTAAGGTATTATTTCTTTGACTTCCAAAATCCCTGATTATAGGTTAAAATGGCTTTACTATTTTGTTATGCTTCATTAACATTAAGAATCCAAACACCAAAAATGAAATAAATGTGCAAATAACATGTCAGGTATATCAAATATTGGACACTTTTCCCCCAAGAGCTAAATTAAGACGAATAAAGTCAGAACATATTGTTATCATTATTTATGTTTAACTTCTCGTAATGAAGGTTTCTGGTCTAGGGACAAATTAACTTAGACATATACTTTGTTGTAATGTCTCTTTTCATTCCATAAGTGTTTGTTCAGGAATTTTTTATTTCATTAGTCAAAATTCTAGTCAGTTGGTGTCTGATAGTATTTACCGTAAAGTAAATGTTTATGAATTGGGCATGTCAACCCTGAAATTAATGTGTGATAACACTCATTTTTAAGCTCTGGTGATAAATGTCAGTTTTAATGAGATTCACAGAAGATTGCTAATCTAGTCTCCATCTCACTGTTTTTAATATTAGTCTTTATCAGAGTGTTGAGTAAAAGTATGTCTTTCTTTGGCTCTTATTCTAGGGCAAATGATCACCTCACTTGATATAGTCTTTATAGCAGCCTCAAAAATGTCCATTGCTTTTTGTTGTTTCACAGAGCTGATCCTCAAAAACGGTGTGAGGGACATGCTCGGACAAGCCTCACCTATGAAGAAACTGATAGAGGAAACCAGGTATTTGATCCCATGGCTGAGATCTCCAAGTTTGCTCGGATTGGGACTGGGCCTCCTTCACCCAGGTCCTCAGTTTTCCAGTAGCTTGGCAGCCACGCCCACAAACCGGCCACCCACTCCCAGCCTCTCTAGAGCCATGTAATCTCATCAACAACAAAGATCCAAAGACTAAAAAATAAAGCTCCCAGGAGAGAGTGACGCAGAATCTCCTGGAGCCGCCACATGACCTCTAGCCCACTGATGTACCTAAAATAGTAGTAGTAGTAGTAGTGTTTGATTTTAACATACTTGCTTATATTCTTGTATATACGGGCTTAAATGGCCCCAGAACAACTTTCACACACTTTTCTCTTATTGTGGTGGGAAGATGCTTGTTGGTCGGTTGGGTGTTTGAATATTATCTGTAATGAACTACTGTGAACTACCTTACGAAAATAAATTGTATAAAAATCATAAAAAAAATGGTGTGAGGGAAAAAACTGCCATTATTTGTCAAAATTTTCCTTTCTAGAAAAGGGTCAAATGATTTTGATAGGGACAAGAAGAATGGGAGGGCAAGATTAGGAATATTATCCTTTAAGAAGGGAGTCACCTGGTATGGAAGGCAACAAGGGAGATCCTGGTAATGCTTGATAACCTGGATGACTGAGACCTTGCTGGATCGAGACACCAGAAGATAATGACCTCAGCATCCTTTCCCCTTTGTAAGAGCCAGCACTCTTGAAACATTAAAAAAAAAAAGAAAAGCTGACCCATTCACCTTTATTAAAAAGGTATAAAGGGTGAAGGACTTCAGTCTTTCTCCAGAATCCTACTTTAGGACACTAGTCCCCAAATCTGGGGGCTTCCCTGCATTATTTTCTTTTTCACCCTTACCCTAAATAGCTCCCGGAAGAGAGCTATACAGTCTCTTGCCCCTGTGCCTGGCTGTCTTCACCAGGGCCCCTTGGAGGGGATGAGATGCGTTTCCCTCCCTGTCCATTCCCCTCACCCCCCAAGCAGAGTCTCGACAGTTGAAGACCTCCAGAACTCAGCCACAGCCATGCTCGAGGCCACTCTCCACACATGCAGATGAGCCTCAGGCATGAAGGAACAGACAGAGGAACCCAAGTGTAAGGGACCCGGGGCTGAGGCTGCTCAGATCGGGACTGGGCGTCTTCCACACAGATCCTCCATTTTCCAGTAGCTAGGCAGTCACACCCAGAAACTGCCCCCAGCGCCGTGTAATCCCATCAATGGCCAACATCCAGAGACTATAAAACCAAGCTCCCAGAAACAACATCTAATAGCCTGTTTTTGGCATATTGAATATGCCAGGGGTAGCTCTCTTGGAGATGATACATACATATGATGATGTGGTGGTGATGCTGGTATTTAGGGTTTGGATACGTAGTCTCCTTTCCTCTTGGAGAACCTGACAAGCTACTGAGAGTCTGTTACCTGCTTGGGAAGCCTGACAAGCTCCCCGGGGTGTATTCATATCCCAAATACAGTAACAGATATATACATACCTCTTGGAGAGTCAAGCAAGCTATGGAGAGTATCCTGCTCTCATGGCAGAGCCTGGCAAGTTACCCGTGGCATATTCAATATGCCAAAAACAGTAACAATAGGTCTCATTCCCCTGATCCTGAAAGAACCTCCAATCGTTGGGAAAGACAAGTAAGGAGAGGCTGGTAAAATCTCAGGGCTGAGTGTAATAAAGACGTTACTGGTGCCTGCTCGAGTAAATTGACGAACAACAGGATGACAGTGATACAGTGATACCCTCTGGAAGTGATAACCCATAATCCAGGGTTCATTTTCAGGGGTGGTGGGAGTAGATAGGACAGAGGTATATGGCACTTATAACCACCAATTTGGAGGTGTTTTCAGGTGATGACTATAGGAGTTGATCTCAAGCTGACTGCAAGTTATTACTCCTTCACTGAAAATGTAATTCTTCTTGAGTTTTTAAAGGATCCAGGAACACAGAGTAAAGGTCATTGTCCTCTACTGCACCTATGATTGTTGAGATATCCTTATATTGTCAGCAGTGCTTGGAACAGAAAACACATTGATGATGGTGAGAATCGAAAGTCCTCAACCTTATTGAAGTATAAACATCACGTTCTCACAGTTGTACTCACACAAATATCCAACACATTAGAACATGTACACTCATATACATTCACAGGGAACATTAGAAATTTTAAAGTCTATTGAAGCAGGAAAATAAGGAGTCTCTGATAATAAGTTTCTCTGGAAGCAAAAAACTAAGCAGGTTTGGAGTTTTAGTAGAGTAGGTAGGCACGCTTGCCTTGCACACAGTTGACTAGAGTTTAATCCCAGCATCCCATATGGTCCCCTGAGCCTGCCAGGAGTGATTTGGCACAAATCCAAAAAAACCAAAAGTAGAACCTAATACATGATCTAAAGAAAATAAATTACTGTCACCATTCCCAAAGACACTTTGAAGATGCAGGATTCAGGCTTGTTTGCTTATTTTGTGGGCCACACCGCTGTGTCCAGGGCTTACTCCTAGCTCTGCACTCAGAGATCACTCCTGGTAAGGCTCAGGGAACTATATAGGGTGCCAGGGATTGAACCCTGGCTGATGCATGCAGGGCAAGTGCCCTACCTACTGTACTATTACTGAGGCCCAGGATTTGATAAGACTTTAATTGGTGCCAACACTAACTCAGAGAAGGCTAACCCTCCTTTGAAGAGATGTAGTAGTAACAAAAGGTCCCAAAAAAGCACAGAAAAGGCTACTGAAAATTCCCTTGACAATACCACTTTTAAAAAAAACCTATCAACAAATCCTCAGGCCTGGGAAGTTTAGGGAAAACCCAAGAAAACAAACTATGCAAAAGCAAAGTTATCATTTTGTCTTGCATCCACTCACACCTCAACTTGAGATGTGTTCTTTTACTTTGCTTACTTTGTTCTCTCTTCTTTCCTGCCTCCCTCACCCCTCTTTCTCTTTCTCTCGCCACAAAAGTATTTTACTTCACCACTCGTTTTATTCTGAAATTCTTTGCTGTAAGTGTAGAGAATTTGACTTGGGAAATGTAAAATACCCTTTTCCTGCAAAGAGTAAACCCTCACTCCTACCCAAGGCCATGGGCTCCCCAATTCTCGGCAGTGGGGACCAGTTCCTACAGTTGTGCAGATCAAGTAGGCTCTGGATGTAGTTTGTAAGGAGCTAGTCAGACCTCTACTGAGCTCTCCCTGCACATGTCCACTCTGGGCAGGTGCTTATGGCCTACTTCATCAATCCTAACTGCCCCAGTCCTCTTCCTATCCCCCTCCTCCACCATAACCACTTCTCCAGTGGTGGTTCAGCCAGGAGGGTAGTGGCATTCTCCCTGTTATACTATTGCCCCAATTCCCCATGCCCCCCACTAACATCACTATTATGACTTGGGAAGAAAAGGAATCTCCTTTTACAGAATGTAGATTAATAACAGATGATAAAAAGTACTTGCAATCAAATAGCTTTTGAATAGAAATGTCCAATGCTCTAGATTTCTGCATTTCCAAGGTTAGGAAGTACTGGAAGAGATGATTCAAGAAAATTCTTCTTCTCATAATGACTTTAATAAAAAAGAAGTATATCATAAAAGGAATCATCCTTTAGCTCTTGGTTTGACTTGGAGTCTTTGGAGTGTTTTATTTTCTTCACAGAGTTAAAAAAAAGTAAACAACGTTGATAATATGAGACTGACACACAAGGGCAGTAGAGACAGGGCCAGGAATATTGCTCCATGGTTGATAGCCTATCTCATGAGCTGGGTAAGAAGGCAGCTGGAATAGAGAAGGGATCACTAAGTCAGTGATGGTTGGAGAAATCGTTTGGGATGAGAGATGTGCTGAAAGTAGATAAAGGACCAAACATGATGGCCTCTCAGTATCTGTATTGCAAACCATATTGCCCAAAACTAGTGAGAGAGTATGGGGGAGATTTTCTGCCATAGAGGTAGGGAGAGAGGTGGAATGGGGGGAGGATATTGGGGACATTGGAGGTGGAAAATGTTCACTGCTGGAGGGATGTGTCTTCGATGATTGTATGACTGAAACTCAAACATGAAATCCCTGTAATTGTATCTCACGGTGATTCAATAAAAAAAAAGTTGAAACCTTTAGCATGGTAGAGTGAAAAAGTCGCCAAATTCTCTCCTCCCCAAATAGAAACATAAAATTATACAAAATTATCAAAAATAACCATTTTAATGACTAAATTTAATCAAAGTATTAAAAATAGTAAGAAGCTTTTATTTATGAAAAACTACTAAAACATGTCAGACGGATGTGCTCATATACAAAAGTACTTATTTTATAATTACATTTATATGAAATATCTAGAGAAGTCAAAGACATAAAGCTAGAAAAGAGCTTTGTGCTTGTTCGAGGTTGCAAAAGAAAATAAAGCATTAAGTATACAAAGACACAGGTAATTTCAGGGTTAAAGGAGATGTTTTAAAACTGATTGGGGTGATGGTTCCACAGTTTTTGAAATTTAGTAGTGTTCACTGAATTTTTTTACAATTTACAAATTATAAAAGGTTACAAATCTTTTACAAATTTACAATTGCGAATTTTAGGGCTGGAGAGATAGTACAGCAGGTAGGGCGTTTGCCTTGCATGCCACTGACCCGGGTTCAATTCCTTTGTCCCTCTAGGAGAGCCTGGCAAGCTACCAAGAGTATCCCCCCCTTGCATGGCAGAGCCTGGCAAGCTACCCGTGGCATATTCGATATGCCAAAAACAGCAACAAGTCTCACAATGGAGACATTACTGGTGCCCGCTTGAGCAAATTGGTGAACAACAGGATGACAGTGCTACAGTGCTGCAATTGCGAAGTTTAGGACTTTTAATTGTAAAAATTTTCAGTGAATTACAAGAAAATAACTTTTTTTTCTTTCTTTTTTTTTCTTTTTTTGGGTCATACCCAGCGATGCTCAGGGGTTACTTCTGGCTCTGTGCTCAGGAATTACTCCTGGCAGTGCTCGGGGGACCATATGGGATGCCGAGGATTGCACCCAGGTCAGCCATGTGCAAGGCAAACACCCTACCTGCTGTGCTATCGCTCTGGCCCAATAACATTTTTCAATAACTCAGAAAGCATTCAATGATGCTGAGAAAGACAGTTTTATGTATAACACAAAATTGACCATCTTAGTCATTTTAAGTGTATGGTTCAAAGGCAATAAATACAACTTCATTGTTACATGACCAGCCCCACACTCATCTCCACAACTCTTCATCTTGCAAAACTGAAACGATATTCGTGGAGCAGTAACTATACTCCATTCTTCAACATCACCCATCACCACTATTCTAATGTCTCTTTGACATTGACTATTATAATGCCTCACAGAAGCAAAGCTGTAATGTCTCTGTCCTTTCATGACTGACTTGTTTCTTTAATTAACATAATACCTTTATGTTTCCTCTTTGATGCAGGTACATATCAAATCTCTTTCCCTTTTAAGGTTGAATAATATTTCTTTCTAGAGTGTTATGGTTAGTTTTATGTGTCACCTTGACTGGGTCACACTATAGCCAGATATTTATTTAATGTTGCTTCTGGAGCTTCTGTAAAAATGTTTTGAATAAATTAACATTTAAATTGGTAATATTTTTCTTTTTTTGGTTTTGGGGCCACACTTAGCAGCACTCAGGGCTTCCTCCTGGCTCTGCACTTAGAGGTCACTTTTGGTGGGGCTTGAAGGAACATATAGGGTCCAGGGATAGAAATTGGGTGGTCTGCGTGCAAGTAAAGCATCCTAACTGATATACTGTCACTCCGGTCCCTGAATTGGCAATCTTTGAGAGTGTCCTACATAAAGTGACCCAAACTTATAGATGCCTATGCTGAAAAAAATAATGAATGGATGAATGAATAAATAAATAACATGAAAAAAATAATTTCAAATAATTTATAATTAAAAGCATGTCAGCCTCCACATGATTGGGAAAGTTTACTGAAGAGGCTACAGAAGAGGCTGGAGTTATAAATTGGGTTGGGTTTTCTCAGTCCTTCAACATTCAAAGGAAAAATTTTTTCTCCATTTAAAACAAGAAAATCTTGTGGATAAATCACTTTTGCACCCCGTCTCACTTTCCCAATTTTTAAAAATTTTATTTATTTTTTAATTAGTGAGTCACTGTGAGGGTACAGTTACAAATTTATCCATCTTCATGCTTGTATTTCCCTCATACAATGTTTGAGAGCCCATCCCTCCACCAGTGTCCATTCTCCACCACCAATGAGTCCAGTATCCCTCCCACCCTCCAATCCCATCCCCAACACCCCCCCACCCCGCCTCTGTGGCAGGGTATTCCATTTTGTTCTCTCTCTCCTTTTGGTGTTGAGGTTTGCGATAGGGGTATTGAGTGGCCATCGTGTTCAGTCTCTAGTCTACTTTCAGCACGCATCTCCTTTCCCGCGTAGAATCTCCAACTACATTTTACTAGGTGTCCCCTTCTCTATCCGGGCTGCCTTTCCCCCAGCATGTGAGGCCAGCTTACAAGCCATGGAGCCAACCTCCTTGTATTATATACTACTATTCTTGGGTGTTAGTCTCCTACTCTGTTATTTTATATTCCACAGATGACACTCCTCCAATTTTTTAATACTTGTCTGAAGTGCAATTTCTTAAAACTTTCTTTACTCCTACTGGATTAAAGACTAGAGATGGGTCCCAATAATCTGTTTCAGCAAGACAATTCTGGTTAAACAATAAAGTCTGGCAGCCACAGCCTCATTTAGTAGGTACTCTTTAATCCACCCATAAAATACAAACTCAGCTATGAAATATTTTCTCTCTACTGTGAAGAAAATCAAGGTTGCTGTTCAATGGGGAATTCGATTGGGCCCTTTATAGATCCTAGTAAAAGTAGACAGAAGTGTAGTTCACAATCATTTCTAGGGAAGGATGCTTGATGAAACTAATGGGGGAGGGTGTGCCTGGAACAGTCTTTGCTGGATCACTTAAAATAGTATCATTATGGAATGCCAATATTCCTGGGATGCTAGCCAGAATAGAGGTAATTATTTTCTGAGAGTCACTCAGGTCTAAACTTTGTCTGACATAAATCCACTTTATATAGCAAGGTGACATTGAAAAGATTTCAAATGCAATTTATTTTAGGGAAGTAGATAAGCTTGTGCTAAAAGGATAATGACCATGAAAAGAGACATTAAGGATCAGTGTCTCCAAAAGATAATTCCATTTATTGCTACTGTGTCAGTAACACAAACTAAAGTTAAACATCTCTGAATAATGTATCAACCTTTGGAATTAACAAAAAGAAAAGCAGTAACACTAGATTTGGGGGAAATGTTAGAGCATTAAGATACTTTTAAATAGGTCATTAAGAAAAGGCTTAGGGGTATAGCTCAAATGGTAGAGCACATGTCTAGCATGTGTGTGAGACCTATGTTTGATCGCCAGCACTGCATGTCTCCTTATTTCCCAGATCCCCGCCCTGCCCCCACACGCACACACAAGAGCACCTGCAGAAGTGTACCAGCTGGCCCTGGAGTACCACTAGACTTAGTACTGGATCCCTGGATCTAAGCTTTAAACTCTCAGACCCATAGTGCCATAGCCAAGCATCTTGAGGAGTGGTTCCAGTGGTTCCAGGACACCTGAGCACCACTGACTGTGGCCCCTAAAAGTAAAAAGTAATTGAGAGGGAAAAAAAGTCCTTATAGCAAGTAAATCGAGTGGGACAGTGGATAAATATGCCATGGAAACTGGATGTGATAACTGAATTTTATGCTACACTTAACCTGTGTGGGTCAAGGATTATCCTGGGAAGTTTATGAAAATCTGTAGCCTTCTTCCAAGAAGTGCACTATAACATTTTGCGCACAATTTTAAGAAACTTAGTGATCTTGAGATAAATCCAATTCTAGCCCTAAATCTGGCTTAGTGGTGGAGAGAGTTGGCTAATATTCAACCTAAGTGCACAGTTGGGTTAAAGATTTCTTAAAGATTTTTTTTCTCCTTAAAGGTGCATTTACCAGCACAGCAGAGGTCTATACATTGAATAGAATAAGAAGGAAAAAGAAAAATTGAAAGAGCTTTTCCAAAGCTGGAAGAAAAGATGTTGAAGATGTTAGTAGTTGGATCTGTGTTTTTTGAAGACTTTCCCCCATGTTGACAGTATCTGACTTGATTCCAAGTTATAATGGTGTATAATTCAGAGTTGATTTTTCTCCCTTGATGCTGTTCTTGCTCCCTCCTTGCTCTCTCTTTTTCTCAGGCTAAAGGGAACTGTCAAGACTTGTGACACAAATGCATTAGCTGAGTAAGCATTACAAGAGGGAGAAAGGAAGAAACACAGGGGCACAGAGATGGGAAAGGAGAACAAGAGAAAAGAGAAAGGACAGGAGAAGGAAGAGACAGAGATGTCAATATGTAAAAGAGAAGTAAAAGAATAGTGTAAAAGGGTAACATTTTTCACTTTGCATTGCCTCTACTCTGATTAAAAAAATATTCACGATTATCCTGCTTTGATCCTTAGCATCACAAATGGTACCTAGAGCAGCCAGGAGTAGCCCCTGAACACAGGATGTGGCCCAAATGATCTCCCCAACCTCCCCGAAGGGAGAAAATGAGAGAAAGCACTGTGAAATGAATGCTGACAAGAAAAGGGCATCTCTAAAGAAATAGATATATGCTAAGCTATGAACAAACTAAAAATGATGAACTGCAATGAGTAAAGAGATATAACAGGCCTTGGTAGAAGGCAAAAGAAATTAAGGTGCTTTTGCTTTGGTTGATACCCCATAGTCCACAGCACTATTTAGTTCCTCAGGAGATCATCAGTGCTTCTAACATAACTACCTAAAATAAAAAGTTAATGTGCAGGTACTTTCATCACAGTCCACAGACTCTGAAGTATTGAATGAGCAGGAATATGAATTTTTAATAAGACAAAAATTGATATTATTCATCTCTGATTTAAGGATAATATATTTCTGAATAAAATGTATATTGTAAAATATATAGCTCAAATACTTCTAAGGAAAAGGACAAGGCAAAGCAATGTTCTTCTTTATAGCTCATTAAAGAGATTATGGAAATTACAGGCCCTGAATATGCAAAACAAGAAAGCCAGAAGTATAGCTTTGGAATAGTGTAAAACCTGAATGACTTGATTCATCTATGGTAAGCAAGCATATGCCTTCATTTAAACTCAATGAATAGTAAGAAGTATAAAATCACAGGAAACACAAGATTCCTTCATTGTTATTTTTTGTTCAGTTTTGAGGCCACACCCAGAAGTGCTCAGGGGTTACTTCTGGTTCTGTGCTCTAAGATCACTCTTGGTGGGCTTTGGGGATCATATGGAGTGCTGGGGATACAATCCTGGTCAGCCACATGCAAGGTAAGCACCCTACACACTGTACTATCTGGCCCCAAAGATTATTTGATTTCTTGTTTAGATGCTACATAAACAACTACTGACATAGGATTGTTCAGTTTGTTTTGAGACAGACTGAATATAAAAATCGACAATAATGATCATACCAAATAATATATATCTGATAGACCAGATAATACAACTATGGCCCACAATCTCTGAAGCAATCTCCCTAGAGTGGTTAGGACTAAGTCAATGACCAACAATTCCCCTGTTTGTCCCTGCTTTCAACTCAAGAACAATTACAGAAATCCATAGGCATTCTTCCAACCAATCACATAGAATGTTCTCACTAGTGAACCCACCTCCAACTTGACCATGCCAACAACTTCCAATCAGAACATACCTGATGTCTTTTTTGATATCACTATAATTTTCCTAGTCTCCTGAGTGCACGTAAAACCTTGGAAAATGAAAATGTTGGTTGCTGACTCTTGCTTTAGTAATATCAGAATAACAATCTCTGTTATTATTGGTGTTCTTCACTTAAGTCTGTACTTAATTGTATCTAGAGAAGAAACTGTCTACAGGATAGGGCCATCAGTAATAGGACATGAAAAGGAGCTACCTTTATGCACATTTTAGTGCCACTTGATATCTTTTGGGAATATCTCAGACTGAGTTGGTAACAGTAGTCCCTGAGTGACAATAATTCTAAAACACTGAGTCTCTGATATTAAATATAGGATGAGTCATCTAACAGAACTTTAAAGTGGTGGGAGATAGTATCTCTTAGTGATTTGGCAGCTGTCCAGAGGTGTTTCTATATCAGTCATTTGTATCTCAAGACAATACAGAGAAGCTTTTGTAGCTGGCATAGGTGAATTAGAGGTCTTGGTAGTTGAAAACACTTGATAAAGTTTATTATGGAATTAGTTTCTCTTCATCTTGAGGCTGCTTCCACTACTACTAGAGTTAGCCATAGGTAAACTGCACACAAAATAGTCCAGGAAAAAGATTGCTCTGAAAATTATATTTCATTTCCAAATAGGGATTTGACACTAAAATGACCTGGAGCAGTTTCTTGTCCATCTCCTAACTGCTAAATGAGAGATACTGGATGCTGATGTTGAAATTTACTGTAAGATATAGTATTATATAGTATTCTTAAAGGCAAATAAAGGCAAATAAAGAGGAAGAACATAAATGCAAAACATTTAGAAACATAAATGAGTTTTCAGTACAATTAATCTACCCAAATCTTTTATCATTTGGTATCATTTAATATCAAGTAGCACACAAGTAGAAAAACCTAGCCTGGGAAAAATAGCAAACATAGGGAGATCCAATGTTTTCAGTCAGAAATCAGAGAAATAATAAAGGGACTGGTAAAACTCTCACTGTGAATATGGACTAATATTCATTTCCTGATAACCATTTAAAGTCACTTTCTGAAAAAATGACATAATATAACTTGCAATACCACCTGTGATTGTCAAACTATTGTTCTCACTGACAGAAGCCAGTTTATATTTTAAGATCCTTCCAGTTGGGCTCACAGAAAAATCAATGTGGAACATTGCACTGGTCTCTCCTATTTCTCGAGGAGTACATTTGAATTGTCACCATTGTTTTCTTTCCTCTGGTTCACAATACCCAAATCATATACAGACAACCATCAATTGCATAGTTTCTCATTAGATTATGGTTTTTTAATTTTAGAGAAAGATTTTTCTGATGTCTTAAGAAGTTGGACTACACAGAAATCTAATTTAACAAAAAATATTGTTAAATATAATAATTTACACACATTAAATGTCACTGAACCTTCTTTTAGATTCACTTCTGATAGAGGATCAGGTAGAATAGGGAAAGGATAGGTAATACTTTAGCATATTCACTTTCTTTTCTTTAAATACCAATGCCTAAATCCCATTACTAGAAATTTCACTTGTCTCTGATAGGCATTGTATTTTTCCCCTCTCCCCTCCCCAATGGTATTGTATTTTTAAAAGAGTATAGTATTTTAAAAAACTAAAAAAAATATTTTAATGATTAGTCAAATAATTTTCTCCAGTGAAGAGAACATAGGCTAGAAATTTCAAAGATGTAATTCCTCAGAGCAGTGTTGACGCTAAATGATGAGGCAGAACTCCAAGAGAAATTTGAAGTCATAGTCACAGATCATAAATATTACTAAGTGAAAGAGACTAATCTTTCAAGGTAATGATGTGAAGGCCTAGATAACATATAAAGTTAACCACCTCTGCCCTCTGCCTCTGGATTTGACTTACTGATTTTCTCATGAATCTTCCTAGACATAACTTAGCCTCTATATTCAGCATGTCACTTCTGACTTGGATCCAGAAATCTCTTTAAGCAGTTTTTCTGTTTATTTCAGATCTATGTATTTGTTTCAGTGTTTTCAGAGCACTTGTACTGAACACACTGTTTTCAGAAGATAGTTTGTTTCTGATTAGTCAAAAGACCTTTGAAGTCTATTTCTATCTTTTCCCATAGGAACAATTCCCTGTTGCTCTTAATTATACTTTCTAGTTAATAAAATATGACTTTGTCCTAAAACAGCTCTATAAGCCCAATTAACTCTAGTTCTGTGCTCTTGCCTTATAATCACAAAGTAACACATATCCTTCCAGAGTTTAAATAGTCCATACATTTCCTTCTAGGGTCAGATATAGCATATCATTTTTGCTAGTAAATACAAAAATACTTAGATATAAAAGTCTTCAATCATAAAACAATATCACCAACATTAATATTTTATGCCCAGATACTCCTTCATTTTCCTAAAAACCCAATAAAATAATCAAAGAGTCAGCCTGTTTTAAATTAAAATGCCTGGCTTTAAGGGCTATTGGGCATGCAGTAATTATTTGTGCAATCTTCTAGCCAAGCATAGAAATTATTAATGTCTACCCTTGAAGGAGATGAACTGCAAAAAATTTCAAGCAAACACCATCCAGCTGTTGACACAAAAAGGAGGCTGTATAAGAAATTCATTGTGTTTCTCCCCAAATTGGATCATAATTTGCCACAGATCAGCATGAATTTCACCTCTTTAGAGCCAAGTGAATCATAAGCATGTAAGCTTTTCAGCAGAGGAGGGCTGACTTGCCCTTTCCACAGATGGTCAGCGTCACATGCTGAACTGATGGCTGAACACGCCACAAGTGCACCATATAAAAACAATGAAACTCAGAGCACATACAGTTTAGTTGCTTTATGTTTAGAATTGCTTCTCTTTCAAGATGGATTTCCTTCACAGGGATGGAGTGCTTATTATTCAGCATTTGCAAAAGGATTACAGAGCCTACTACAACTTTCTAAATTTTATGTCCAATGTTGGAGACCCTCGGAATATTTTCTCTATTTACTTTCCTCTTTGGTTTCAACTCAATCAGACAGTTGGAACCAAAATGATATGGGTAGCGGTCATTGGGGATTGGTTCAATCTTATCTTTAAATGGTAAGACTTCTGTTTTATATTTTTCCAAAGTTTATTCTTTAGTTTATCAAGTTAGCTTAGTGATCACATTTCAAATGCACATCATTTTACTTGAAAAATCCTTCAAACGTATCAGTTAAATTAAAATGCTTAGTTTAAAATAATATTTACCCCAACAGTATAGAAATGCATCCCTGACATATAATTAAGTATCAAATATTAGAGTAGGCATTTTGTGGTTAGCTTAAGAAGTTTGGTAAAAGAGTAAACCCACAATAAACAGAAAAATTCTATTTCCAGGGAACAATTTTATATTCTCAATCTAAATACCAAAACACCCTCAGGATTTCCCCACATAGGAAAAAGTCCCTGTTTTTATTTGAAACAATCTCCAAAAAACTTTGTCATCCTTTAGAGTGAGAGATAGAACAGTACCAAGTTCTGTTGTTAAAAATATGAACTTCACTCATGCTTGAGTTATTTTATACGTTAAAATGGTTTGTTTCCACATAATTGCTCATATTTAAATCTGTAAGTATAATTATATTTTGTTAACACAGGATATTATTTGGTCATCGGCCCTATTGGTGGGTCCAAGAAACTCAGATTTACCCAAATTATTCAAGTCCATGCCTTGAACAGTTCCCTGCTACATGTGAAACAGGTCCAGGTAAGCAATTATTGAAACTTCAAGTGATTAAGGATATTATAACAGTAACTAAGTATTATAATATAATAAATGTATTTTATATGTAGTGTGAAAAAGAGACCTTCCTGACTATAAATGCTAAAAGTTCATATGCATTAAATTTTCTGATGATAAGGAAATGAAATTTGATAATCAAATTTTATTTGGTTATTTGTAAAAGGATAAGTTAGAAGAATAATTCACAAATTATTTTGTATTTGGCATTTGGGGAGAATAATGCAGTGCTTTAATTCACATTTTTAAAAAATCAACTAAAAAATTCCCAAAGAACTTTGTCAAACTTCTAGAAGTGTTTATTTATCTATTTCTGAGCAACTTTCAAAATTACAGGTCTTTTGAAAATCTCATGCATGAAGGTAGAATTCCTAATATTAAGAAAATCCTCTCTGCTAATACTATCACCAGAAAGTATTACCACTAATTTGGAAACTATTTCTATAAAATTTCTTGTGTTTAGTATATAAGTAACAGAATTTGGGCACAGTTACTTTTTTACTATAAGAGCCTATATGAATATAAAGTATTTTCTGTGAAAGTTGAATTTCACAGAAGTCTTTTTGAAATAAGTATGTAGGAAAATAACATTACCATTTTAATTTTATGGGTGTGTTGCATTTGCCTCAATTTATTACACAACAAAAGAGTCTTTTCTGAAGCTAATGGAATATAGTGAATGTGAGTCTCATAATGAATTTTATAAATATCTTTTTTTTGTTCCCACAAAAGTACACATGTGACATATTTCTGATCGCACTATACTGTAATTCTTTATGTATATGGCCTTCTAATATATTATGCATTCCATCTGGTTAGGAATGTTATGTATACTATCTCTGTGAAACAGTTGGAAGGACGGGTTGATGGATAGATACCATTGCGATCTTACTTTGATACCATTGCGATCTTACTTTGCTCCATTGCAGCATTTCTTAGCATGTGTTTTATCTTATGATAGACACTTTCCGGTGGGGAGAGGGAATGCTATAAAAATTCTATATCCTTCCTTATAAGTTACCCTTTACTTACATTTATAGAATTCTGGCTATAAAATTCCCAAGTAGCAAATACATTTAAAAAAATAAATCTCTAAGAAATAGATTTGTCTTAGTTTGACTTAGTTCATTTCAAGAAGAGTCTAGCATTTAACCTGGATGAATTTCCAACTGTTAGAAAATTCAAGGAGGTATTCAAAGTAAAATAAAAATATTCAGGCAACATGGTACAGACATTCTGTCAGTTGAGAAGCTACCTGTTGGCAAGTTTATTCTCTTCTCAGATTAATGTCACCGTATAGCTTCTTCTTTTTCATTTCCTAACAAAAATTCTCCCACTACAGTCTTTGACCACACAATAGGCAGAGAAGTGATTGCTTATACTTATTAGTCTATTGTAAGTTAATTGCTAAGTCACACACAGATATGATCTTGTTTAGGTGTTTGACTTCTTAACTCAAATGAAGCAATCTGCTTTAAGATCCAAGTACTTTAATTTTTTCATCAATTAAAAAAGCAATTAAATATGAAGAATAAGTAGGACTGTAGGAGATTAATTTAGCCTTGAAGTTTTGATTTCTATAATTTAATCAATTAAAAATATGTGGGAGGAAATTTAAAGCAGAATTCTAAGACCCAATTTGACTTAATTTTTTTATTGTTAAATCTATTATATATACCTCACACCTTATTGATCATTTCTATTTCCTTTGAAATTTTCATGACTGTTATTCTATTGTGTATTTCTGACCACTCATAATCTACTAAGCCATTTTCAACTGGATGGATATTTTCTTGTTCCAGGAAGTCCATCAGGCCATGCAATGGGTTCTTTCTGTGTCTGGTATGTCATGGTAACTGCTGCCTTGAGCCCTTCTGTCTGCCGAATAGAAAAGTGGTCTACCACTCTGCACAGGTTAGATTTATTCAGTTTTTATAGCTCTGAAATAAGACACTTGTGAGTGTAGAAAATCTTCTTTGGAATTTCATTTTACGGTTTTTAGTTGCTGAAACCTATTTATTCTATAGTATTTATTCTATAGTAGGACAAAGGACAAAATGAATAGAAAATAAATAGTTTGCCTTAATGTATTATTCTAATTAGCTCATAGCTGTTGTCATATTATGATTAGAACTTTTAAACTGATTAATTATTTATTAAATGTGCTTTTGGGTTTCTTTAATATAATAAACACATTTGTAATTCATAAATAAATCATCTAAAATAAGAAAATATTTCTGTATCTGAAGTCTTTTAGTTTAATATTGGCTAAATTTTGAAACTCATCCCTTTATATATATATCGTTTTATTTTGTAGAATTATGCTTCTTTCTTTGACTAGACTATGCTTTTGACACAAATTACTTTCTAGATTTAAAAGCCATACAAAGTTTTCATTTAAAAACATTATCCTAGAGGGAAACTTGAATTTGAATGTAGGTAGATGAACATTTAGAAAGACCTAAATTCATAGCATTTAGAAATTTCTCAAATTTGAGATTACTCATAAATTTTGTGGGATTTGGTCTTTCCCCTTTTGTTCTTTTCTAAAATACTTTATCATTAAAATGATCACAAATGTCACTTTAATTAGAAATTTTTAGACTGCCTGAGATTTGGATTTTAATTGCTTTAAAAATACTATGACTTATATCATTATGTAACAGTTCTTCCAAAATAAATCTCTAAGATTCATGACATTCTATTGTTTAGAATAGTTTTGAATTTTATATGAAACAAATAACCTAAAAATTTGGACACCTTTAAGATTTAATTAAATGAGACTGTGGCTTGTATACCTTAATGTAGCCATTATCCAAAGCAAATAACAGTAGATAGTTGTTATAACTGGGAAAAATAGCATTTTTATTCATAGACACTTTTCAAAGCAGGAATTTATATGTCTCACCAGCATTTCTTCGTAGTTAATTTTATCCTCTAATTTCCAAACCTGAAAATAATATTTGTTTTTCCTAAAAAAAAAATCTCTTAAAAACACCCTAACTCTTCTTTGATTTTCATTACTGAAACTTTTTTTTCAGTCATCAAAATGAACAAATTGTTTACTACTTACCTTAATGTTGTTTAATATTATTTATTCTTATTTAATTATAATTAAAATTATAAAACAAAAATCATTAAGTATGATTACAATATTACAATGGCTACACTAGCAAGCGACAGGGACAAGTGGAGATGTTACTGGTGCCCGCTCAAGCAAATTGGTGAACAACGGGATGACAGTGATACAGTGATGGTTACAATATATCCTTCAATTTGTTCTCCTTTCATATTAATGACCCTTGCTTCTTATTTGAAAAATTCATTTTTCAGGGTGGAGTGATAGTATAGCTGGGAGGGCGCTTGCCTTGCATGCAGCAGACCTGAGTTTGTTCCCTGACATCCAATATGGTCACCTGCACACTGCCATGAGTGATTCCTGAGTGCAGAGCCAGGAGTATTCCTGAGTATCATCTGGTGTGCCCCTCCCAAAAACTGTAAAACAAAATTCTTTTTTTTTCATCCATAGACTTTCCTTTTAAATTTTTTCATCATAAACTTTCAATAACTAAAGTTTTGTCTTTTCAGAAGCAAAATATACAGAACCCCAAAGATTTCTAGAACTCAATATGGATAAATGAGCAATTTAAAATAAAATGATGAGCATTGCTTGAATTTTAATAATTTAATGAGGTTTTTTGGGTACTTTGCTCCTTATAATCATCAATTAGTAACCTAAATGCCAGTCTTCTTTTCCTTATTTTCTATGTCTGAAAAAACAAGGGATTAGGACTCTTGAAAGTCTATGAAGTTCAAAGGAAAATTGCCCTTTGTGGCATACTTGTGTGCTTTTCATCAGAGAAAACGACTCTCCAATGCATTTTCTTCAAACAGAGTAAGGTTGAGAGAGGAAGGTTAAAAGGTTGTATATATCACACAGACAAAAATTGTTTGTGATTTATTCTTGACAATTTTGGATATTAGTGGTTTCCCAAATTCAAACTTCCCTTACTGCATTAAGATAATTATCAGGATCTCAAATTGAAGTCCTTTTATGGCCATTTATTAAAAATCTCAGGATATATAGCACAAGGTAATTTTGATGCATTGATAAATATAGAAATGCCTCTATTAAAGATTTTTTACTAAATATTTTAAAATCCTATGAGCATATGGAAATACACTTTTACCCCCAAAGGAGAAATTGTCTTTTTCCCCAGAGGAGAAAAAGACTCTCTCTCTCTCTGTCTCTGTCTGTCTGTCTGTCTGTCTGTCTCTCTCTCTCTATATATATATATGTGTGTGTGTGTGTGTGTGTGTAGGTAGATAGATAGATAGATAGATAGATAGATAGATAGATAGATATGTATATATGTAGATAGATAGATAGATAGTAGATAGATATAATAGCTAGAAGATGCCTCTGAGAAATATCTGTTATGGACCCTCTCATTTTATGAATGATGTAATTTTATACACCTGCATCTGTTCTTCTATTGTAGATTGACCCGGTCACTTCTGTGGAGTCTTTTTTGGTTGATTCAAATCAGTGTCTGCATTTCCAGAGTATTCATTGCAACACATTTTCCTCATCAAGTTATTCTTGGAGTAATTGGTGGTAAATATCACTTACCTTGAATTGTGTCATTTGAAAGCTTTAGCAATATATATGTATACTTATGTTGTCAGATGGTAATTAGCTTCCCAGTCTCAAGTATTTCTATTAAGTCACTGATATTAAGTTCTACCTTGGGAGCTAAAATGATTCAGCATAGTCCTAATTCATCCATATACAGTCTTCCTTGACAATATAAGTGTGTGATGACCTTACTAAAGCTAAGTCCAACTTCCAAACCACTACTGCAGAGAGTCTGCTTTGCGTTTGGGGAACTGATTAGTGGCCTTCCAACCAGTATACCATACCACCATCTGAAACACCTAAAGTGATTTTTACAGCACTATGCACTTCATTTAGCAGCTGATTGGTATTCCTAAAGAAGCATTCACCATGATGGAATTTCCACAGTCCTGTCCCATATATCTTTTTAAAAAAAATCTCTATGTTAACAGTGACAACTACAATTCTAATTAAAAAGCACCTAGATTAGTGTTCTGACCGTAAAATGAATTGTCACTTCATGCCACAAACTTCTGAATGATACCTACATACTAAGTGGGGTGGTGAAAAGACCATCGAAGAAACTGCATGTTTTTAGTTATTACCTTTGTGTGTAGGAGTCTCTGGTTTAATGCCTGTCATTACATTGTGCCCCGAGCAATGCCAGGAGTGACCTCCTGTAATGAGTTGGAAATATCACTGGATGTGGTGCCAAAATGAACAAATAACGAAAAATGTTAGGAAATGGGCAAAACAAGGGGATCTAATGTACTTTATTACTAGAGGTCATGACCAAGTTTTTTTGCTATAGAGAAAAGTGATTCCCACAGGGTTCTAGGGGTTAGTCATCTTCACTCTCTCTTTCTAATCCACAGGCATGCTTGTGGCAGAGGCCTTTGAATACACACCAGACATCCAAACCGCCAGCCTGGCCACATACCTGAAGACCAACCTCTTCCTCTTCCTGTTTGCACTCTGCTTTTACTTGCTCCTTAGAGTACTTGACATTGACTTGCTGTGGTCTGTACCCATAGCCAAAAAGTGGTGTGCCAACCCCGAGTGGATCCACATTGATACCACGCCTTTTGCTGGACTTGTGAGAAACCTTGGGGTACTTGTTGGATTGGGCCTTGCAATAAACTCTGATATGTTCCTCAGGAGCTGCCGTGGGGAAAATGGCTACAAGCTGAACTTCCGGCTGCTCTGCATAGTGGCCTCCTTAATCATTCTGCAGCTCTACCATTTCATCAAGATCCCCACCCATCCAGAACACTTATTTTATGTGTTGTCTTTCTGTAAAAGTGCATCCATCCCACTAACTGTGGTTGCTCTGATTCCCTACTGTATTCATATGTTAATTGAACGAAATGGTAAGGATGATTAGAGTTATGGATGAATGCTCTATGGTCCCATACTGACCCTATTCCTTCACCCTGTCACAGAAGCAAAGAAGAATGGAGGATCCCAAAACCAGAGGTCACAAAATGGCAGCCACAGTCCTCATTCCTCTCACACATAGGTTTACTTTGACTCTTACATAGTCCATTTTTTTTCTTTTTAAAAATATCATTTTAACTTTATTTAACTTTAAAAATCTAAGTTGTTGGAGCAGAAGCTATAGTACAGTGGATAGGACATTTGCCTTGCAAGCAGCTGACCCAAGTTTGATCCCCAGCAACTCATATATAGTCCCCACCTCAACTCCACCAGGAATGAGCCCTGAACACTGCTGGGTGCTGCCCCCACACCCACCCCAAATTGGAATTGCTGGACTTTCTATAAAAATCTAATAATATGGTGACATGGGACCTGGACCTATAGTGCTACCTTGGAGACATTGAATGGACCAAGAGTGACTGATACTCCTCAATAGAAGACAGGTTTCACTTGTTCAGTCTCACATAGGAGATTCAGTACCACTGTAACACTGTCAGCTATATTGATTTGCTCGAGCGGGCACCAGTAACGTCTCCATTGTGAGACTTGTTGTTACTATTTTTTGCATATCGAATACACCAGGTTCTGCCATGCGGGAGGAATACTCTCAGTAGCTTGCAGGGCTCACCAAGAGGGATGGAGGAATCGTACCCGGGTCGGCTGTGTGCAAGGCAAACGCCCTACCCGCTGTGCTATTGCTCCAGTCCAGGAGATTCAGTGGAAGAAGATTTTATCATTGAAAGATCAAGCTTCTTTTGGGTCTTGTGGGCATTTTTACTTATTGTATTTTTTGGTTTGGGAGTCACATCCAGTGGTGCTGTTGGCTCTGCACTCAGGAATTACTTTTTACAGTGGTTGGGGTACCATAAGGGATGCTGGGAATCAAATCCTGGTAAGTTGTATGCAAAGCAAGTGCTCTACCATCTGAACTCTCGCCAGCCCTCTGTGGGCATTTTAGAGGTGAACCTAGTCAAAGGAAATTTCCGTCAGTTTTAAGATAAGTAAATGGTATTTGAGTCAGACACAAAATTTGCTTTTGTGGGGCTGGAGCAATGTACAGTGGTTAGGGCGCTTACCTTGCACACACAGCTGACCCAGGTTCAAATCCTAGCATTCTATGTAGTTTCCCCAAGTCCACTGGGAGTGAACCCTGAGTGCAGAGCCAAGAGTAATCCCTGTGCACAGTCAGATATAGCCCCAAAACAAAAATACAAACAAAAAAATTTTTAATTACTGTGCCACTATCAGGACAGGAATTAGAACCTGTCTTGTGAAAAATATTTTCATTATATTATGCTTTATTTCTTCATTTTCAAGAGGCAAAAACCTGTAAGAATGAATGCTTTTATGTAGATACTGTGATGGTTGCAATAAAAGTTCGCTATTTTTCCAAAAATAACATAACTATGCTAGTCATGTTTGACTTATACCAATTGTGAAGGGTCAGTGTACATAGAGTATATTGTTGCTTTTACAAAACACACAAAGCTTTCAGTGTTGGTTAATTCCTAAGCAAGAAGCCATAAAATAAATATTATTTTAAGAATGAAATTTGGGGGTGGGGACTGGAGAGCTGTTCAGCAGGTGGCATGATTTCTTTGCAGTGATAGGTCAGGTTCAAGGTCAGCGTCTACAGATACAGAAAAAAGAAATAAAATAGGCTAGACTGTCTGCCGGTGAAACCTCTGCTTAACCTCTGAATTAACCTCTGCCTTCCCAATATTTCAATAAATTCTGCTGAGGAATATCATGCTTAAAATATCTACCTAACTGAAGAGGCTTATCTCCTCACTGTTTCAGAACCAGGGAAATCAGTGATTTTCTCAAGGCTATGCTCCAGTACAGGAAAACTGTTAAATATATTTGTCTGTTAGCTGGTTAATCTCTATGAACTATGATGAAAATATGCATTTTTACTTTAGGTAATTATTGTTGGATGGAATATTATTCTAAGAATGTCTCAATAAGAATCTTTTTCTCATTGGACCTCGTATTTTTAGGCTTTAAACTGTCATTTCAATCAGAGACATTTTGTACCAGATTTTTCTACTCATCTTAGTGTCTAATGACCTGCAAATCATCACAATGCTTTCTATAATTCCTCAAGAATATCAATATATGAATTATTTTAGATGACAACATGTTAGCTATAAAAACAAACAGTTATGAAAACATAATAGGTCAATAGAGTGTTATTAGTTGAAGATTGCAAAATCAAATTATTGCCCCTTCCTAAGTGTATTTAGAATATATGTTGTTTTTACAAAACACACAAAGCTTTCTGTGAATGGTTGATTCCTAAGCAAGAAACTAGAAGATAAAGACCATTTTCAGAGTGAAATTTGTCTTGGGCTAGAGAGATTGTACAGTGCATAGGATGTTTGTCTTGCAATAGTCCATCAGGTTTAATCCCTTATATCCCACTTGGTCCCCTGAGCACCACCAGGAGGAATTCCTGAGTGCAGAGCCAGGAGTAAGCCCAAAGCAATGTTGGGTATGGCCCTGACCAAAAAAAAACAAGGGTGAAATTTGTCTCATCATACTGTGACTTGGAGGCATGGAAGAGAGTAGAATAATTCTTAAGATGATAACCCTTATCATTGGTATAAACCTTCTGTCCTCTGAGCTGTCCAGAGAAGGTAACTTGAACCCATTAGCATTTTCTGATGCATTTACCTTATGCCATACTGTTCAGTACTTGTCAGACATCTCATTCCTGTCTAAGAGACTTTGTCAATGTTTCATTTGGAAGAATAATGTTTAGAATCCTTCATCCCAATGCAGTCTCAATCTATTCCCAAGACCTGTGGTTCCTGGGACATTAATAATCAGGGAATTTGCTACAGTGCTTGATTCCACCATAAATACCTTCCAGAGAGAAACTCTATCTACTCCAGAGCCAGGGCTGACTATTAGCTGATAGATGATTTTTTAGAAGGGAAATAGGAAGAGGTACAGGCTTAGATCATATAATTAATCCCGAAAAACTCTAATCCTATCTGCCATAAAGCCTAAGCATCCCAATGTGAAAAAATAACTTTTTTCCCTCTAGTTGATGTCTCTGGGAGGGATCCATAGGTGGCAAATTGCTTTGCCATTAAAACTGCTTAGGCAGCAAGAACAGTTTCTCACAGCCTTGGAGAAAATGCTTGTCTTTAATGATGGGAAAGATTCTTCTGCTTCCAATTACTTACTAAAAGTAAGTAGAATTACATTTCTTTGACTTACAAAAACTATATTCATATATTCAAAATGTCTACCTAGCTACATATGCTGGTGAAAAATGCTGGTATTATGGGCTTTCAGGATGAGAAAATCTAGACAGAGACTTGAGAAGCTGTCCAATCAAACTGACATGTGAAAAGAAGTACAGATGAAGTAATGAATGCTGATGTGAGCTCCTGAAAATGGTTCTCCCTTTTCCTCTGACTAGCTATTGACTGGACATCTCTGCCTTAGAAGTTTAAATTGTTGGTTACTCTAGATCTATCTGAATATAAGAGAATGGCTATATTAAAAATCATTATAAGATGTTCTGAGACTCAAAGTTATTTTTCTCAAAAGACCTTATATATTTCTAAAATTTGTAACAACATTAATATCAAATAGGTATATTCACTTATAAAAAATCTTGATGTAATATAGTGTAAAAACTTGGTTTTTAAAATGAGATTCCTTCTTAAGCATAATAAAACGATATATGCTAGAACACTTTCATTGAACTTGTTACAATTATGAAATGTTTTTTAAGCCTGTTGCTGGAAATTGTAGCTGCTGGGCCAGAGAGATAGTACAGAAGTTAAGTGCAGAAGTGCTTTACTGACTCTAGTTTAATCACCAGGATGGCATTTGATCTTCTGAGCATTGCCAGGAGAGATCCCTGAGCACAAAATCAGGAGTAATACCTGGGCATAGCAAGGTGTGCTTTTCCCCTCAAAAACTTGGTAGCCACATGTGGCTCCTGAGCTCTTGATACACAACAAATAAAACCAAAATTTTGCACCAAAACTTTTTATTTACTATACATTTAAATGGGCATGTGTTTCTAGTAGCTATTAAGTTGGATGGCACATATTAAGTTTCATAATACTTCTCCCTGAAAAAAATTTTTATCTGGTCATTTATTCTATTTTCCTGTGAAATAAACAAATCAGTATTATTGCTTTATTTTATACAAAAAACCTAAAGAATTCATAATTGTCAGCAGATATGGACAAGGTATATTTACTTTCAGCCCAGGGACCATTTTGCACACAGATGATATTTTCCAGGTGAAAAAAAGATAAATATTGTTAATAAAGTATAAGACATGAAAAATAGCCCATTTGCTGCTATCTTTGCATATTTAAAAGAAAAATTCAGCATGTGTAATATTTAGTACTAAACATTTCTGGAACAGCACAAATTCAAATGACAATATCAAGTTTTCATGGGAATATCTGTCTTTCTTTGGGAGATGGACTACAGAGCTGGGATTCTCTTTGTTCACATATGCCTGTCTCTGATAAGGGGATCTGGGTTCACCAACCTCCCTTCATCTCTAAAGACTATTAAACTAGGTGATATTTATCACAATATTCATGACCACCTTCTGGATGATAAGATAACTGATTTTTTAAACAAATGTTCCTGGTTTTTTGCACTGTGCTGGAGACCATTTTGTGGTTACTCACAACCCGTTGTAAAAAAAAAAAAACACTCAAGTCTCACCAATTGACTCTCCTAGACCCTAGAAATTGCACACAGCTTTCTGGAGAAATACCTACCTGTTCAGTGTTGCCAGGAAACAAAGGTGGCATTTCTAAATGCCTCCATTCTCTCCTTACTTTATGCTTCCCATGGAGATTTCACACTGAAAGTAACATGGTGCTTCTTGTTTATTCTTCCTAAAGCATATATTTTATTTTTTTAAAATGAATGTTAACTGCAGGAAGAGATTATAAGAAGCAACAAATATAGAAAACTCTGCCAGATGACAGCAGCTCCTGAGAAAATGCTTAGAATTAGAAATGTTTCATTTTGAATCTACAAAGGACAAATACAGTTTATGTCAAATTTGATGCTGCTTTGGTAGGGAGTACTAATTACTGTCTTTGCTATTCTTTGATTGGAGATCACAGTAATGACTTGAAAGAAATCACATCTCATTTTCTTTGGCAGCTCAGAAGTGATTGCTCTCAATGAGGGAGGGAATTTAGAGATTGAGGTTATAAGGGCCAGTAGAAAGCCGATTATCTTTTATTTTCAATTTTTACATTTCTCAGAATCTTTTCTTTTAACACTTTGCCACATGATTTCTGAAAAATATTTGTCACCAGTTAAAAAAAAATCATGGTATTCTCTATAGAACATAATGTTCTCCAGAAGCTTCTGGGACAGGGGAGGGTAATGAGCATCAGGCAGCAGTTGTGGGGTTTGCAGGTACAGACTGAGCAGTGCTCGCTCAGGCAGCCTTTGGCCCATTTCAGGCATAGCCCAGTGAAAACAGAAACCAGGAAACAGAAAATCTCTGGGAATATTTGTCTACTCTTTAGAGGAGCAGTCTGTATGTGCACCTAGAAAAGAAATCCAGTAAACTAATGAAGATGAAAGATTTCTTTCCTCTCCCTGCTTCCTTTACCATTGCACATCAGTGCATTTTGCTGAGGCTGTTCAAGTCCACTACCCAGCCACCACCACGCTCCAGACTGCTTTCCGGACACTCGGGCCAAGCCTCATGCATGAGTGAGAGTTACTCCACAGAACCAGGTAAAGCAAAACTTTGTGATCTTGAACTCCAGGATCAATGGTACCCGGAAACAGAGATCCTCTGTCTGCTTCCCCAATCTCCAGCGCCCCAGGGATCATACCCAGACAACTCACCCTATGGGCGCCAAATAAACACCTCATTGGCCAACCTTCATTACCTCCACTACCCAGCCACCTGGAGCCAAGCTCCAGGCCGCTTTCTAGACTGTGGGACACATCATAAGACACTTACTACCCATTTTCCATAATTACCAGACTATATTTTATGGGGTTCAAATATGGTATGAACCATGGGAACACCTGTAAGGGTGATTAGAGGCTTCCCTAAAAGCCTCCATCCCTCTCAGAGAGCCCAGCAAACTACCGAGAGTACCTTGCCCACACAGCACAGCCTGACAAGACCCCGTGGAGTATTCGATATGCCAAAAACATTAACAACAATGGGCCTCATTCCCCTGACACTGAAAGAACCCCAAGTACAGCAGCGTTAAGAAGGACGAGCAAGGAGAGGCTGATAAAATCTCAGGGACGAACTAGACTGCCAAAACAAAGAAGGACTAAAATGACTGTAATTTCAATGCACGTACACTGGCATCGGAAGCATCAATCAAGGACCTGATGGTGCAAGTGCAGAAGATCTAGTGTGACATCATTAGTTTGACTGAGACAAGAAGGCCTGGATCACATCATGCCATTTTTGACACTGGAGAACTGTTCCTCGAAACATGCGACAACAGAGGTGTTGGTGGTGTCGGTGTCCTTGTCAACATGAACTTGGCCATGAGCATTGATTCATTCGAATGCCTAACAACTCAAATCAGATGATTATGCTTGAATAGATATGGCACACTGATGGCAGTTTCTATCTTAGTCGTCTACGCACCAACACCCACTATGATGAAGAAGAAATTGAGAAGTTCTACATGGAGCTAGAGAAGTTCTATAAAGAAGATCATACCTTCTACAAGATCATTATCAGTTATTTTAATGCCAAGATAGGACCAAGAAGGTCGTCTGAAGATTTTCCACATCGGGACCCATGGCCTAGAATGGAATGAACAGGATGAGAGACTGAGTTCACCATGTTGACCAAGACCATCCATGGTAACTTGCTATTCCAGAAGGCCGAATCTAAATGCTGGACATGGGAGTTTCCCGGTGGACAGTTCCACAATGAAATTGACCACATTATATTCAATCGAAGGTTTTGCCTGACCAATGTTGCTGTTGCCCCAAAATTCCAAATGGGATCTAGACACCGGCTCCTTCGTACAAAATTCTACTCTTCAGAGCAGGGAGAAAGGACTGCAAAGTTTAAGTTTAAGAATAGAACTCCCAGAATGACCATTAACTGGGAGCTCTTTAGCACTATTGTGGCAATGTGGGAAGATGTCGTCGTTGACAACATCGATGAGGAATATGATCAACTGGTTCAGCACTTCCACAACTGCATGAGGAATGCCGAGAGTGGAAAAGACAAAACAGATGCCTGTCTTTGAAAACTCTTGAGCTCATTTGTCAACTTGGTTTGACATGAGCCTCAGGCAATCACAAGCTAACGTCTGAGCTTGCAAAGCTGTGCAGAGAGTGATAAAGGAAGACCTCAAAGAGAGAAGAGCAGCAGTGTTGGCTGAAGTGGCAGAAGGCGGGAAAAAGTATTCACAAAGCTAGCCTGTAATTCACCAAATGCAAGACCAAGATGACTGCCCTCCAATGTCCTGATCAATCTATCACATCTTCCAGAAGGGCAATGGAGAGGATTATTCATATCTTCTACTTGGATCTCTTCAATAGGGACGTCTACCTGCCCACACACAAATTCCCCAGAATAGATATGTCGGTCCCAACATTCTCCCTTCCAAAATTCAACAAAGTTCCATCCCAGTGGAAAACCAGCAGGACCTTTCTGTCATACGAGAAGGGAAACATCCATGACATTGGCAACTATTGCCCAATCTGCCAGTTGTCTGTTGTCTACAAGTTGTTCACTCGTGTCATTCTGAATAGTATAGGTAGAACACTGGACAAAGGACAACCATGTGAGCAAACCAGGTTCCGAACAGGATTCAGTACAACCGACCATATCCATACAGTGACCAAGCTCACTGAAGTTTCGTGAGAGTTCAAGATGCTGCTCTGTCTAAAAGTCATCAATTTAAAGAAGGCCTACGATTTTGTTGAGACTGAAGCGGTCATCAAATCCCTAGCCAAAGAGGGTATTCAAACTCACTACATCAGGATCCTCCATGAGCTGTATTATCGATTCACCACCAGGATCTCACCATTCTACAAGGAAGTGATCATTGACGTAAAGAGAGGAGTTCGGCATAGTGATACCATTTCACTGAAACTCTTCAGTGCCACTCTCAAGAATATCATGCGACACCTGGAATGGGAAGGAATGGGAGTGAATGGGAGTGGAATGGGAAGGAATGGGACTCTCGGCCGGCAACTACACCATCTCCGCTTTGCTGATGACATGGTTCTAATAACACCAAACTTTAGCCAAGCAGCACAAATGCTGGCCAACTTTGACCATGACTATGGAAAGGTTGGACTGCAGTTGAATCTCACCAAGACAATGTTTATTAAAAATGAACTAGTCCCTGATGTTCCATTTGCTCTCAATGGAATGAACATCTCCGAATGCAGCAGCTACATGTACCTTGGTTGAGAACTCAACATGAGGAATGACTTGGCGCCAGAACTGTGCAGGAGGAAGAGAGCAGCGTGGAATCCCTTCAAGAGTGTTGAAGAATTAGTTAAGAGGATGAAGATCCTCTGGCTCCGGGCACATCTTTCTGACTCCACCATTCTTCCTGCACTAACATACGCCTTAGAGACCTGGGCCCTACAAAAACAGGACGAGAACGCTATTAGGGTATCCCAAAGAAGAATCGAATGATCTATGCTTGAAATATCACATTTAACTCAAGTGAAAGAAGGAATCTGGAGTTCTGACCTCCGTTGACAATTAAGAATCAGAGACGCTGTCTCGTTTGCCAAGGCATCAAGAACCAGATGGGTCGGACACGTAATGTGATTTAAAGACGACCACTGGACTACAGCTGTTACTGACTGGATCTCAAGGGACGTCAAAAGACCATATGGCTGCCCACTTACGAGATGATCAGACTTCTTGGTCAAGACCCTAAATGAGGTTTGAGGCTCTTCGTGTTCCTGGAACAAGCAGATACCATTGGGCTACACTATTACCGGACAGGGACAACGGAGACATTATTGGTGACCACTTGAGTAAATTGAAGATCAACGGGATGACAAGTGATACAAGTGCACATCAATGCATCAATCACACTTAAACTTGTGTTCAAAGAAATAACATCTTTCTGATCCAGTCTGTCTTAAGAGTAGTATTGTTCAGATTTTTACTCTTGTCACAATATATTCATGGAAAAAGATTTCTTAAGGTGAGCATTCCATTAAGCTATAACTACTTTTTGTCAGGAATGAGAGGAAATTGACCCCTATTTCTCTGGTTTTTTTCTGGGCAGCTCAAACGATCACAACATAAACATCAGAAATTGCAGTAAGAGGGCAAAATATTAAACTGAATTACATACATATGGAATTCAATTGGATGTGCATTCCAAGGTTAGTGACAAAATTGGGCATATAAACCCTGAGCTAAATAAAGAACTGGGATTTGGGGGCTTCAGAAAGAGAGGAGGAAACTCACAAGGAGAGAGAAACTCATATGGTAAAGACCTGGTACTCTATATAATATGTTTGCCCTGTTGTATAGGTAGGTTTCTCCTATACAGAAAGAGATCTCTCTGTTAAAAAAAATCAGCCTTATTTAAGTTATTGACCCTAAATTTAGGTTAATTTTAGGTTAATTTTTATTCTTTTGATAGCCAAGGAACAGATTATTCTGAGCCATAGGAGATGTGTGCTGAAAGTATGCAAAAGACCAAACATGATGGCCTCTCAGTATCTTTATAGTAAATCATAATGCCCCAAAGTAGAAAGAGATTAAGAAGGAAAGTGCTTGCCATAGAGGCAGGGGTTGGGGTGAGGTGGAGATGGCTGGAGAGATACTGTGGAGCTTGGTGGTGGAAAAGGTACACTGATGGAGGGATGGGTGTTTGATTATTATATTGCTTAAACTCAGTCATGAAAACCTTGTAACTGTATCTTATGGTGATTCAATTAAATAAAAGATTATCCTTAGACTGTAGGGTCTTATTTGATTTCAGCTTTAAAAATTCATCTCACTAAGAGTGATATATCCTGGAGAAGCTTGTTTTTAACATCTTGGGGAGGACTTATTTTTGTTTTATAAATACCACCCTAGTCTTCCATCTCAATAATTTGCATTACAAGAATCTGATGTTCATATTCCCTTTCTAAAAAATCATTCCAAACTCTGACATTTTATAATTGTTTGCCAAAAGATATAGGTTCTACTATCTCTCTGATTGATGACCACATTTATTCTTAATGAAGTAAAAGTAAATGTTCCCATCTGCGATCCAAGTTTTTGAGATATTATTATGCAGCTCTTTCAGCATTGGGATTTTGATGCTCTGCCTATGCTAGCCAAAAAACAGTGCCACATGTCTCCAGGTGACTCCTAGAGGTGTGAAAATGCAGGAGGACAGGTGCTAGCAAAATCAATGACACATGAATAGACAAAAAATTCTGGGGAGATTTGTAGCAAGAACCATCAACCAGGGTCATCAGATCTGCATTCTAGTCTGCATCTATGTCTAAACACATTTACTGTTGCATTTATATTGTGTTAAATGGGGGCTATTCAATGCTGGTGGTCTTACTTGCTTAATTTTTCAAAAGAACTAAAGTGGGCATAAAATGGAAGGTTTATTCTATCTTTGCCAATCTATAACCCTGACAGCATCATTTAATCAAGTTGAAAGATGAGCAAGAGCACAGGAAGATTTACTTCTATGCAATGAACAAAGGCAACAATCTAAAAAGAGTATTATATTTTCTTTTTTTTTTTAAGAGTATTATATTTTCAAATGTGTGTATAGAAATAAAAATTATAGAAAAATTATAGAAATTTTAATAGAAATTATCGAAGTATATGTAATATCAGTCCTTAAAATATTCTGTTACAGTTGGATTTTTTAATTAAACTTAAATTAAAAAAATTTTTGAGTCACACCTGGCAATGCTCAGGGTATAATGTAATCTCAGGGATTGAACCTGGATGGAGTTGATGTTTATAATTATGAAAATAGATATATGGGGACATAAAACAATTTAACTTATTTTATTGGACAAAATTATCAGCATAGGAATCTACATAGAATCATGTTCATCTACCTTGCAAATGAGATTGTATTGGAATTACCAACTCTAGTTACTCTTCCTTTTTTTTTTTAAATTTTATTTTATTGAATCACCATGTGGAAAATTACAATGCTTTCAGGCTTAAGTCTTAGTCATACAATGCTGAAACAACCATCCCTTCACCAGTGCCCATATCCCACCACCGGAAAAAAAAAAAACACAGTACGCCTCCCATCACGCCCACCCCCGCACCCCCTCCCTTGTAACTGATAAATTTCACTTTACTTTCTATTTACTTTGGTTACATTCAATATTTCAACACAATCCTCACCATTGTTAGGAGCACCCCACTAGAGTCAGACCGGTTGTGAAGGGAAATGAGGTCGCGCGATTTTGGATTTCTGTACTTTAACAACTAAGTCCAGGGAGATTTCTTCCGGATATTGGATCATTGCAAGCTTGTTAACCCCATCTGTGGTCGTGATAATATGGTGGTCTCCACGCCCTTCATCCCCGGGAAGGGACAGGCGAGAGAGAGAAATACCTTTCCCCTCCTGGGTGGGCATGGGGTCGCGGCTTGGTTCTCAGGCTGGAGACATTCTGCAAGTAGCTGCCCATTTTGAATTTGGTTCAACTGGGTCTGGATTCAGGCTTGTGCAGCTGCGGAGGGGCCGCACATGCGTGCAGCCCCCGGGATCACACGTGTGTGTGGCCCCCGGGGTCACATCTCAGCAGTGGCAGGAGGGGCCGGTGCCTCCCACCTTCCCAAGAGCACCCTCACGTCCTTTTGCTGCAGTTTTTGTCGTATAATCCCATCTGTGGTCGTCATAATATGGCGTCCCCACGCCCTTCATCCCCGGAAAGGGACAGGCAAGAGAGAGAAATACCTTTCCCCTCCTGGGCAGGCATGGGGTCTCGGCTTGGTTCTCAGGCTGGAGACATTCTGCAAGTAGCTGCCCATGTTGAATTTGGTTCAGCTGGGTCTGGATTCAGGCTCGTACAGCTGCGGAGGGGCCGCACATGCATGCGGCCCCCGGGGTCCTCTAGCTACCCTTCCTTAATATAATAATTGGGTACTTCTTATTTCTAGGATTACAAAGTATATTTACTTAATAGTCATCTGAGTGATAGTATTTACTTTGTGGAAAGGAGAGTTAAAGATGCTTAGCCCATTGTATGGGAGCAAGTGGATCATTGAAACTGTTTTGTAATGGACATCTCAGCAACAAAAAGATAAAATTCACTTTTTAAACCTTAGTGACTGTTGAAATGTACTTCCTAAATGCAATGTAACTCTTACACCAAATGACATAATGTAAAGACTTTTGAGGATGACAATGATATACATGATTATCTTTCAATACCTAATATTATAGACTATAGTGCCCAGAAGGAAAAACAGAGACAGAGACAGAGACAGAGAGAATTTAAAAAAAAAGTACCTGTCATAGAGGCAGACTGAAGAAGAGTTTAGTGGGAGGGAAACTGGGATATTGGTGGTGGGAAATGTACAATGGTGAAGGGACGGATGTTGGAACACTGTATAACTGAAACCTAATCATAAGCAATCTTGCAACTGTGCATCTCACGGTGCTTTAATTTTTAAAATAATAAAGAAAATTATAGATCCAGTTACAAAAATCTTCAAATCATCTTAATCTCAAAAAAAGGGATTTCTATGACCATACAGTTCTTCTCTTCATAACTCCTTTACTAACATACCTGACAATTATTTAAGTTCTTTTGGGTATATACAGCAAATCTCTCCATGGTGTTCAGAGCAGATCTCCCCAAGATGTGTCACTTTGTATGTCAATAATTTCAGGGTGAGGTCTACTAAGACCTTATAGCCACTCAAGGAACTGTCCCCATTTCTTCGAATATCTAGAATGAAAATTTGGGGTATTTTTAAGAATTAGGATTTTGTATGAGAAAAATCATCCATGTAGCAGGAAAAACATCTAATTATGGAGTATCCAGTCTTTGTCATGAATCAACCTCTCTTCATGATGTGATTCTCCTTCTCTCTATAAATTCCCAGACCTCTATCCCATTTCTTCTATTTTTCAAAAAAATTGAGGGATGGGGGGTAGGATATGGGTTTGGTAACAACTGGCAGGGGAAACTTTCCTCAATGGGAAATTCATAGTTGTAAGCTTAAGTATCATTTCTAGTGGAGCTTAGGGAACTCTATGAAGTGCTGAGGATTGAACTGGGGTTGATCACAAGCTAGACAAGCACTTAATTCCTATACTATCACTCTGGCTCCTCTAGCCTATTTCTTAACTGAGTTATAACCTTATTTCCCCCACTGGCTTTATATTCTCCATATGTATTTAGTTTAACCCGTATTTTTTAATTCTAGTAAACTATCTGATATAAATTTGATTATTCAGTCCAAAAGTATTCCAAAAGAAAGGGAAATTGTCTCTCGTATGTGGCTCTTGCTGGAGATATGGATAAGTCTTTCACTCGGGAAATCTCTGTTGGTTCTATGCTCATATGTTGTAGCATTTAGTGGATTCCAGGGCTTGTGAACTTGGAAATTTTGAATTTAGATTATATTCTACTACAAATTTGCTGGGTATAATTATTCATACACTCTTGTACCCCATCCTGAGTCAAATTCATCATCCTCTTCCTGAATCACTTTTCCTTTTTTTCAGTTCTGACTGTGTATCATAGAAATGAAGTTCAGACCATTCTCACTCTCAAAATAATTTGATGATGAAAGATAAGAAGGCATGAACATGCACGCACACACACACACACACAACCACCAATTTCCGTATAAAACATTTTCACTTAAAGTATAATGCAGTAGGGTACATTGGATGTTGTTGGAAAACCAGTAGAATAAGCTGTAAGAATTTTTACCTAGTGATGTATACATACATATTATATTTAAAAGACTGACTAATTCCTTCTTTCATAAGTGATTTTGCAATCTCTCTAGACATAAATATTTTATTTTGTTTTATTTTAGGGCCCACACTGAAAGTTCTCAGGTATCACTTCTGGTGTTTCTCAGAAACCAAATGAGGTTAAAGATTAAGCCCAGTCTCAGGAAGGTAAAACATATGCTTCATTGTATTGATCTACCTCTCTGATCCTAAAGGCCATGTTTTAAGGTTAAGTATAAATCATACATCAACATTGTACTTTTAATTATCATTATGTTTCAGTATTTTTGTTAATAGAATCAAACTGCATCTATTGTGGGATAGAGATATAGCTCAACAGCTTAGCACATGTTTTGCATGCTGGCTTGGTTCTTAGTACCCAGTTTGGTTCCTAGTAGCACATGGCTCCCTGAGCATCCGCATGAACAACCTCTGAATACAACCAGAAGTAGCCCCTGAGCACTGCAAGTTGTGGCCCAAACACCAAAACTTAAATAAAAGCAAATAAATAAAACTGTATTGATTTGTAATTAAGAACAACTACATAAAACTATGCCAGAGACATAAACTAGTGAGAGATATCCTCTTCTCATGTAATAGGATGATTGGAATTAGATAACCCAGGCTGTAGCAGCATCTCAAGTTATGTTCAGAAATCAGGTGAACCTATCTTCCTGTTTGGGTTTTGTTAAAATGGTTCTAGCATGTCTGCTGAGATCCAGGAAAGAAGAAAGTGAGAGGGAACATGCGCATTATTCTGAAAAGAACAGTGGGGGAGGGGAATGAGAGAAATGAAGCAAATTCACTCATCCATGAGCTGGCTCCTGGGGTAATACTTCTTCCCCCTCAGACTATTTGTCATAGCCTTGTCCTTTAAAAAAATGCTCCAAGGACACAACTTCTAGTGTGCAATACATTGCTAAAGTGACTTGGGTTTTATATGCTATTGAAATCAGCTGAAACCTCTAAAAACGTTGAGATATATCTGGCATAATTTACCCTCACCCACGACAACTTCTTGAAAGTTTCCTTGTTCATAAAAATGGATACCTACCAAACTAGACCAGCATCCTTTGATATGTGGCAACCAGTTTCAGATTATACCTATAATGCACCTTGGCTCTGTACCACATACACTAGGATTTGTCCCTAGAGTTCATTGGCCAGAACAGTTTTACATGGCTCCTCTTGGTTGCAACAGAATCTGGGCAGGTGACTTCATTACTTTTCAGTCTCTGCCATAGAGACAAACAAAGGAAAAGAGTGAAGGATTGGGGGTCAGGTGAGTCAACCTAGGACATCTACCATAGTGACTTCTCATGTATATAACAACGAGTGCAATTTAGAGCTGCATTTCTGTCCTGCAGCTCTAAATTATTTCACAGAAACACAAGAACACTATGAACAATTAATAAAATGTTTTCCTAAATACAAAATGCTTTGTGAATGTTATTATATAATATGAGCAATTTATTGAATTTTCAACTTCCAAGAAGTTTTATTAAAATATTGTTCACTTCCAATTTTGATTCCATACTTGATACATCCAAAATATTGACCCTCAATCAATAAGTTGAATATACTCTCTTTTTCTCTTTTAACATTTTTTTTGTCACCTTGAATAAAAATTTCCTTTCCATTTCCAGCTATCCCATTTCCAGGTATTCTTTATATCCAACAGTAGCAGACACACATGTATTATAGGTAGGAGGAAATTGCCAATTTACCAGCTGGCTATATTCCTTTTAGCTGCTGCACATTTTGTCCAGGCACTGATTTATCGGGTCGAACAGCTATATCCAGAAAGCTACATGACAATCATGTGGACCCTGATTACTCATGATGAGTCTTAGGATACCATACAACTTAGTAATGAGCATATTATAATGTTGCCCAGTGCTAATTAGATGATAATCATGTGCACTGCTTCATTTACAGTCTATCCATTTAAATTAATGGACATTTAATTGAACAGAGTGTGAACAAGATTAAAACTCAGTTTGAAATTTCTTGGTTCCTTTTCACCTGCTACCTCTTGAAGTAGATAAAATTATTCACTTGAGCTGGAAATTTAGAACAAATATACATAAACATAACGTTTATCTTACAATAGTACACACATATATAGATTTATCTCAAAATGCATTCAGAAACAACAGCCAGATTTGCTATTTAAAAATCTCCATTAATACCTTTAATGAATTGGTTACATAAAATCTGTATACATATCACTGTATCACTGTCATCCCGTTGCTCATCGATTTGCTCGAGCGGGCACCAGTAACGTCTCCATTGTGAGACTTGTTACTGTTTTTGGCATATTGAATACACCATGGGTAGCTTGTCAGGCTATGCTGTGCGGGCGGGATACTCTCAGTAGCTTACCGGGCTCTCTGATAGGGGCAGAAGAATCAAACCTGGGTTGGCTGCATGCAAGGCAAATGCCCTACCCGCTATGCTGTATATGAGAGATATTAATAAATCCAACCCTTTGTTGGCAAAATGAACTGGGATACTAGAACAATCTGATGCAAGTCCATCCTTCCTTCCTTCCTTCCTTCCTTCCTTCCTTCCTTCCTTCCTTCCTTCCTTCCTTCCTTCCTTCCTTCCTTCCTTCCTTCCTCCCTCCCTCCCTCCCTCCCTCCCTCCCTCCCTCCCTCCCTCCCTCCCTCCCTCCCTCCCTCCCTCCCTTCCTTCCTCCCTCCCTCCCTCCCTCCCTCCCTCCCTCCCTCCCTCCCTCCCTCCCTCCCTCCCTCCCTCCTTCCTTCCTTCCTTCCTTCCTTCCTTCCTTCCTTCCTTCCTTCCTTCCTTCCTTCCTTCCTTCCTTCCTTCCTTCCTTCCTTCCTTCCTTCCTTCCTTCCTTCCTCTCTTTCTCTCTTTCTGCTTTTGGGTGGAGTTCTCCCAAGCAGCACCCTAGGGACTCTTGAAAACTCTCCCTGATATTCTGTCAACTGTGCCAGAGGTTTTCAATTCTCAGGCCCAAGATGCAGTGTTGTTCAGGCCCTGATTTTCTTCAGATAAAAAACTTACACTGTTGGGGCTAAACTGAGCCATCAGGGTGAGCCCATGCAGGCTGCACTGTACAAACGGCAGGAACACAGGGACCATGAAAATGGGCGAGATATCTCGTGTGTCCTGATGGTTTGGATGAGGCTGAACATCTTTTTTCTTTAAACTGCCTTCAGTAAATAAGTTCATAAATTTCAGTATATTGAAAGAGTCAGTTTTTCCTTTTCTCACAGAAGCCCTGCCTGATCTTTGACTTGTAGTTTCCAGGCTCTGGCCCAGCCTAGTCTTTGGGATGTAGATTTCAGGTGCTGGCCCAGCCTTGTCTTTGGGATGTAAATCCAAGTGCTTGTAGCCCAAGAAAGGTTTAGGTTTTGGTTTTGTAGCTTCTTTCTGGAGGCCAGAATTACTGGCCTGTGGATACAAGGAAAGGATACATGTTTTGCTGCCTCTGTGTTCTTTCTGTAACTTCTTTTGATGACATCACTGTATTGCACCCTTTAGAGGTACCATGATCAAGAAAAGGAGATTTGGGGGCTCTCTACCTTTGTCACAGGTCTGAGAGAAGCTGGGCCCTCCATGACATAAATTTCTTTCATGTTTCTTGTCTCAGCACTTCCGACTGAACAAATATCCACACAACATTATACTAAATTCATAAATAAGTATGTGGCTACTTTATTTAATTATGGTCCAATGTTTTTTTTTATTATTTCAGAACACATCATCAACATATTCCAGGTGCTACATTTTAAAATAATTATAAAATTGTCTACATTCATGAATGTACTAGTATATTCAGATTATATTCTCATTAAAATAATTTTTTCCTTAAAGTTTGTAACTCATAATGTTTTCTTTTAATAAAACAACTGGAGAGATGGCTGAAAGGGCTGGAGTATGTACTTTGCATGCTGGATCCCCAGGTTCCATATCTAGCATGGCATGTTTTTTCCAAGCACACTAGGAGTGCCCAAGAGTACTGAGCAGGAAGTAGCTCCTGACCATCATTGGATGTAGCTACAAAACAACAATAAAAAATGTTTGTTCTGCCAAAGTCCCTCATTAGTTCATATGAATACAATGTTCTTCATCTAAAGATATTTTGCAAAGTTTCTGATTGTAAGGTGTAAGGCAACATGTTATGGGATAGAATCCGAGCTAATGTCTAGTAAACCTCAAATTGTGCAAGGTCAGGGCAGGAAATCCATTCACTATCCCTCTCTATCTCATATGGTAGCCTCTGGCCACAGGTAGAGATTGGGAACTTGATATGTAGCTACCTTGGTGTGAAATATGATGACTCTAAATCTATCCAATTTTTAATGTAATAAAATAAGGTGAATTATCACAATAAATTACACCTATAGTTTATATTAGTGACTCATAAATATATTTCCATTAAGAGGCACTTCTCTAACTTAATGGGTTAATTATTTAGGGGTTATCACTGTCACTGTCATCCCATTGCTCATTGATTTGTTCGAGTGGGCACCAGTAACATCTCTCATTGTGAAACTTATTTGTTATTGTTTTTGGCATATGCAATATGCCACGGGTAGCTTGCCAGGCTCTGCCATGTGGGCACGAAACTCTCGGTAGTTTGCCAGGCTCTCCGAGCAGGGCAGAGGAATTGAACACTGGTCAGCTGCGAGAAAGAAGAACACCCTACCGCTGTGCTATTGCTCCAGCCCTTGGGGGTTATAAAGACTGCAAATGCAAAATAATTATTCAACTAAAATATATCACTATGTAATACATCTAAGTAAAGTACTGACAGAACACTCCCCAAACTTTCTTTAGTTCTTCCATGACTAGTCTCTAGTTTTAATTTAAACTGATATTGAGAAGTTGGGAGATAGCTTTATGGGCTGAAGCACATATTCTGCATGCATAAGGCCTGGGTCTGATCCCTGGCACTGTATGGCCTCCTGAGCACCGCCAAGATGGGAAGAGAATACCATGATGGGAATAGCCCCCGAGCCTGTTGGGTATAAGCCTAACAAAAAAAAAACAAAAGTTAATATCATACTGATAAGTTTATGGGCTGGAGAGAGCACAGCGGGTAGGGCATTTGCCTTGCACACAGCAGACCTGGGTTCAATTTCTCTGCCCCTCTCGGAGAGCCTGGCAAGCTACCGAGGGTATCTCTCACACAGGGCAGAGCCTGGCAAGCTACCTGTGGCGTATTTGACATGCCAAAAAACAGTAACAACAAGTCTCACAATGGGGACGTTACTGGTGCCCACTCGAGCAAATCGATGAGCAACAGGATGACAGTGACAGTGATAAATAAGATTCTTAAATGAATCAAGTGGGATAATATAAATTCCTTTTATTTGAAAGTTTCATTTCCCTCAGAGCTAATAGCTAAGAATCTACTCCCTATTCTCCTATATGTAAATTGCTAATGGGGGGCATGTCAGGTGTCTCGAATTTTCCTTGAAGATGCTTTTCTTGGAACCCCATTTCTGTTTCATTCAGGACTGGCTGCTCTCTGCAATAGCAGTCTTTTTATTTTGGAATTCCCTTCCTAATCAACCTGGAAAATCATCATTCTATTTTTGAGCTAGATGTGCTGTTTCCTGGGTTCTGTGTCTACTTTGTCAACTCTAGTAGTTGGGAAAACCCTTCTATAGTTGGTTGAGAAAAGATAAAGTGAGAACTTGAGATTTTACATGACTTTGGAATTTCTTTATCATTCATTCTCATCCTTGAGAATATTTAGCTGGATGCAGACTACCAGGATAAAAACAATTGTCCGTCAGAATAAAGAGAAGTGTATTTCTTCTAACTTCTAGTGATGTTTTCATGAAGTTCTCTTTATAAAACTAATATATTAGATACAGCATGTTACTTCATCTTGGAAAATTTTTATTACCTTTTCTCCTATTTCCAAAATTACATAATAATATATACAGGTGGAGTATTTATTACATTTGATATTTTGTGAAGTATTTCCAGTTGGAAACGTATATTCACCAATTATAAGACATGGTTTTGGATAACTTAATAATTTTTTCCTTTCACTGTCTCTAAAGCTCTAAAACTGTAAATTTAAAAGATAAAAATAAACAGCTATTGGATAATTATTGTACTTCCTTGATTGCTACTCTAAATTGTTTTTCTTGCTTTTATTTTCACTGATAGCTGTTTTTCTACTTCTAGAAAATTTCCCTCATTTTGTTTTTCAATTTTGTATATGTTATCACTAACTGGAATTATAGGGAGTTGGATCACAACAGAAACTCATCCTGAATCATCAGTAAATACAAAAAAGACTTGAAATTGTTAGAGAGACATATTAAAGAAGTCTCTTAGGTATTTAAAGAGCATTTAGAATAAATAATTGTGGAGATCAAATCTTATTGGCGATACAAGATATGGGATGAAAATGGAGACATTAGCGCTCCCTGGTGTTGCTACAGATATTTGCAGCTTTATTTTTATGCTTTTAAGGGTGCGATTGTTTCCCTTGTCACCAAGGTTCAAAAAGCAATTGTTTTTCCAAATAATTTCAAGCTTTATTTGGTCAACCTTTTCCTTCTCATCAGTAACTTTCAAGGACATTCTTTGCAAAATTCATTCTATTCGTTTCTTTGTCTTCCCCAATACACCCATTTCAGGATTGGCAGCCTTTCTAGCATAACACTTATGCTCTTCCTCTCTCTGTAAAATGCAAACCTAAGCAAACGGAATTTTATTTTCTTCATTAGTAAGGCAGCAAGAGAACATGCTTACTGAAATGTTTAATACCTTATTCTGCAACTTACTTGTCATTGTCACTTTTCATAATACCTAGAATATATTTCTCTAACCTCTTTTTCCATGACTTGATAACTTTTAGCTTTATTGACTAATTGCAAATTTCTACATGTTATTTTATTTTTTACAAGAAAACACTGAACCAGATATATAAACTACACAGATAAGTACATAAGTATACTATATTCAATATTGAGGCTTAACATGTAGGCAGAATTTCATTTGCTGGTCTTGGGAATTAAAAAATAATAATTATACACCAAGCAAGTTTGAGATTAAAATGGAGTGGGGAGAAGAAACTGTATTGGAAGAAGAACTTGAAGGGAATCATTTTAGTGATCAAGAACTCTTCAGATCTTTCTACAGGTTCATTTTGATGGGCTCTTGTTTTTATTTAATTAGTTGGGAATAAGTTCACATTTCATTGAATAAATTTATTAGCACTTTTAAAGCACTTTCCTAATCTTTACAGTTATCTTATGTTACCTTTTTCCTGGATGCTCTTTGTTGTCAATTTTGCTTTTTTATGCTGAACTTTTCCCCCAAGGTGTCTGGTGATCCAAGGGCAAGGCACTGCAAAGCCAATGACTACTGAGTGCAATCTCCTAACAGTGGGGTAGAAGGGGGGAAGATTTGGAATTTTCCTGTTCATATGTAACTTTGCATTCATTCTCACTCTCTTCTGTGTTAATCATTCCTTCAACAGTAATTTGTACCCTTTAGTACAAACTTTGCTGTGAGCTTTCCCAGAGAAGAAATCTCTGGCCGTGTTTAGGAAAGGACTGTCACAGTGCTGCAGGAGAGTTATCCTATATTTCTGTTTCTCTATATAAGCTTTTAGCCTATCCTTCTGTTTTTATGTCTATCTTCACCTCCCCCTTTTCCTATGCCCACACACCAGCAGGACCCGATGTCTGTACAGTCTGAGATTTTTCTTGGCATTTGTAGTACAACAGTTCATTGCTTTTAGATTCCCCCTCTAACACATTACATTTTTGTTTGCTTTTTATTTTCTAAACCCATTACCATTGACTTGTATCACTTGTCATCCCCTTGTTCATCGATTTGCTCGAGCAGGCACCAGTAGTGTCTCCATTCGTTCCTGTCCTGTGCTAGTGTAGCCCAATGGCGTCTGCTTGCTCCAGGAGCACAAAGAGCCTCAAACCGTTCATTCAGGGTCTTGAAGAAGAAGTCTGACCATCTTGTAGGTGGGCGGCTAGGCGTTCTTTCAATGTCCCGTGGAATCCAGTCAGTAACAGCTCTAGTCGAGCAGTTGTCTCTAAATCATATTATGTGTTCAGCTCATCTGATTTTCGATGCCTTGGCAAATGAGACAGCGTCCCTGATTCTTGATCACTGACTTAGATATGGACAAATCCAAGTTTGAACCCTGGCACCATATATGATCCCCTGAGCATCACCAGGAGTGATCCCTAAGCATAGAGCCAGGAGTAAGCCAGCTTGAGCACTGCTGAGTGTGCCTCAACTCACCCAAGCCCTAACCCTATCACCACCACAAGAAAAGGAGAGAGGAGAGAAGGGGAGGGGAAGACAGAGGAGAGAAAACCCATTACCTATTGTCTATTTTGCCTTCTGGCTTCCCAAGTGATATTGTTGCTATCATTTTGTTTTCTTTATTCTTGTTAGTTTATGCCTTCGCTAAATATTAATATCATTTAATGGCATTTTAAGAGGACAAGGAGAAGATTCATGTTTTCTTGCTTTCAATTATAGAAATTTGTATAATATTCAATGAAGCCACACTCGGTTCAATGCATTCTTTTCATTTCATGAACAGGATTTTGTAGAAACAAAGATCGATAAGGATAAGGAGTATAAGGCCTGGGATAAGAGTCCCTGCTCCTGCAACACTGACCAGTTCTAGTTCAATAAATGTTGATTTCATCACACAGAAACTACACCATGAATCCATTCATAAACCAACATTACTACACATAAGCCTCTTTCTTCCTACATACGTCTAAGATCAACCAGTGTGCTGGTCATCCTGTTCGTAGCTTCATTTAGATATGGATAAATCTGCTTTCATGAGCAAGAAAAGTTCAGTCAAGAAAGACAGTTTGTCTTTAACTCTTTATTATTTTTCACATGGGACTTTGATCCCATTCAACGAACATCTGTCAAATGTATATAACAGGCCAGGCTTTGTGTACATAGCCGTTGTCATGCTCAAAGTATAAATTACCCCGTGACTTCTTGATGGTTACCATGCACTAACTCGAATTGGCTCCTCAATTGGGCAATGGCTGAGCACAAGTTTCACATAAAATTTTCACTCACACTGAATTTAGTTGCTTATGTTTCTAGATAGAGAAATCTAAAACTAAGTGTTTATTGAGGATCATTAGAAATTAGTTTGTTTCCAATGTATAATAATGCCTTTAAAAGCAAACATCGATACTTCAAGAAAAACAACTGATAGCACTCATATAATTGGAACAATATATGTACATAAAGTCCTTCATCCATGTCAACTGATGGGGGCTCCTGTAGTGACGAGTTTGTAGTAGGCACCTTTCTGGGCCATTAGCTCTTCATGGGTCCCCTTTTCAACCACTACTCCCTGTGACATGACAGCAATGATGTCTGAGTTCTGTATGGTAGACAAACGATGGGCAATGACAATGCATGTCCGACCTTCTCTGGCCTTGTCCAGGGCTACCTGCACCGTCTGAAAAAGGAAAATGAAAAGTTGATGCAGATATATATCGTGTCTTTTCCCTCTAACATAAGACTGCAGTTGAATACCACTGGAGTAATGATTCTGTGTGCAGAGATTCAATCCAAAGGCTTGATATGAAAACTAAAACTGAACAAGCATTTGTAGAACACCAGGCATTGAATATTTAAATTCCAGTACACAGGCAGGGAAATTTTAGCAAAATAAGAAGGAACCAAACTCTAAGACCACTATATAATTTTCACTAGTTTGCTAAAGTGAAACTGAAGAGACAATATAGGACAGCAATTAAGTGGTCATTCCCTTATTGGCGACATTTTAGTTTTCTGAAAATGGAATGTTGATTTTTAAGGAGTAAATTATAAATAGTAAATTTTACCATTGTATTTTGCTCAATTTCACTTCTTTTAATGCAAGTTGCAATCAGATATAGCCCTTTGTATTGCATGTTACTTACTTGCTCTAGTCAGATGACTTTAGAACTATTTAACATAATATTTAACAGATGACCTATATTATTTTATTTTCCTGAATACAATTATTATTTGACCTTGAAAAATGACACATAGTCTAAATAATTTTTAAAACAATTCTTATTTTAAGGTTATTTTTTAAAACTTTGAAGTGATTTTATTTTAAATCACTTTTATTATCTTTGGAATATTGGGACTTCCTACTGTTAATCAGAAAACTAAAAATCATGCCATTTGATATGAACAAACGTTAAAGCAAAACACTCACTTAAAATTATCCAAGACTTTAGGAAAGTAGTACATACCTTTTCACTTTCTGTGTCTAATGCAGAAGTAGCTTCATCAAGTAGCAAGATTTTAGGATCTCGTACAATAGCTCGGGCAATAGCAATGCGTTGTTTCTCTCCTCTAGATAATTGAGAGCCCTGGGATCCAACATTAGTTTCATATTTCTAGAAAAAAAGTATGGTAAATTTGAGAACTAGAAGTAGCCATTGTTCTTGTTTCTTTTTGTCAGGGTTTATAACAATGCTCCTTTGTGAATTTAGGTAATTTACTGGTTTTTGCAATTAAGAATAGTGAATGAGTCCTTTTATAAGCATGTCAAATACTTTTATCAATGTAAAAAATTATAGTGTTGTGAAAATTTGCATTGGGAAATGAAAGGACTGTATATGCCTTTCAGTGTATTTCTTTGAGATTTGGATCAAAATTATAAATTGCACATTTCAGTCTTTCTGTGTTCAGGTAAGTTACCATATGTCATCAAAAATTCTCTCACTTATGACTTCCTTGTTTCCAAAATTCTGTCTGAGAGATATTTTCAAACATAAAATGATCACAAGAACCGTCTTTGGAGAGATCTACAAGACCACTTCTGTACCAATAAGTCAATATGGAACACAAGCCATGGTTTGAATCGCTACTCTGTTATCCACTATACCCATGATCATGAGCAAATTACATTTTCTGTCAATGCAACTTAAATAGTGCAAAAATTAATAACTTATTCACATGTTTCTTAAAAGTTTTGATGGAATAATGAATGAAAATCCCTCGCTAAATATCTGGCATGACTACATAAAAATAGTAATATTCATGGAAAATTTATGGGAGTGGAGCTATAGCACAGCGGGTAGGGCGTTTGCCTTGCACGTGGCCGACCCGGGTTCAGTTCCCAGCATCCCATATGGTTCCCTGAGCACCGCCAGGGGTGACTTCTGAGTGCAGAGCCAGGAATGACCCCTGTGCATCGCCGGGTGTGGCCCAAAAAGAAAAAAAAAAAACAACATGGAGAATTTACTATGCATAAGTTATTTTGCTAATCATACTGTCACTTAATTACCACAGAAATCATATTTACCTTATTTTAAAGATTATAGAACAAGCATAGCTAAGTAAGAAAATCGTGTTAAAGCAAACCACTAAAAAGTAAGGACTCTGAAATCTAAATCCAGTGTGTCTCCTTCTGGGCCCTTGACCACTCCTCTACCTGCCTTTCAAACAAGATCTGTTTTCTTTCCCTGTTTCTTTTGCTTCTTGAAGAATGCTCAACCAAACCAAGTAAAAAGTTCGTGACAATCTACTGGGTCTTTAAGAGAAGGTGCTAAGAAAAGGATGTTGTTGGCAGTTCTGTTTGTGAATGAGGCACAAAGATTTGTGGAGTAAATTGATCTTCTAGGGAGTATGGCAGTTTTGTTACTCATTCGATATGCAGCTAATAGTAATTTCTATTTACTGATAGAAATTGATAGAAATTGGTAAATAATTTTTATTTACCAATCACATTAAAGTCAAATTAAGAGCTCATTATAGAAAAAAATTGTGGAAAAAGTGAACAAAAAAGTCCACCACAATATTCTATCTTGGAGATTGAGCTGAATCTTAAAGTCAGATGTCTACTCTCAGCTTTATCCGTTCTGAAGAAGCTTGGATTCTCTTTTGAACAACTCTCTATGTGTGTCTCTCTGCCTCTGTCTTTCTCTGCTGTCTCTGTTCATATTTATATAAACAAAACTATCTTAAACATACATATACATATTTTAACCAATTATTCAAGCTATTAACATGATTACAATATTGTTGAAGTTTCTGGTGTTGCTGTACGAAGTAACTACACATCCCATCAACAAAATACATAACATCCTTCACTAATGTCTCTTTTTCACCTTCAGTTAGCCTCTTTATTCCTTCCTATCTTTCCCCTCATTGCTTGGTAATCTAAATTTTATAATCCAAGGCCAAGGGTCTGTCATTGTTCAATATTATCCATTCTCTTCTTTTATCTCTATGTATCAAGGATGAGTGAAATTATCCATTATTCATCCTTCTCCCTCTGAATTGTTTCGCTTAACATAACAACCTCCGGTTCCATCTACATTTCAGTGAACTGCAAGACTTCATCTTTTCTTACAGATGCATAGTATTACATTATGTATATGCACTGCAACTTTATCCATTTGTTTGCCGCTGGACATTTTGATTATTTCCACATCCTAGCTACTGTTCTAGAAAAATTATAGGAATGCACATATCTTTCAAAATTGATGCTGCTGTGTTTTAGGGGTAAGAAGATGCTAAGTGGAATGATTGGGTCAAACGGTAGCTTTGTTCTTAGTTTTCTGAGGAATCTCCACACTGGTTTTCAGAGGCTGAACCAGATAACATTCCCAAAAAACATTAATGAAGATTTCTTTGTCACTGTAAACTTAACCTTACTGAGTCATAATCATAATACTTTTTGATTAGTTGATTTGCTCCATCCCTGGGTCCCATGGGGAAATCTCTGACTTGATACTTACCTCTGGCAGTGACATGACAAAGTCATGCAGCTGTGCCTGTTTTGAAGCTTCTATGACTCTTTCCCTAGAAATTTCTTTAGTGTTATCTCCATACTTGATATTGTCCATTATACTACAGGCAAACAACACTGGTTCCTGGGAGACAATCCCAATATTTGAGCGAAGAAACTGGACATTAACTTTTTTGCTATCATGTCCATCGATCATCTGTCAAAAAACACAGGGCATGAAATTTTACGTTTCTAGCTAGCAAGAAGTTCAAATCCTACTGTTTGCATTATGTAAGACTCTTGTTTTGCATAGTAGACAACTACAGGGTCTTGTAAATAAATAATGATCCTTTTGACCTTCAGAGATGATATGTGAAGGAGCTGCATCTAAGTTGTTATGATCTGATTGTAGTTTTGTTTGTTTCCAAAATAATAGTTCTGGGTAAAACATACAAATAAGGCACTCAGGAAAGTAACTGATTTTAATAAGTACCCCTTTGTGTTCTTACAGCATACTCTCCACAAATATGCTGAACTCTTCATTTGGATGCTCTGTAGGCCTGAAAACAAATTTTTTTTATGTGACATTATTGGATAATATAAAAACTAAACCCATCTTCTTGATTTTATTGTTGTAACTCCTGAATGATTAAGATAAGCAGAAAGGAATACACTTGTTTACTTTATCGATCAACAAAACATATACTGCCACAAGGACATCAACATAAAGACATGCTGGACAGCCTTGTCTACTATACGAAGAACAATCTGTCACTGTCACTGTCATCCCTTTGCTCATCAATTTGTTTGAACGGGCACCAGTAATGTCTCTCATTGTGAAACTTATTGTTACTGTTTTGAGCATATACAATACGCCCCAGGTAGCTTGCCAGGCTCTGCCATGCGGGCGCGATACTCTCGGTAGCTTGCTGGGCACTCCAAGACGGGAAGAGGAATCGAACACAGGTCTGCTGCATGAAAGGCGAACGCCCTACTACTGTGCTATCACTCCAGCCCCGAAGAACAACATTTATTTTTAAAGAGCTCATTGTCTAGTAAAGCAATTAAGTACAGGAACACAAATTTTGCTAGCTGAGCTGTTTCATAAGAGTTCTAGAATAGTAAAGGCATAGTATTCTAATATCCTACTAAAATATTTGATTCTGTGATTTCAAAAAATTACGTCAAATAGTGTGAATTTATTTTAGGTCCCTTTTTAGCAACATAAAAAGCAACCTATTAGAGAAAAAAAGCATTTCTCAGCAATTAGTTCTTATTCATCTAAATTTATTTTTTTCATAGTGCAATTTAACATGTAATTGAATATGGATTAGTATTATAAGTTACTAGAAGATAGATGACAAGCTTAATGCTCTTTAGAATCTTTCACTAGTCTTAATTTAGTTCTTACTGAGTACATCATATGCAATTAACTATTGAAGATGTTAAATGTTTGTAGTGGGTAACTTCTTTAAGAACAAAGAGGATTTTAAAAAATTGCTAAAAAAGTGAGATTTTTTCTCGCATCAAAAATTGTAGAACTGTTTTTATAGAAATGTAACAAAATGCTTTGTTACTATGAAATGCAAGAAATCATTTTGATTTATTCAAGAATATATGGCTTCCAACTTGTGCCTGAAACATTAACTAACACAGAGAAATATACTTAAAATATGTGTTGATTTCTCTGTCTAAGTTTTAAAATATATGTATGTTAATATTGGAAAGGCCATACATGAAAGATTCAGTTTCTAGCATGTCATGTAGCTCAATAGTAATCTGGGTACAAGATAGGATAAGTGATATTTGTGAAACTAGACCTTCAGCTTTATAGAGATCAGACTTCCCAGGGCAATAAGCTTTCTAGGTATTTAATCATCAAATAAAATAAAATACACTTAAAATCAATGACAGAAGTAACTAGAAATGATAGCTAACTAACTCCTTATTGTCTAAATTTCCTAGATTCTATCAATATTTGCTCACTTGCTTCCTTACTTCACTTTATGCAAGGGAATCTTTAGTTGCCTCTTTAAATTTTCAGTTTTCTCTTAATATTGTTAGCTATTTTCTTTGCAATAAAGAAACATACTGTTCACATAAATTACATAGGTAATTTTTTAAAATATTAGGATTAAACCATCAATCAAGTGTGGAACAGAATGAAATATTTTGGGTGTACACTTTTGAACTGATTTTAGAAAACAATTTGCATAGGTACTCCAATCAAAGAACAGTGAAAACTAAGAAAGAGAACTATAAAATAATTCATCTAATAAAAAATAAAACATCAAAAAGAATTCATAGGGTAATAATTAGTCAGCATGCACACAGATTCAATGCAGTCCTTATAAGGATACTCAGGACATTTTAAAAAGAAATAAGACAAAACACTCCTGAAATTCATATGGAGCAATAAACTCCCATGAATGGCTAAAGCAATCCTTGGGGAAAAGAAAATGGGTGGCATCGCCTTCCCCAACGTCAAACTGTACTACAAAGCAGTGGTAATTAAAACTGCAGGGTATTGGACTAGAAACGGACCTGCAGATTAATCGGAAAGAACTGAATATTCTGACACAGACTCTCAAGTATATGGTCACTTAACCTTTGATAAAGGAGCAAGAAGTGTGAAGTGGGGCAAGGAAAGCCTTTTCAACAAGTGGTGCTGGGAAAACTGGACAGCTACATGCAAAAAACGAACTCAGACCTTTGTCTAATGCCAAGTACAAAAGTCAGGTAGAAATGGATTAAAGACCTCAATATCAGGCCTGAGTCCATAAGTTATATGAATGAAAATCTAGGCAGAACCTTCCATGATACTGAAGCCAAAGTCATCTTCAAGAATGAAACTCCACTGACCAAGTAAGTGGAAGCAATGATAAACAAATGGGACTATAGGAAGCTTCTGCACCTCAAAAGAAACAGTGGCTAAAATACAGAGAGAGCCCACAAAACGGGAAAAATTATTTGCCCAATATCCATCAGATAGGGTGTCAATATCCAGGATATAAAGACACCGATAGAACTTTACAAGAAAAAAAAAACCTCCAGCACATAAAAAAATGGGGAAAAGAAATAAGCAGAAACTTCCTCAAAATAGAGATGCAATGGCCAACAGGTACATGAAAAATGCTCTACACTGCTAATCATCAGGGAGATGCAAATCAAAACAACAAATGAGATATCATCTTACACCACAAAAACTGGCACACACCAAAAAGAACAAGAACAACCAGAGCTGACACAGATTCGGGGAGAAAGGGATTGTCATTCATTGTTGAGCTGCAGTGATAGTACGACGGGTATGGCGTTTGCCATGCATGCGGCCAACCCAGGTTCGATTCCTCTGCCCCTCTCGAAGAGCCTGGCAAGCTACTGACAGTATCCCGCCCGCACGGCAGAGACTGGCAAGTTACCCGTGGCTTATTCAGTATGCCAAAAACCATAACAACAAGTCTCACAATGGAGATGTTACTGGTGCCTACTCAAGCAAATCAATGAGCAACGGGATGACAGTGATACAGTGTGATACAGTGTTGATGGGAATGCTGACTGGTCCAACTTTTTTGGAAAACAATATGGACATTCCACTAAAAATGAAGTCATGAAATTTGCTTATAAGTGGATTGACATGGAGAGAATCATGCTAAGTTAAATGATTCAGAAACAGAGGGACAAATATAGAATGACTGCACCCATTTGTGGAATATAAAATAACATAATATGAGACTAACACCCAAGGGCAAGGAGGATCACTCCACTGTTTGGAAGCCTGCCTCATGTGTTGGGGGAGAAGGCAACTGGATAAAAAAGGGACCACTAGTCAATGATGGGCGAGGGATTGCTCGGGATGGGAGATGTGTGCTGAAAATAGACTAAGAACCAAACACGATGGCCTCTCAGTACCAGCACTGCAAAGCATGATGCCCAAAAGTAGAGAGGGAGAGTAAGAAGGAAGGTGCCTACCACAAAGGCAGGGGGGTGGGATGAGATGGGAGTGGTGGGAGGGATACTGGGAACATTGGTGGTAAAAATTTCCACTGGTGGAGGGATGGTTGTTTGATCATTGTATGACTGAAACTCAATCAGTAAGCTTGTAACTCTATCTCATGGTGATTAAAAAAAAAAAAGTAGTTGAAGGGAAAAATATCAGGTTTCAGAATAGCTGGCAGAATACAGACATTGAAAGGACAGAAGACTGAAAGCACAAAAGAAGAATGTTTCAGAAGAGCAATAAAGAAAAGAAACACAAAGCTAAAGTAATGACTTCCTTATAACTATGAGATTATAGCAATAAGAAAAACTAATTTTCAACGTTTAAAATTGGTCTAGAATGAAAGCTGAAAGATAATAAGAAAGATAATAAGATAATATAGAGAGTAATTAGCATGCATTCTTGATAATACTATAGCTCTTAGAACTTGAGCAGTAAAAGGAAGTACTGAAAATTGTTACAATTGCTAAAACTCTCATTGAAGAGTGAGAATTCAAGTGAAGTTTTCTATAGGTGGGGGAACAGAAACAAATCTATTAGTTAAATTTATATAGAGAGAAACCCCTTCAGCAATATATCTATATTAGGATAAAATTGATAAAAGGAGGGGGTGCATTGAGGAAAAACTAACTTGTCCGTGCATTAATAATAAAACAAGAGTCTAAAATTGGAGACAGGAGTAATAGTATAGCAGGTCGGGATATTTCCTTGCATGTGATAGGATAGGGTTTGATCCCCAGCACCGCATATATTACCCCAAATTTTACCAGGAGTTATCCCTGAGTTCAAAGCCAGGTATAATCCCAGAAAACCACCAAAGAGTCTCGGGCTGGGGCCGATACTGGCTTGCGCTCTGCCGAGATTCAACCCGGGTGGCCATGCTTTTGCACGGCTGTTTTGCTGCTGAACGACCAAGTTTCAGAGGCCAGCTACACTACTTCTGGTCCCAGCAAATGCTTGCAGCCATGTCTCTAGACTGTGAACTAAGCCTCTGCCCCATGCTGCCCCAGGAAGAGAAATGATGCAAATTCCAACATAAATCTCCCTGAACTTAATTACTAAAATACAGAAGTCCTAAACCGTGCAGCTGCTACCGTGGCCAAGCTACTTCATATCTCTTCATGCTCATCAATGGAAAACTAATTATCAAATGCTTACTTGTCAGTAGGGCTGTATTTTTGGGGGGTAAACTCCAACAACAATAGTGAGTTGTGTATTGAAATTCCAACAACAATAGTGAGTTTTGTGTTGAAATATGGAATGTAATCAAGGTAAAGAGAAAATGAAGTGAAATTTATCAGTTATGCAGGCAGGGGTGGGGGTTGGGGGTGGGAGGTATACTGGGGTTTTTTGGTGGTGGAATATGGGCACTGATGAAAGGACGGGTGTTTGAGCATTGTATAACTGAGACATAAGCCTGGGAATTTTGTAACTTTCCACATGGTGATTCAATAAAATAAATTGAAAGAAAGAAAAAAAGAAAACCACCAAAGTATAGCCAAGAAAGGGGATAACAATGTTAAATCATTAAATAACTATATTAGTGTATTATTTATATATTAAGTATATATACAAATTTAGAGAGACATAGATGCAATCATTGTAAGATCTGAAAACCTCAAATATTTTAGTCTAGCTCCTTTGGAACAATGGAGGTTCCAGACTGGTGGAACATGGGACTGTTCTCTATTAAAACTTGTTCTTAATGTATTGCAAACCTCTGCCTATATTTCAAAAGAAATAAAAAGAAAAGGAAAAAAAGAGAAAGAGATGCAGTGGAAAATAAGCTCAAGCAATTCATCACTTTTTCCAAACTCTTGCCACAGCTCATAGCATATAACAAATTGAGTTTCTTACATTATTTAGACTTAAACTTATATTATTTGAACTGAACAAAGATTGTGTCAGATTTTCCATACCAGACCCCATCTTGCTCATTTGTCATTATGTTTCCTATCACCCCACTTTTCCATCTCAGCCATTAGTTTCCTAATTAGTGTTTTCTGCTCCATTTGCAGTCAAAGTAAATGTTTCTGTTAAATATATTCAGCTCCTACTTTGCAGTGTGTAACAAATTTTCTTTTCCTAACTGGTCAGCAAGCCATCTGGTCCCAGGAAGAATTTAATGTTAGAAATCAGGAGGTAGAGTCAGGTCAGCTGGCTAATGACTGGAACTGAACATCATCTCCTGGGGTAAGCATCCAAGGCAAGCACTTTGAAGTGAATCTGGTAAGGTATGATCTTTTTTTTGTGTGGGGTGGAGGATGTTAGGTACTCTGGCACCACCTTCAGTGGTGCTCAGGATGTGTTTCTGACTCTGCGCTCAGGGGTGACTCCTAATGGTGTACAGGAATCCATAACTAGTATCACTGTCATCCCATTGCTCATCAATTTGTTTGAGCAGGGACCAGTAACGTCTCCATTATGAGACTTGCTGTTACTGTTTTTGGCATATCGAATATGCCACGAGTAGCTTGCCAGGCTCTGCCATGTGGGCGGGATATTGTCAGTAGCTTGCCGGGCTCTCTGAGAGGGACAGAGAAATTGACCTTGTGTAAGACAAATGCCCTACCCTCTACTTGTATCAGGGATGTGAGTTGGGGTCAGCAAGATGTAATGCAAACATCTGGACCTCTGTATGATGGCTCTGGCACTGACAGGGTACAATCTTGAAGATTATTTTTAGGGGCTAGAGATAGTCTGCAGAAATCAAACTTCTTCAAAGCATTTTTTTTTTTTGCTTTTTGGGTCACAACCTGGCAATGCACAGGGGCCACTCCTGGCTCTGCACTCAGGAATTACTCCTGGCGGCGCTCAGGGGACCATATGGGATGCTGGGAATCGAACCTGGATCGGCCGTGTGCGAGGCAAACGCCCCACCCGCTGTGCTATCACTCCAGTCCCTTCAAAGCATTTGTACTGTCACTAGTGGAGAGATAGGTGTTGGAACACTGTATGACTGAAACCCTAACAGCTTTGTAACTATGTATCCCCATGGTGATTCAATTAATTAATTAAATATATAAATAAAGCATTTGTAGTACTTACCACCTTCCCTTGATCAGGATCATAGAAACGTTCCAATAATTGAATGCTGGTACTTTTGCCACATCCACTGCTTCCAACAAATGCCAGTGTTTGCCCTGGACTAACTGACACTGAGAGACCATTCAGAACTTGTATATCAGGTCGAGTAGGATACGTAAATTTACAGTCAATAAAGTCAATCTTCCCTTGAAAGTTGTCCTGTGGAGAGAAAGATTGGAATTATGTGTGTGTACTCCTACTGGAATCTACACTAATGAATGTACATCTGTCACTGTCACTGTCACTGTCATCCCTTTGCTCACTGATTTGCTCTAGCAGGCACCAGTAACGTCTCCACTGTGAGACTTGTTACTGTTTTTGGCATTTCAAATATGCCATGGATAGCTTGCCAGGCTCTGCTGTGCAGAATATACATCTATATCTAAAATTTTTTTAATCCATGCTTAACATATCTTCAAAGTTATGCTGCCAAAGTGAAAAGTACAGGGACAACAACTTAATTAGTTGTCATTCTGTTCTCTATTCTAGCAAGTGAATTGAAAGACATTAAATCTCTTATTTCCATTCTAACCTGGGGGAATTTGTCATCTATTCTTTCACAAATTGAATGGAAGAGAATAGCTAGAAATTAAGATTGTATATCATAAAAGCCAGTCACCTCCAACTCTCTATAGCTCTCTCCCAGGAAGAGTTCTATCATTTGAAGTTATCATACTGCACTGAAATTACTTAAAGAAACTTCTGTGAGTCCCAACTTTTAAAGAAGAATTCAGTTGTACTTTTTGAATTATGAATCCTATAAATAAATGGACATTCAACAGACAATATGCAGAGACTTTATGCTTGTTGAGCGAAGCATAAACAGATAATTCAATGAATTTAAAAATATTCCTGACTTTATTTTAGCTTTATGAGGGTTTAGGTTTGTTGTGTTCTCTTGAACATACTAAAATTTTTTAATAGAAAAAGAAGACAAAAAAAAACACATATGGGAATTGCCACTTTGAAGAAATTGTATTTTAAGATTAATTTGATCTTTCTGTACACATGAGCTAAAACTTGAACTTAGATAAACATAGATTAAATAAATATTGTTGAACAGGAACAACTGTTTTTTAGGCAGTATAATAACTGAGTCTCAAAGAGATCTCTTACTTTGTTCATTCCGTGACTCAGGTAGTCCCCAAGCTTAGCAGGCAATGATTACCACCACCACCACCACCACTACAACAACAACAAAATTTCCTTCCATCTTCTAACCATTTGGAATCTATGATTCCTTTATTAATTTAAAAAAAAATCTGGTGGCTAGAATGATAGTAATGCAGGTAGGGTGTTTGTCTTGCAGGTGGCCAATCCAGGTTCAAAACCCAGCATGCCATATGGTCACCCCCACCTTGAGCACCACTAGAAGTAATTCCTGAGTACAGAATCAGAAGTAACCCCTTAGTATTATTCAGTGTGAAACAAAAAGCCAAAAAAAAAATGGGGGGTTGAGGAACCATACTTGTTAGCACTCAGTGCTTACTTGTGTCAGGGTTTGGGGGAGTAAGATCAAATCCAGGTCAGCCGCATTCAAGTCTGGTGTCCTACCCCTGTACTATGATTCTGGCCCCTCTCACTAATTCTGTATGATGGAATTAGGACTAGATACATCTGTTGTTAGAGATTATGAAGAAAGGGAAAAAGAAGTTAAATATAGCAAGGATTAAGTTTTTATGATGTACTTTCACCTTTTTTTGCTTTTGTTTTTTGGACCACACTGGTGATACTCAGGGGCTACTCATGGCTCCGGGCTTGGGGATCACTCTTGGCGGTACTTGGGGTACTGTATGCAGAGTTGGGGTGCAAAATGGGGTCAGTCGCATGTAAGTATCCAGACTTATTATATCCCCTTTGCTGTTTAACCCCTGTACTATATTAGACCTGTGTTTTCACTTTCATGGCCTTGGGTCATCCATGTTTAGCTATATGCCTAATGAGGTTGGGAGGGATCACAGAAGACAAAAAAGAAGCTGAATGCAGGTCAAGGAGATAGCCTGAGGGACTGAGCACATTTGCATGCCAGAGGCTGGGTTTGGTCCCTGACAATAAATGGTCCTCAGAGAGTTCCAGAGAGCTAGAGTAACGCCCCACCCCTAAATAGCAAGCCAGGTCTGTGTGTGGGTGGGGGTGCAGGAGCAGATCCCAGTTGTAGCCTGGAGTCTCTCAAAACACCACTCCCAATTGAGTGAATTCCTATTTTAGGCCACAGGAACTTTAAAACTCTCTGGTGAATGTGTTATAAAATGTTTTTGTGATTCATCCTTCATTTTATTATTGTGCAAGGCAGAGTTGGGCAAGCTACCCGTGGCATACTTGATATGCCAAAAACAGTAACAATAAAAGGCCTCATTCCCCTGACCCTGAACTTAACAGGGACGAATAAGATGTTACTAGCACCAGCTCGAGCAAATCGATGAGCAATAGGATGACTGTGATACAGTGATACAGTGATATTCAAACATGCACACATACACACACACACACACACACACACACACACACACCCCTCACTTACTGCCTTTTTACCCCCACGACAGTACTTACCCATTTTTCACCTGAAGTGCTATACACATTTACTGGAGGCTGTCTGTCTAGCAGTTGAAAAAAGCGTGCAGCAGCAATTTTGGCTTTGGCATAACTCGGGGTGTAAGAGGAGGCTCTTCCAATAGCTGTGGCACTTAGTACAACTGATGAGATCACCCTGCAATTAGACAGACACCTGGTGAGAGTGGTGTCATTGCCTAAAAGGCAGGCATTGAGGGTCTAGCTAGAAAAGAACTGAGGAACCTTGAACAGGTCAGTTTAGACTTGGCAGAAAATGTGAGATTTAGAGATTAGTAGTTTTCCAATTGTTCTTTATGAAAAAGGGGTGATTAGTGGATAGCAGGTGGGGGCTGGGGAAGACTGATCTACAAACCCTGCTTCAACTACAATAACCTCTTTTTTTGTTTGTTTAAAAAAATGCTATAGGAAGGGGTGAGATAGTATGAGGATTTAGGTTCTTTCCTTGCATGCACCTAACCCTGGTTTGATCCCCAGTACTGTCTCTGATTCCCAGAAACAGTCATGAGTAAGCCCAAAGCACTGTTTGTTGGGTGTGACCCACTCCTCCCCTGCCTTCCAAAAGGAAGGGCCCTGGAAGATGACCAGATTGGTTAATTTTTTAATTAAAATTTTATTTTACTTTTTTATGGGCTGAGAGAATCTTGGTATTATATAGACTGTGGATTGTGATTTGTACACCAAGCATGGAAGACTGCTTTGATGGTGATGGGAGAGGGTGTTTGTGTTTCATTGCTCACTTTATAAACAGAATTTATTTCAGTCCAGACTTGTAGGCCAAAATATCCCCAGGAGCCCAATTTAAAGCTTAAATGATTGACAAGCACTTAGAATAAAAGAAGAATAGTTAGAATGTGATCTTTGCCTTTCAAAAAGGAACCAGAAACTGGAGCTGCCTGTACTCTCTCAACTTTTACATGTAGGCAAAAAACATTCTTCAACAAGTCTGAATCTAACAAATAAATTCTACATCTTATTCAACGCACTTAGATGTACTCAGGATTGACAGTGTAATAGATTATAAAAATGGTTAATCAATTATTACTCTGGATATACCCCTCTGCAAGCATAACTTTTTGGTGATATGTCATTCATAATGGGCAATTTGTTTGGTCTTTGCCTCTTTCCTGGCACAGAGATATTAATATGCTTGTAATTTCCTAAGTGTTTAGAGCATCAAGTATTATAGGAGAGGTGATGTGAGGAATTACATAAGGAATGAGGACAGTAGCTAGCATGTTTGTTCAGGGATCAAGGACACATCTCCAATTCTTGGCATTGCATGATCCTCAGAGCACCACTAGGTATGGACCTGATGACCCCTAAGCACTGCTGGAGTGGCCCTGGTAGTCCTGGCACCATGGTGCCCAGAAACACCACATCCTTGGGACTATAGTTTTGAACTATCTGGCCTGATTTGTGAGTACTGCCAAGTGTTACCCTGGGGCTACCTGGACACAGATTTGGAGTATTCCCCAGACAGACACATACAAAAAAAATACAAAAAAACAAACTAAAAAAGGACTATTTTGTGTATCTGAAGAAAAACCTTGAGACCCCAAGCCAGACTGCCTTGATGTTACCAAAATCCTGATAAAGCAAGGACTTAAAAAAAAAAAAACAGTTTTAGACAAATATGGGCTTGGTTGTATGACTTTCTTTGGCCAAATAAATATTAGAAAATGTAATGTATAAAGATATTTTAAAAGTACTTTGAATATTAAGACATGTCCTTTTCATTGCATTGGAACTCTAAAAGTATTATATGTTAAGAAAAAAAAAGCTTAGCTGTTCTGCTGTTCTAACAGCTGTACAAAGACAAAGACCCACTTAAAAGGCTGATTGAGTAATCTCACTGCAGAAGAACCACATGCAAAACCCACAGGATGCTAAGCAATAATACCACCCCCTGCAGTTTAGACTACCACACATAGTGTAATTTTTTTTTTAACTGCAAAAGTTAATTGAGTATGGTGTATGGTGCTGCCAGCAGGTCAACCTGTACCTGCGGGTGAGTGCATCAGCAGCCTGATGGTGCCTTTAGGATTCCTGATACCACCAAATTGCCGCTGTGTCTTTGGCTGGACCCCAACAACTTGGGGCCAAGTTTACCAAGAAATTCAATATTATACTTTTATTAGGTATGTGGGAGCCATGTCCCAAGACCACATCTGGCTCAGCTATACAAGCTTATTTATTGGCTTTATCTCAAAGACCCATAAACAAATCTCAAAAGAGATCAAAAGCCACAGTTAGTCTCAGACCTGCTCGTGGCTGAACAGACCAAGGTAAATCGGAGGGGCAAGCGGGTTAGCCTGGTGCCCACCCAAGCAGATTCCCTGGCAGCCGCTGGCTTCCACAATCCAAAATTGCCACCATCCCCCAGGTCTGACTCCACTGTCTCAGGACAGACCTCACCAAGATATAATCTGCTGAGAATTCGGGTATGTGGGTTTTATGACTGAAATCTCCAGGCTTTCTCCAGGTTGGGATGGGCTCTCTGTGCTTCTAGAAGCCTCGGGAGTCACATCCACACCCCAAAGCAGCGGCCCAATTGAAAAACTACTCCAGCCTTACCATCTGACAAAAGTATTGAATGCCCTGAATAAACACCATGAGCTCTTAGCACTTGTATTGCAAACCAAAATGCACAAAAGGAAAAAGACAAAGAGAGCAAGAAGGAAACAACCTCCCACAGAGGGAGGCTGGGGGCGGTGGGGGGCAGGGTGCTAGGTGAGGGGTGGATGGTGGTAGGGAAACAGAGTACGTTGGTGGTGGGAAATGTACACTGGTGGAGGGATGGGTGTTGGATCATTGTATGACTGAAACCCAAATATGAACAGCTTTGTATTGGTCTGTCTCATGGATATTCAATTGAAATTTTTTTTAAAAAAGCAATGTGGAGTTCATACCCAATTCTAATCAGCTTAATCAATGGCTGAATAAATAGCAGTACTCCTACATTAAAAAAAAAAGTTAACTGATAGGTCCAGGCTATACCCCCTAGAGTGCTGATCTTTTGTGACCTTGATTGGGTAGTCCTCACCTGAACACATAGTTGAAATGGAGCCCCTCACTGAGAATTAAGTATCCCCCATATCTGTAGGAAGCGGAATTTGCAACAAAGACTATGCTTTGGGAAAAACCAAAGCAGAATCCATAAATATTTGCTTTCCGAATGGCTGTCTTGAATGGCTTCTCCAATTCTGTTTCAAATGCTTCAATAAAATGCTTCTCCTTCCCAACTCCAGCAACTGTGCGGATATTACTGAGGGCTTCATTTGTAATCTGAAGAATGAAAAATAGTTTTAGAATAAAGATAAAGATCAGAAATTTCAACTGCTGCATGGATTAGATCTGGTGCCAGTGGTGGAATTTAATATACATCAGACAGGAACATCATCTGGGAATACAAAACATTTCTGGAGACCACCTTAACTGGACCATGAAACTGTTAAATTCAAGCTCTGATTTATGCTGACACAATTTTGTTTCCTCTGCTTGTGGAAGAAAAGAGGTGAGAAGTTGAAGAGAAAGTTACACAGGACTATCTTTGAAAACTCTGTGGCTTTTTGTTCATTTATTTGAAATGCCTAAGATAGCATGGTTAGATGTCTTCTGATATGAAATACTAATAATATGTATTAAAATGTTAAGTTTAACTTTCTTTAAGCAAATTCACATAGGGCTTCTTGCCTAATACTGCCACAGAACTATCTAGGTGCCTTTTGGAGGTTGACCGGGTGGCTTACATACCATACTTGGACCTCATGCTGAGATGCTAGGAAGTAACTGTAGATGTTAGTAATCTAATAGGCTTTGGTTGGTAGGCCATGCACTTGGATAACAATCCAGGCTATGCATTTCAAATGTTTTCAAGACTAATTTCATCCCATGTTCCCATATAGTGCCCTGAAAAGCATGTTTGAAAAGCCTGGGAGAAGGTTGTGATTTATCAGTAAAAATATGAGCAACCATAAGATGGTCCTAGAAAACTAAATTAGAAAAAAGAAAGCCAATATGACAGATTTTGATTATTATGAAATCATCAAGGCAAAGAAAACGAGGAAGAAAATAATCAAGCTTGAAGTTAAGAAGATTCAAAAGGAAACTCTCCTGAAAATTTCTGCTGCTAAGGGTACAGCTACTGTAGCTGCTGCAAAGATTCCAGACAAAAAAGCTGACCCCTGTAGGCCAGAATGTTCTTGCCGAGAAAGCTGCAAGTCAGAATACAGCAGAGCCTCCCAAAACTCAAAAGTTTCCCAAAGCTTTCAAAAACTCCTGCCGAGAATGTACCTACACCAAAAGCACCTGTCAAGAAAGCATAAGATCACACAAGGCTTGACATAGCAAGTTTTTTTGTTGACAAACTGGAGGAAACATGTTTGTGACTCAAATAGCAGAGTATATGGCTTGTATATGAGAAGTTGTCAAGAGAATGAAGAATTTCGGACTCCAGGCACATCTTTCCAACTCCACCATTCTTCCTGCACTAACATAAGCCTCAAAGATCTGGGCCCTGCGAAAACAGGATAAGAATGCTATTGGGGTCTCCCAAAGAGGAATCGAAATAGCTATGCTTGGAATATCATGTTTCACTCAAGTGAGAGAAGGAGTCCAGAGTTCCAAACTCTGTCGATGATCGAGAATCGGGGACACTGTCTCCTTTACCAAGGCATCAAAAATCAGATGGGTCACACATAATGTGATTTGGAGACGTCCGCTGGACTAGAGCTGTTACCAACTGGATTCCCTGGGACATCAAAAGAATGCCTGGTTGCCCACCTAAGATATGGTCAGACTTCTTTGTCAAGGCCCTGAATGAATGGTTTGAGGCCCCTTGTTTTCCTGGAGCAAGCAGAAGCCATTGGGCTACACCAGCACGCAACAGGGATGAATGGAGATGTTACTGGCGTCTGCTCAAGCAACAGGATGACAAGTAATAGACGTGATTAGAATCCCTGAATTCCATCCTTGACAGCACATGTCCCAGCACTGCCAGGTGCAACACTGATAATCCCAGAATACTTCCAGGAGTGGCAGTATTAACAAAAAATTATCTTGACAAAACATTACATAAGATAAATTAAGTGTACTATGAATTTGTATTTGTTTCAATCCAGACTCTAAAGTGAATAATAACTTTTTGTTAGGGTCCTATCCTGGAAAATGCACAAAGGTAAGTTGATTTCTACATATAGAATCCTCTTGGGTTCTACTCAAGTATAGTATATACTTGGGAAGTATACTATTTCTCTCTCTTCACTGTGTCACTGTCATCCCGTTGTTCATTGATTTGCTTGAGTGGGTGCCAATAATATCTCCATTTGTCCCTGTCGTCATGCTAGTGTAGCTCAATGGTGTATTAGGGACTCTTTCAGGGTCAGGGGAATGAGAATCATCGTTGTTACTGTTTTTGGCATATCAAGCACACCATGGGTAGCTTGCCAGACTCTGCCGTGCAGGTGGGATACTCTTGGTAGCTTGCGGGGCTCTCCGAGATGGATAGAGGCTTTGGGGGTGGCTTCTAATCGCCTTTACAGGTGTTCCCAGTCTACCGAATGTAAGCTTTTGGTTGACTGGCATGTTGTAACGATCTGCACACTGACAAACATGCACCTGCCTGCATCTCTGGGCAGCATCTGTGACATCTGCGGTCTCAGGTTGATCTCCTGAAGAGACAAAATCTAGATTACAGTAAATTGCTTTAAAGAATGAGCCTATTATCTATGAGCATGTGAGTGACTTCTTATTCCAGATAGGTGTCATTCCCTTCTTCATTTACCTCTTACCATCAAATAATAATTAGAACACACTTGGGAAAAGTTTAGTGCCTAACTGGAGTATTTGAAACTAAACTGTATCTTACAGGTCTACTCAGGGAATAAACTATCCAATATAGAGACTAATGAAGTATAAAAATGTCTGTGCTTTTAGAAGATGCTAGTTCCTTTCTGTGTTGGCAGTGTGACCTGGACAAACCATTGAGCTGAAGAAATAGGACAGAAAGTGGAACTGTCTACTCCTGTGAATGAAAATAGACCAAGTTAGAATGTGGAAAATAGCTAGAAGAAAGGAAAAGACATAATAGGCCACCCTGTGTTTGCTTGTTCACCCACAACCTGTTGCAACTCTACTAACAGAGCTTTATTAACAGCCTTTGGGCAGAGATACACAGGAAGGGCCAAGTGAGAAATTTTTAATGGCAAACACTTGCAAGGTAACTTCCTTCCTTTCTTCCTTCCTTCTTCCTTCCTTCCATTGAATCACCATGAGATACACAGTTACAAAGTTTTCCATGATTGGCTTTCAGTCACACAATGTCCCATTACCTGTCTCTTCACCAGTGTACACTTCCCACCACCAATGTCCCTCCTGCTTTCTTTCCCCATACTGTGGCAGGCACCTTTCTTCTCTCTCTCTCTCTTTCTCTCACTCTCTCTCTCTCTTGCTTTCTGTCTCTATTTCCCTGCTCTCTCTCTCTCCTTCTCTCTTTTTGGGCATTATGGTTTGCAACCCATGGCCAAAGACCTCCAGAGCCTAGCCATAGCCATGCTCAAGGCCTCTCTCCACACATTCGGATGAGCCTCACTCATGAAGGTACCGGCAGAGAAACCCAGGTGTGTGGGACCTGGGGCTGAGACCTATAAGCCTGCTCGGATTGGGACGGGGCCTCTTCCACCCAGCTTTCTCATTTTCCAGTAGCTAGGTGGTCACACCCAGGGACTTCCCCCAGCGCCATGTAATCCTACCAATGGCCAACATCCAGACACTTAAAACCAAGCTCCACGGCTGCTTTGTGGCCACCCAACATCTTATAGCCTACTTCTCCCTCTGGGAGAACCTGGCAAGCTACCGAGAGTTTCCTGCCCACATGGGAGAGCCTCACAAACTCCTCATAGTGTATTCATATGCCAAAACCAGTACAATGCTGGGTCTCATTCCCTTGACCCTGAAGAGCCTCCAGTGCAGCATTGTTGGGAAGGACAAGTAAAGAGAGGCTTCTACAAATCTCAGGGCTAGGACGAATGGAGATGTTACTGAGACGGCTGGAGAAATTCGATGATAAACGGGATGATGATGATGATGATGATGATGATGATGATGATGATGATGATGATGATGATGATGATGATGGTTTGCAACACCAATGCTGAAAGGTTATCATCTTTGTTTGTCCCATTGTCTACAAGCAATCAGTTCTGGTCCAGAGTGATCATTTCCAATTATTTTTGGCACAGTGGTCCCTTCTCTATCTTAGCTGCACTCCCACCACCACCACTTGTGGTAAGCTTCCAACCATGGACCGACCATTCCTCTGGCCCTTGTTTTCACTGTCCTTGGGTATCATTCTCACACAAACTAACAGATTTCTTTAGACTCTTTAAACTGCTTATTGACTGCTCCACCACAAGCATTCTAAAAATTGGGTCTGTAGGATTACCTGTCCTGCAACCTCCAGGGCCTGCTTGTCTTGAGAAGCAAATCCTGTCAACATTTTGGTTTGTGCAACTCCTGATAAAGCCAAGAGGGGGAAGAAGCACATTATGACTAGACTGAGCTTCCAGCTGAAGGAGAAGGCAATGATCATGGCCACAGTGATGTTAGTCAAGGAGTTGACCATGATCCCGATTTGAGAGCCAGCAGCCTGCAAACCAAATAGAATCAAATTAATCTCAGAAACACAGTCTCCTTTACCAAATATGATTATATGAAAAGGTTCATTTATGCCAAAAGACATGTTTTATTCACATTATTATGATAAAATAAACATAACAATGATTTATCACTTTAATTACTGATAAGTATACAGTTCATTGGCATTAAATACATTCACAGTATTGTATAAATATCACTACTCTATGCCTTAAATGGTTTTTCTAATTTCCAGCAAGACTCCATACAAATTAAATAATAATCCCCCCTTCTTCCTCATCTAAGCACCTAATTTTCTATGTTTATCCCCATGAATTTGTCTGTTTGCACTACCTCATATAAGTAGAATAATAGAATATTTATTCTTCTCTGTCTAGTTCATCTTACTAAACAGAATGTCTCCATATTCTAGCATGTATCAAGGAAAAGAGAAAGGAGTTCCAAACAGTTTCAAGTACACATGGAAAAATGATATTAGTATTGGGAGTGAATTGTTTTTGGTTGTTTTTTTTTTATTTTTTTTTTTTTAAGTTTTGGGAGTGTTCTGGGAGTGTTCAGGGCTTATTTCTGGAGCTACAGTTAGGGATCACTCCTGGAGGGCCGAGGGGTCCATATGGGGTGCCAAGGTTCGAATGAATTGGCTGTGTATAAGCCAAGTGCTTATACACTGTATTGTACCCACTGCACTGTAGCTTCAGTCCCAGGAGATGAAATATTTATTTAGTGAATATTTTGGAAATATTTTCTTGAGGAAAACAACGTCAGATTTCTATTTTATACCAATGTTAAAATAGATTTTAAAAAATATTAAATTTATTTAAAATAAGTTTTAAATGAATCTAAACAGTCACATATAAATAAATGAGAAATTATATAAATAGATCTCAAAAATCTAATATATAAATAAATAAACAATATTTTTATATAAATTAGAAAAACTCTTAGAAGCATTTACTTTTAAAAAATGTGTGGCTTCTTCCACTTTTGCTCAGGGCTTCTTCCTGGCTTTGCACTCAGGGAAGGGATCATGCATGGTGGGCTAAGGGGAACAGATAGGATGCCAAGGATCAAACCTGGATAAGCCATGTGCAAGGAAAGCACCCTACCAGCTGTGCTATCTTTCTGGCCCCCACTCTTGGAAATATTTTTTAAGTGGTAAATAATTTTTAAAAGATGATAGATGCTTTTCTTTGAATTTTAGCCAAAGTGACTAAAATTCATCTTCCTTCTCATATTTTTCATTGAAATCATCTATATCATTGAGCATAGCCTTTCTTCCCTCCTAGCAAACTAGTAGATAAGAGTAAACTATTTTCCTGAGTTCTGTGAGACAGTGGTATACAAATCCCATGAGTGGAAGTTGGTCAGTGATGACCAGAGTGCTCAAAGAAGAGAAGGGAATGAATAAACCCCTGTTATTTTTCCATCACTTACCCCTTGGACTTGGGAAGCATCTGTAGCAAGCCTTGTTGTTAGTGCTCCAGGGCTATTTCTGAAATCATCAAACCAGCCAACGTCTTGCCCTAAAATTGCTCTGAAACCAAATTTACGTAGCCTTTTTGTGAGCAACTCTCCAGATTTAGCAAAAGCGTACCCCTAAAATATCAAACAGATTTTAGCAATTTCTTTGCATGAAAAGGAGAGGAGTTACAAAATCATTTACTGAAAATAAAATTCCTTACCTGTAGAAATTGTGTGCAGAGGGATACACAGCCCATTGCTACAAAGAGCAGGCATACACCATTGATCTGAGTCCTTTGTTCTTCTTTATCAGGAAGTGAAAAAGTCTTTGCAAGATAGTAAGCAAGAAATAACTTGTTACTATTATTAACAAATAGTAACAAAGAACATAAATATAAATATTTTGAAAAGAAATTTCTCTTACTCATTGAACTGATTTTCAATACTAGTAATTTAACTAATGAGCACTCAATGATGCATTTTCCAAGGGAATATATTTTTTAATTATTATTACAGACTTAAACAATTTCAAAGAAAAATCCACTGAGCACAGTTATATGTCACTCTAAATTCACTTTTAATATTATAGTCATAAATAGCATGTTTTTCCTTTCATTGACTATTTTACTTATTGTTATTTTGTATATTTAAAAAAATTATATTGAATCACCATGAGATACAGTTACAAAGCTTTCATGATTAAGTTTCAGTTATACAATGATCAAACAACCATCTCTCCACCAGTGTACATTTTTCCAGTATCCCTCCCGACACCCACACTCTACCCTGCCTCAGTGGCAGATAATTTCCTTCTTTCTCTCTACTTTTGGGCATTATGGCTGGAATACAGATACTGAGAGACCATCATGTTTGGTCCTTTCTCTACTTTTAGTAAACATCTCCCATCCCAAGCGATCCCTCCAACCATCATTACTTAGTGATTCTTTCTCTATCCCAGCTGTCTTCTCCTCCAGCTCATGAGGCAGGCTTCAAACCCCTCCGTCCTCCCTCCCCATCTCTCTCTCTCTCTCTCTCTCTCTCTCTCTCTCTCTCTCTCTCTCTCTCTCTCTCCTTATGGGCATTATTACTTGCAAGACAGATACTGAGAGGCCATCATGTTTGGTCATTCAAACATTTTCAGCACACATCTCCAATCCAGAGTCCTTTCCAATGATTATTGTCAAAATTGTCCCTTCTCTGTCCCAACTATCCTCTCCCCTAACCCTTGAAGCAAGCTTCCAAATGTGGAATATTTATCTTGAAAAAAAGTGGTTATAATTTATAGAATTTTTGACTGATTTATTTGGCTGAGGTATCTTCATGAAGATCATCTGATATAGTTTTCTGGACTATTAAAAATATTAACAGCTTTGGGGCCAGAGTGATAATACAGCACACTCCCACTAAGATTTGATACCCAGCACCCCATATGGTCTTCAGAGCCCACCAGGAGAAATCCGTGAGCTAATAGCTAGAAGGAAGCCCTGAGCACAGCCGAGCATGGCCCCCAAACAAAGAAACAAGCAAACAAAAATTTAAAAACAGTTTTAAAGAGGTGAGAGCTATTAAGTTTTGGCTTTAAATGGCCTAGGAAAGAAAATAAGTTTCTATTTCTTTGAGACTGAGGTTGCTGACTCCAAAGTATTAGAATCTATACCCCCTCCCCAATACTACTGAAATTGTGAGTAAGTGCTGTCACTTGTATGACTTGTCATCTCACTGTTCATCGATTTGTTCGAGCGGACGCCAGTAACATGTCCATTCATCCCTGTTGCACGCTAGTGTAGCCCAATGGTATCTGCTCGCTCCAGGAACACGAAGAATCTCAAACCATTCATTCAGGGTCTTGACGAAGAAGTCTGACAACCTCATAGGTGGGCGGTATTGCAGTCTTTTGACATCTCATGGAATCCAGTCGGTAACAGCTCTAGTCCAGCGGTCATTTTTAAATCGCATTACATGTCCAGCCCATCTGATTTTCGACACCTTGGCAAACGAGACAGTGTCCCTGATTCTGGATCGTTGATGGAGGTCGGAACTCCGCATTCCTCTCACTTAAATGAAATGTGATACTCCAAGCATAGCTCTTTCAATTCCTCTTTGGGATACCCAAATAGTGCTCTCATCCTGCATGGGCAAGGCCCAGGTCTCTGAGGCATATGTTAATGCAGGAAGAATGGTGGAGTCAAAAAGATGTGCCAGGAGCTGGAGGTTCTTCATTCTCTTAATCACTTCTTTGATGCTCTTGAAGGTGTTCCACTCTGCTCTCTTCCTCCTGCGCAGTTCAGGTGACAGGTCATTTGTCATGTTGAATTTTCGACCTAGGTACACATAACTGCTGTATTCGAAGATGTTCATTTTGTTGAGGGCAAATACTGAGAGGCCATCATGTTTGGTCATTCAAACATTTTCAGCACACATCTCCAATCCATCAGGAACTAGTCCGTTTCTCATGAACATTGTCTCTGTGAGATTCAGCTGCAGTCCAACCTTTCCACACTCATGGTCGAAGTCAGCCAGCATTCATGCCACTTGGCTGATATTTAGTGTTATGAGAACAATATCATCAGCAAAGTGGAGGTGGTATAGTTGCCGACCATCTATCTTCACTCCCATTCCTTCCCATTCTAGTTCATTGCATGATGTTCTCAAGGGTGGCACTGAAGAGTTTTGGTGAAATGGTGTCACTCTGCTGAACTCCTCTATTTTTGTGAATGATCACTTCCTTGTAGAATGGTGAAATTCTGGTTGTGAATCTGTAATACAGCTTGAGGAGGATCCTGATGTATTGAGTTTGAACACCCAGTTTGGTTAGGGCTTTGATGATTACTTCAGTCTCAACACAATCAAAGGCTTTTAGATCAATGAATATTAGACAGAGTGGCATCTTGAACTCTCATGAAACCTCAGTGAGCTTGGTCACCCTGTGGATATGGTCAATCATGCTGAATCCTTTTCAGAATCAGTTTGCTTGCATGGTTGTTCTTTGTCTAGTGTTCTGCCAATCCTATTCAGGATGACTGGAGTGAATAACTTGTAGATAATGGACAACAGGCAGATCGGGCTATAGTTGCTGATGTTATGGATGTCTCCCTTCTTATACAACAGGACGGTCCTGCTTGCTTTCCATTGGGACAGAACCTTGCATTCAGACAGGTAGGGTATGAAGAGCTGAACCAGTGTATTGACGAGTACTGGCGGCAGATTCTTCAGGTATTTGGGTCTGACCTTGTCTGGACCAAATGCTGTATGCTTCTTTACAGATGAAATGGCATGTTGGATTTCAGAAGGGAGAATGCTAGGAACGCATATCCATCCTGTGGAACTTGGTATGTGGGCAGGAGGACATGGCTATCAAAGAGATCTGAGTAGAAGTCATGGATAACCTTTTCCATTGCCCTTCTGGAAGATGTGATAGAACATCGGAGGGCAGTCATCTTGGTCTTACAGTTGGCAAAAGACAGGGAGGTGTTGCGAATACTTTTCCCGGCTTCTGCTGCATTGGCCAACACTGTTACTCTTCTGTCTTTGAGGTCTCCCGTCATAGCTTCTCTGCACAGCTTTGCAAGCTCGGACATAAGCTTGTGATTGCCTGAGGCTCGTGTCAGACTACGTTGGTGAATGAGCTTGAGAGTTTCCAAAGACAAGCAACTTTTTGTGGCTTTCTCTCTCTCTGCATTCCTTGCACAATCATGGAGCTGCTGAACCAGTCTATCATATTCTTCATCGATGTTGTCAACGATGGCATCTTCCCATATTGCTGCAATAGTGCCAAAGAGCTCCCAGTTGGTGGTTGTTCTGGGAGTTCTCTTTTTAAGCTTTGCAGACCTTTCTCCCCATTTCGTGAAGTAGAATTTTGCATGAAGGAGACGGTGATCTGATCCCATTTGGAATTTTGGGATAATGGCAAAACCGTTGATTGAATATGATGTGGTTAATTTTGTTGTGGAACTGTCCACCAGGAGACTCCCATGTCCAGTGTTTAGATTCGTCCTTCTGGAACAGTGAGTTACCATGGGTGGTCTTAGTCAACCTGATGAACTAAGAGTCTCTCACCCTGTTCATTCCATTCTATGCCATGAGTCCCAATGTGTGGTGTTCTTCAGGTGACTTTCTACGTCTTATGTGGGCATTAAAATCACTGACGATGACCTTGTAAAAGGTGTGTCTTCTTTATAGAACATCTCCAGCTCCATGTAGAACTTCTCAATTTCTTCTTCATTGTACTTGGATGTTGTTGTGTAGACGACGAAGATAGAAACTGCCAACAACAAGCCACATCAATTCAAATGTAAGCGTTCAATTCAGGTTGTTTGGCATTTGAACAAATCAATGCTCATGGCCAAGGTCATGTTGACAAGGGCACTGACACCATCAATGCCTCTACTGTCACATTTTCCGAGAAACAGTTTTTTTCCAGTGTCGAAAATGGCAGGATGTGTTTGATGCCTTCTTGTCTCAGTCAATCCAATGACATCGTACTTGATCTTTTGTGCTAGCACCGTCAGGTCCTAGATGGATGCTTCCGATGCCAGCACTCATGCATTAAAAGTGCAAACAGTCATTTTAGTCCTTCTTATTTTTGGCAACCTAGTTCAGCCCTGAGATTTTATCAGCCTTTCCTTATTCATCCTTCTTAATGCTGTTCTACTGGGGGCTTTTCCAGGGGTAAGGGAATGAAGCCTATTGTTGTTACTATTTTGGCATATTGAACACGCCACGGGTAGCTTTCCAGGGTCTGTAGTGCAGGCAGGATACTCTCGGTAGCATGCTGGCTGTCCAAGAGGGATGGAGGCTTTTAGTGGGTGCCATAGTAACCATTAAACTCTGCTTAAGTTCACTATATTCTGCACTTCCAGACATCAGGTCAGGTAACAAACCTGGGACCATGCTGTTATAATAAGACAATGAGAAAAAATTTTCATGTCGTAAAGTCCTATTGTACAGTAAAACAGAATTTATATACAACAAAACTTTTCTAGTTAAGACTAAATGGGAAAGCTAGAGAAACAAGTAGACAAGTAGGAGCTGGGAACAAATCCTTCGGTATGATTCCAAATGAATTTAAATAACTAGAATAATTTCCAAGAACTGGTGTTCAGAGCATATTCAAAAAATATTTGAGTATCTTCTATATGCCATCAAGTCCCTGGAAGCAATATACAAATGCAGAAACAGATCCTCTTTCGTAAAGCAAACACTCAAATGATCACAAGTTCCAAACTGGGGGCCTTGCAGGAGAAACTGTGAGTGAGTGAGATTTGCTGCTTCTCAGACAAGAGATTTTTAGGGCCTTCTGGTTCTTAATACTGTGAAAGTGGATTCAAAAGGTCCACAGTCTTTCTTACCAATGTTTCCAACATAAAAGAACTGACATGTTTATATCATTTAAAATTCAAGGACTGGGGCTGGAGCGATAGCACAGTGGGTAGGGCGTTTGCCTTGCACGCGGCCGACCCGGGTTCAATTCCCAGCATCCCATGTGGTCCCCTGAGCACCACCAGGAGTAATTCCTGAGTGCAGAGCCAGGAGTAACCCCTGTGCATTGCCAGGTGTGACCCAAAAAGCAAAGAAACAAAAATAAAGTTCAGGGACTGGGCTGGAAAAATAGTATGGGGATAAAGTTGTTTTCTTTCCATGCAACAAACCCTGTTCGATCCCATGCACCACATTACTCAGAGTAATCCCTGAGCACAGAGCCAAGATTAAGCTCTGAACACTGCGAGGTATGGTCTCCAAATAAACAATTTAATTTAATTTAATTCAGGGACTAGGGCCAGACAGTACAGCACATAAAGCACTTGCCTTGCATGTAGACAACCCAGGTTTGATCCCCAGCACCACATATATCCCTGAGCCCTGATAGGAGTGCAGAGCAAGGAGTAAGACCTGAGTACAGTGGGTGTGGCCTCCAAACAAAATAAAATGAAATTCAGGGACAAAACTCTGTATATTAGTATAACTTTAAAAGTCACTACACAAATTCTCTCCAAACCTAAACCATGATGCCACAAGACCACTTTTTCTTATGGCTTTCATTATTATTATTATTATTATTATTATTATTATTATTATTATTATTATAACTTACAGAACTTCAGGTTATCCAATTTAATTCTTAGTTGATAGAGAAAAACTAATGCCTCAAACATCAAGTCTGAAGAAATAAATTTTCCTAGTGATTAGTATTAGGTAACAAAATGCCAGTTTTCTTACATTACTACAATGGTTTTCTTCTGAAAGACTTCCTTGGCTTTTTATATTACTCGTTTTCTTTGGGTTAGAAAAGAACAGGCTCGCCGCTGAGATTTGATCCTGGGGGCCGCACGTGTGCGGCCTCTCCGCAGCTACACGAGCATGACTCCAGAGGCCAGCTAAACTACTTTTGCTATGGGCAGCTCCTTGCACAATGTATCCAGACTGAGAACTAAGCCGAGGCACCATGCCTGCCCAGGAGGGAAAAGGTATTTCTCTCTCTCGCCTTTTTCCTTGCCAGGGGTGAAGGGCATGGCGATAACCATATTATGACAACCACAGATGAGAGTTACAAGCTTGCAATGATCCAATATCTGGAAGAAATTTCCCTGGACTTAGTTGCTAAAATACAGAAATCCAAAACCTCATATCTCTTCACAACAGGTCTGACTCTAGTGGGGAACTCCTAACAATAATAGTGAGGTTTTTTTGTTGAAATATTGAATGTAACCAAAGTAAGGAGAAAGTAAAGTGAAATTTATCAGTTGGGAGGGGTGCAGGATGGGAGGAATACTGGGTTTTTGGTCTTTTTTTTTTTTTGGTGGTGGAATATGGGCACTGGTGAAGGCATGGTTGTTTTAGCATGTATAACTGAGACTTAAACCTGAAAGCATTGTAATTTTCCACATGGTGATTCAATAAAATTTTAAAAAATACAATGGTAACTCAATAAAGCTGTATTGTAAAGCCAAAAGAAAAGAAAAGAATATGTGGTTAATATTAAGTCTACACTACTTTCCATTTCAAAATTGGACATCAATTTATTCAGACTTTTTTCACAAAAATTTTCTTTTTATTTCTTGGCACATTGTTATTAAAATGCAATCCTGAGTGTTACCCACTCCTAGATCCCTCTCTTTTTAAATTAGCTTTATTTCTTGCATACATCTGTGCCATTTCTACAATAGTTAATTGTTTAAGGGAAAAACAAAACTCATTAAATGCTTACTATTTGCCAAATGTCAAATGCGGTATTTGACCTACTTTAATTTGAACGAGGATTTTCCTAAGTTAGTATTCTTAAAATAACCCAGTAGGCAGATTTTCTTGCTCCCTACTATAGATGAGGAAGGTAAGTCTCATCAAGTAGAAGCTGTTTTCTTAAATATACAAGAGAACATAGCAGATCTAACAAAGCTAGGGCTGACAAACATATTTTTCCAGTATGCAGCATTCAGTGTTTTATTGCTTGGAATACTCTACATATTTTTTCTAAGTCACATAGACCAAAGGAAGATGAATCAGAGAAATTATACTTTGTGTGTATATTGACTTGACAGGATTATCAACCTGGCTCCTAGTAGCGCCCAATTATTTTGCTGGTTCCATGTTCCAAAGTGTTCTCTCAATAGACCAAATGTGAATATTATGCACTTTAAATACATCAGAGTGAAACAAAAAGCAGACTATTATCTGACTCATGATTATACCTTATAAGATGAAAGTAAGCATCACAAGTCTTTAAATGAATATGTGATCATTATGCTAAAACAAACAAAACTGATCTTCCTCACCAGAGAGAAAAAAAAGTACAGCTTGTTTAGCGCCATTCTCTGAGCAAATATGACTCGGTAAGAACATTAACTATGGATAAAACCTTACTACTTTCCCCTAAAGCTCCTAGGTGAAAAGCTCAATGCCTTGAACTAAGTCCCTCCCCAAACTGCTGGTTGGGACCAGAAGAAAGCAGAGAATATTCTCATCACCAATACCCAAATGAATAACCTGAGAATATTCTCATCACCAATAAGAAGGCAGGGTATTATTGCTGAATTATCAAGTCTTTTCTGATAGCCATTTGGCACCCCATGAGAGCTAAACTCTTGTTTAGAGGTCAACTGTGACAATTCTTCATTTTATATGAAGTTGAGGAAACACAAGCTCAGAGAAGTGGCATGGCGTAATCTCAAGGTAGAGAGTCCATGATAACTAACTAGCAGAGTCAATTTCAGAGAAAAAAGTCTCTTTAGGGGAAATACAGAACTCATTCCATAGCAGCTCATGTAGGGAGAGGGTAAAGTCAGATGAATATGTGTCCTCCTTTGATTTTGTGAGATATAGAGAAATTATTAGCAAATAAATGAATATTCTGGATTTATTTTAAAAAGCAAACATCTAAGGCACACTTTCACGTCTTTATGAATACAACTCTGTTCCTGATACCTTCTGGATCTCCATCAATACTCAAGGAGATGTATTTCCAGAGTCCCCATAGGATATCAGGTTTATGAGAAAGAAAGGGGTTTTACTTTTCTTGTTTGTTGATCTACTCCCAACACCAGCAGCCATATCTGGCAAACAGTAAGTGCTTAATAAATATTTTTTGAGTGATGGAAGGATTTTTCTGTTTACTGGAATTCTATTATGGAAAACACCATGACTGGTTGTGCTTACCCAAGTCCCTCACATAATAGCCAGAGGACAACCGACAAATATCTGTTGCCATGAATAAACATTTATATTGTTGTGCTCAAGGGGTTTTACTTACTAGAAATTAAGGAATATAATTTAATTTAAATTTTTCAGCATGAAGTGCTTTACATAACTAGAAATTCAATTTTCCAGCATTGAAGATTGTTGTTTACAACGTCCCACTTCCCTGAAGTTAGCGTGGTTTCTGCACTGACCACATGGGGGCAGTGTGAAATTGAAGTGGAGGCCGGTTTTTGCCCATACAATAACTTGCTTGGTTTGTGGACTATCCAGTTTTTCTGTACAGTTCATGCCTGCAGGGGCCTTTCACTACCAAAGAAACTGCAAGAAAGAATGGGAGGAGGAAACAAAAACAGGACTTCTACTGAAGTGTGAAGTAAATCCCTTAGGCCAGTTTCTGAAAAGCTGTGTTTTAGCTCTGGTCCCACACACCAAATGTTGGGTCCTTTTGAACAAGTCGTTGGAGTTCCCTAGATTCTAAGTTTCCTTCATGTTCATCTCATGGGATTTTATGTATAAATTTCAACTGATAAAATGTGACAGCATTTTGATACCTAATTATTTTTTGATACCTAATAATTTTGATACCTAACTAATCATTTTAATACCTAATCATTTTTTGCTATCTGAAATTTAAATTCCATAGCAGTTTTTTTGCTATCCTAAGTTCCTTAGGCTTCGATTTGTTCCCTTATGAAGACAGAACAATAAGTATATATATCTCCAATGGCCGTCATGAAAGTTTAGCTAACAAATACATATGAAGTACTTAGATGGTATTGAAAATTTAATTATTTTATTATAACAATGAGGTAAAATGGAGGTTATTAGAACTCCCAAAAGGTGACAAATTAAAATAAGATTATTCTTTATCCATGCCTTCTTTTTACTTCTCCTTTCTTTTTTCCATTTCTTCTCTACCCCCTCTACTTCAATGGGAAAACCAGCTGAACAGAACCATACAATAGGCACTAACACCTGCTGTATAAGTCAAACTTCGTACACCCGCTATTTGCAAAATTTAAAAAATGCTCTAAAATCTTTTTTCAATTATTCAACAGGGTTGCTTTGCATTCTTATTTGACTTACATATAGCTAAGCTTCCCTCTTTCTCACCGTACATTTGCCTTCACAGTGCTGTGTTTTTCTGAGAGCAGGACTGGGAAATGAGAGTCCTGCTCACCCAAATGAGAATGTTCAGTATCATGCTAGCTTCTCTGTGATGGAGAATGAGGGGGAAAGTGCTAAAGACATTGACACAAAGACTCACCATACCAAAAATGATTATTTCCACTAAGAGAAAAAGAAAAGACCTGAAGTGAATCAAGTAAATCCAGCTATTTGCTTACCCCAAGAATCTGACTGAATAAAAAGGCATAGAGGGGTGTGATAGATCCGTTGACAGCAGCTCCCACAGACCCCACCAGCATGTAGGGCCATTCCGGAGCGTTGAATTTCAGAATCCTCCTGATTGGGGCAGGTTCAACTTCTTCTTCCTCAGGGATGTTCTTTTCCTTGAGGGGAGAAAGGTTATAATAAATCATCCCAAACCACGCACATGGATATTTTGCATAGACTATCAAACAGGAGAACCTTTGATATACATATACCTATGCGTCATGGTTTGGATGTTTATGAGCTTTCTGGTATATGAGATGTGGTGACTTATTAATTTTGCGAGGAGTGATATTTGAATAGCTTGAGATCATACTGTAAGTCTAGTAGAGTAAGCATCTGATGGTGAGTTTATTATTCACATTTCACCATTGCATATATACTACATATACACCCAGGGAATAATGAATATGTAAGAGTTTTTTTTTTTTAAAGTAACCTTATATAAAAAGCAACAACACTCATTCGTGTTCTGGTGTTTTCATATTTGAGGTTAATGATTTTTTTGTTTGTTATTGTTTTTGTTTTGCTTTGCTTTTTTTGGGGAACACACTTAACCATGCCCCTCATGGTTTATTCCTGGGTCTGTACTCAGGATCATTCCTGTAGGTACTCAGAGAACTATATGTGGTGCTAGAGATTGAACCCAGGTCAGCCACATGCAAAGCAAATGCCTTATCTACTGTATTATCTCTCCAGTTTGGACATGTGATTTTTTTTAAAGATATAACCTTCATAAACATCAGAACTCAGTAAACTAGTAACTGATGGAAACTTGAAGGTAGACCAGTGCACTTGAAATAAAACAAGATGAATTTTAAATTTTTAAAAATTTATTTAAAATTTCAAATGGTATATATATTGTTATTTACCTTTTTAAAAATATGTTTTCTTCCGCAGGAACACAGAAATAGAGGATAATATACTTAGACCTCTAAATTCTTCACAAGGAGTGAAAATTATGTCAGTATTCTCCTATTTTCCATTTAAAACTTGGTATTAAAGTATTAGTTCTAGCAATTTTTATCCTCTTTAAGGTAAATATTGTACTTAGAACCTTATATTTTCTGCCATCATTTATCTTGGTGATAGCTAGTACTCAGTGTCTAATCATCAGATTAATGTATTCAGTAACTTGTTCAATTTATTTCCCATTTTGAGTATGATACTAAACTTATAATAAATTGACTAAAATATTTCTTAATTCTATCTTTTATTTACAGATAATCATCTTATTCACCTTTAGTAACTCAATGTCAGAGTTAGACAGCAGCAAAGAATATAAAATTCTTTTCTTTTATTTACAAAAAGAATGTTACCAATTACAAATTGTTGAGTGTTTTCTTGCTTTGTTTTGTTTTGTTCTGTTTTTTGGGCAGGGTAGGGAGGCATCATGCCAGGAATTGAATCCAAATCCTCCTACATGCAAAGTATATACTAGACTATAGAGCTACTCCCCTACCACACAATTAACTTTATTATTTATTTATTTATTTATACCTTTTTTTTTAGGTTACACCTGGCAATGATGAGGGGTCACTCCTGACTCTGCACTCAGGAATTATTTCTGGCGGTGCTCAGGGGACCATATGGGATGCTGGGAATTGAACCCTGGTAGGCCCTCTGCAAGTCAAACGCACTACTCGCTGTGCTATTGCTCTGACCCCCCTATGATTAATTTTAAGTTAAAACCTGTACATTACTAATATAATTATTATTACAAGCCAAATAGAATGTAAGAAGGTTTTCTTGGCTGATGATACATTTGTTATTGCCTCCATTTCTTGGCCTGGAGTATTTATACTTGTCATTACTACTCACTCAGGCAGCAAATCCTTCTCATCAAGCATTTTACCTCTGACAACTTACTAATTCTAGACTATCAGTACCAGAGAGGAAGACGTATACCTGTGAAAGCATGAGTAGAACAAGTGCAGAGAGAAAGGGGATTCTTGAATAAGTCTCAAAGTGTCATCCCTGGAAGATAGCACAAAGCACTCCAGCTCTCTGCTTCTGTAACCTCATCCTCAAATGAAAGTTTGACTAAGTTGTTTTGTGGGGAACTATTCACTCCGAATATCTTGTATTTGTTTCCACACATTCGTGACTAGATGTATTGAACAAAATACATATAGTATTTTGTAGATGTATTTGTAGATGTATATTTTTGCTTAGACTTCACAAGGATTTGTATAATCAATAGTTCTGGGGCATGGAGATGTCATTAGATAGAACTGGACTGAGAAACCAGTGCAAATGCTGCACTCCTGTAGTAATTCCTTTGTGTGTCATGTATCCCCGGCTTTGATGTTTTCTGTCAACATCCACAAAATTGCAGCAGGCCAATCTGACAATTTACTATAGAGGAACATATCAGAATATTATGATAAAGGAACAGAGAGTATCCATGTAAATAAAAATTTTTATAGGTTCTATGTAAAGTCCCATTGAAGTCATAGAAAAGGCCTATCTGTTAACCAATGTTTAAACCCTATCACATAAATCAACTGTGGTTAAGTAATGTTTTCTAACACTTAATCTTTACTGGATCACACGTATATTCTACCTTGCTTTTCACTATCCTGAAAGATGCCAACATAACAGAGACTGGATGCTTTCCTGCACTGTTTTCTCTTATCCTTAATAGAATTGTATCAGAATTATACCTAAGATATAGCTCATTCCAGGTTGCCAAGAACATAAATTGGAGGATGAGGAGACCTAACTGTGATCTTAGTTCTGACACAATGCAAATATGAGACGAGTCGATCACCCCACTTACAGTTTAGAGGCACAGACACTTTTTAATATCTCTTGCAAGTTTTCAGAGTCAAAATGCGAGCAACCACAAGGTGGAGATAATTCCTTTATGTAACTAAACCTTCTGCACTGCAACAAAATTCTCATGATTAAGTGGAGAGACCAAAAAAAGTCTTCACCTTTTTTGAGTAAAAGGAAGGATGTTGCCTGTTCTTGGAGCTTGAAGAATTTTAATAAATATTACAATGTTTAAAGGGGTCAGGAGAGATAATACAGTGGGTAGGGCATTTGCCTTGCATGTGGCTGACCTGGGTTCAGTCCTTGGCATCCCATCTGGTCTCCTGAGCACTGTCAGGAGTAATTACTAAGTGCAGAGCCAGGCGTAGCCCCTGAGCATCACCTGGTGTGACCCAAAAAGCCAAAAAAAAGTTTTAAAATTTACTTTAGAAGAGCATACAGTAAGTGTTTGAAATAGTTTAAAATGTTGCTTAGGGTTATAAATTCCATAATTTAAATTTTATTAACACCAACCTTTTATATCCTTTACAAAAGAAACCTAATTCTTAAAATCTGAAAGACTAATATAATTACCATAAAAATAGGAAGCATTAATGTAAGCATAGTTATTTTCTTTTTAGAGCTTTAGCAAATTCACATTGCCTCTCATGCCATTCTTTTCACCCTTCTTTTTTTGCTTCCTTAACTACAAAGAGAAAATAAAGTGACATCTTTCAAAGTTACCCTGGTTAGACAGAGATGGCACACAAAAAGAAAATTACAGGTCAAGCACTCTGTTGAACACAAATGCAAAAATCTTCAACCAAATGAGAATTCACAGTAAAATGTGACCTAAATTTTGATAATATATTAAAAAGATTATAGACACATGCTCAGTTGGGATCTATCCCAGGGATACAAGGATAATTCAATATATGCAGGTCAACTAATGTGATAGACAAACATAAATTCAAGGCAAGACAAAATTATATGAACAACTCAAAAAGGATTTTGATATATATAATATGCAAACAAGATAATTTTTGACAAGATCCAGCAACTCCCATTTATAATGCTAAAAACTCTCAACAAAACAAAATAGAATGAAATTTTCTCAACATATCATATATCATATCATATAAGTCACATATCATAAACCTAGATTCATGAAGTGGGGTAAGGAAAGTCTCAGCAATAAATGGTATTGGAATATTTTATTAGCCACATGGAAAAAAAACTCCTGGATCCTTGTCTCAAACAATAAAAAAAGAGAATTCAAACTGGATTAAAGATCTTGATATTTGACACGATTATATAAAATACATCTAGGAAAGCATAATGGGACTCTCCACAATATTTCCTTCAGAAGTATCTTCAAAGAGTCAATGCTCTTGACTAAGAAAAAGAAGCCAAGATAAACAGGACTAAATCAAGCTAAAATGTTTCTGCATGAAAGTAAAAGAATGGCAGAAAATATTCACTCCACAAATCTGACAATGGGCTAATATCCAAGATTCACAAACCACTTGCAGAACTTAACAAAAAAACAACAGCTCATCAAAAATTGGTGAGAGTAGAGGAACAGACAGTCAAGAAGACATACAGATGGCTAATAGACACACAAAGATATGCTGTTCATCACTTATCATCAGGGAAATACAAATCAAAATGAAAATGAAATACCACCACATACTAGTAAGAATGGCTTACATAAAAAAGACTGGTAATAGCAGGCATTGGCAAAATTGTGGTTAAAATGGAAACATTACCCTAAAGTCCCTCAGCACTGTCAGAAATGAACTCTCAAAAAATTAAATTGAAGTTCCACTAAGAAATAGCCAAAGCCCCTCCACCCAATTTAAACTTGAGTTTGCCTGGCTGTATTTGGTGCGAAGAGAAGGCAGGGTTCTCTCCTAACCTCACACTCATGAGTTAAGAGGTCAGTCATGAATTATATTATCATTGATCATTTATTATAAATTATTTTAGCATTTTATGCCATTATGTGGAAATTATTATCATGAATTATTTGTGCTTTATTGATGCCAATGTATTGACATGCTCATATTAATTTCTATTAATTTGTGCTAGTTCCATGATAAGCATTCATATTTAAAACTTAAATTATATAATTAATCAGCTCAATTATCTTCTTGGGAACAAATATAATTTAAACATATATTAATATTGAATCATTGATTAAAAATATTTAGTCATTAAATGGGTAAAAAAGGGCATTTATACACAATGGCATGCTATGTAGTTATTAGAAAAGATGAAGTCTTGTTGTTCACTACAAAACAGATTGAAATAGAGGGTATCACACTAAGTTGAAAGAGTCAGAAGGGGGAAAAAGTACCATAATCTTGGTCCCAGGTGAAGAATAAATAAACAAACCAAGGAAATACATGATCTCTGGTGGAAACAAACCCTGAGATATTGTCAACAGAATTGCCTCACTGTGAACTGAGGCTGCAAAGGATGGGGACGGGACCTATTGATAATGGTGAAGTTTTTGACACTGGCAGTGGAGATGCTGTAGTATCACTGCAAGTATAAAATCACCATCACTGTCACTGTCATCCTGTTGCTCATAGATTTGTTCGAGCAGGCACCAGTAAAGTCTCATTGAAAAACTTATTGTTACTGTTTTTGGTATATCCAATATGCATGGGTAGCTTGCCAGGCTCTGCCGCGCGGGCTCGATATTCTCGGTAGCTTGCCAGTCTCTCCGAGAGGGACGGAGGAATCGAACCCAGGTCAGCCGCGTGCAAGGCAAATGCCCTACCTGCTATGCTCCAGTCGCCAAGTTTAATATAAACACAAGTAATACATATTTACTCTCTATAATAAACTCATAATGTAGTAAACAAGATAGCATGAGATAAAATAAGACTCAATTTTTCAAATAAAAAGTAATGGAAGATAAAAATGTGTGATTATTAAAATCAAAGGATGAAGTGTAATGATTAAAGTTTGGAAATCATATGAATGGATATAGAAACTATAGTATATTAAACTATAGTAGCACTGTAGCACTGTCATCCCGTTGTTCATCGATTTGCTCGAGCAAGCAACAGTAACATCTCCATTGTGAAACTTGTTGTTACTGTTTTTTGCATATTGAATACAACATGGGTAGCTTGCCAACATCTGCAGTGAGGATGGGATACTCTTGGTAGCTTGCCAGACTCTCCAAGAGGAATCGAACCAGGGTTGGCCGCATGCAAGGCAAATACCCTACCTGCTGTGCTATCACTTCAGTCCTAAACTATAGTATATAATAATAATTAATATATATAATTAATATATTATATTAATAATATTCCATAATATAATAAGTATTCGACTATAAGAAAAGATAAGAACATGCCATTTTGTCACTACATGGATAAATTTGTATCATGCTGAGTGAAGTTAGTCAGAAGGAGAGGGATATAAGCAAATCCCTTTAGATATAAACAACTAGCTAAAGGCAACAGAACCTGAAAACTGGTCTACAGAACTGAAGTTACCATGATGGTGATGGAGAATAGAGAGAGGCCAAATTTAAAATTCAAAAGGTGAACTGAAGTGTGTGTGTGTGTGTGTGAGGGGTGGAATGCAGATCAGAGGTAGAGGTTGAGGATTTCCATGAGATAATTGTGGAGGGACGCAGAAACTCTGGTGGGTTCTAGTATTATTACATTGAATGCATGGAACCTCATCAAAAACATTATTTTAAATCATGCTGCCTAAAATATAGATAAAATAAAATAAAACAAGCGTAAACTTTGAAAAGATGTCCTTTAAAAAACTAAATTTCAGGAGAATCTCCCGACCCTGTACCAGGCTGTCTTCATTTCGGCACCCTGGAGGGGGCGTGTTGAGTTTCCCTTCCCGCCCCAAACAGAGCCCCAGCAGCCGAAAACCTCCAGAACCCAGCAACAGCCATGCCCAAAGCCACTCTCCACATGCTTGGACAAGCCTCACCCATGAAGGAACCCACAGAGGAAGCCAGGTATGCAGGACCTGGGGCTGAAATTTCTAAACCTGCTCAGATCAGGACTGGGTCTTCTCCACCCAGACCCCCAGTTTTCCAATAGCTTGGCAGCCATACCCACAAACTGCCCCGAGCACCATGTAATCTCATCAACTGCCAAGATCCAGAGACTATAAAACAAAGCTCCTGGAAGAGAATGATGCAGTATTTACTGGAGTGCACGGCCGCAACCTCTTATACTCTAGCGCACTGCTATACCTAAAGTAGCACATGTGTGTTTGGTTTTAGTATACTTGCTTGTATTCTTGTATATACAGCTTAAGTGGCCCCAGAATGAAATACAGCAACCTTCACACACCTCTCTTATTGTGGTGGGAAGATGCTTACTGGATGTGTGGGTGTTTGAATAATATCTGTAATAAGCTATTGTGAACTACTTTATGAAAATAAAATGTATACAAATCGTAAAAAAAAGAGTTCTACAATCAACAAAAACTGACAGTAACTAGACAGACCTAAAATAATTGTTTCTTATAATGTGAATATTCATTGTTTACATGCTTCAAATTAAAATTCCTAAGAATATTAACATTTCAAGAGCTACAAGTTCTATTCAAATATTAGTTTTTTGATTTAGAGACAACTGCTGGATTAGAGCTATTGTGACTGGATTCCACGGACGTCAAAAGACCGCATGGCCGGCCACCTATGAGATGGTCAGACTTCCTCGTTAAGACCCTAAATGAATAGTTTGAGGCTCTTCGTGTTCCTGGAGCAAGCAGACACCATTGGGCTACATTAGCACGTGACAGGGATGAATGGAGACGTTACTGGAGCCTGCTCGAACAGCTCGACAATGGGATGACAAGTGATACAAGTGATAGTTTTTCTTTGACTCAACTTTTGCAACATCAAACAAATTATTAAATATATAAACATGATAAAAATAAAAAGAAGTAAATTTAAACAAAAAAACTAAATTTCAAGTTAATATTTTGATTTAATGCCCAAAAACCATTGCATTCAAATAAAAGAAGAAAAGGCATCTTAATCTCACTCTAAAATAATTATTCTAAAATTGTGTGAAGCAAAAAAAGTCCATAAAACCTTCTTGGCCTCAATTAATTTTAAAATTATAATAGTTCTTATAAGAGGTAAGTAACCCTATCAAATGCTTGTGTTCATCAAAAGCTTTTGCCAAGGTTTAATTTAGAAGATTTTAAAAATTGAGAGAAATTTTTCAGGTCTTATTAAAAACTTTTAAAAGGATACATTGAATCTAAAAGTCCACTAAGTATATGTAATATCTGTGATTATTAAATAGGTCATTTGAATGCCATTAAATAGACCCTAGTAGCCCAGGTTTAGCACCCATGTATTTTTTAAAATACTCTGCAATTCCTTTAAAATATTGTTTAACAAGATTGGGGCATGGGAGGGTGGTGAAAGGGAGGAGTGCTGGGATCCTTGGGAGAGGGAAGTGGGCACACTGTTGATAAGTGTGATGTTGGAATTTTGTGCATGGGAGGCTGCCATTAACTGTATTGTAAATCACAGAATCTCAATCAATAGACAAATGTATATGTAAATACAATGCTTGAAAAATAGTTTTTATCTGGTCTTAATAGGTTTTTAAAAGTTTAATCTGACTTAATAAAACATTCCTAGATGAAGCCTGACAATTCATATATTCAGGTTTGCAATAGTTCCCAGAAAAGACATCTTACATTCTCCCATAAGTCATTATGCCTGACCTTTCTGTCTTCTTCAATAGCTGACTGTGACTCCTGCACCAGGTATGAAAGTTGAGACTTGGAGCGTTGCCGGATGGACGCTCTGTAAATAAACAGAAAGATGCAAGAGTCTGTGGGTGGGTTGGAACAGGATTTAATGGGTGTCTAAGTTTACATAACACATATTGAATAAACAAATACTTGGTAGGGTATATGGAAACCAGGTAAAAGGATTTCCTGGTTCAATCTGACAGAGCTATTCTTAGGATAGAGTCACAGTTAGCTTCTACTTCAGAGAGTACCCAATGAAGGAGAAAAAGATTGGGAGCAGTGGTTACACACACAGACCCACAAACACACAGACACACACACACACACACACACACACACTTCATTCCATTCATTCCAAATCAACATGTTTTTGCTGACTGGTACTGCCTTTAGGCTTTAGCTTATAGTTTTGATTTTTTGCTTTTGTTATTTTAATACCACCTGGATACAAATGTAAAAGGGATGAGGATGTCTTAAAAATTTTAAGTTATACAACACGCCTAGAAATGCATTTAGGTAGCAAATGACTTTGTGAAAGATAATTCAGTTTGAAATGTTCATTCATTCATGCAAAACAGACTTATTGAGCACCTATAGCATGAAAATCCAATGCCAGCTGCATTACATATTTACCTCAAAAAACTTAAAATGCTATGTAATACTAACATAAATATGCAACCCAGGTGTAAGAGAGAGTGTGGTAAGTACTATTAGGCAAATTAGAATAAAGGATACAAAAATTTAAAGGACAAAGAACTGCATGGCAGATGTTATCAGGAGAGGCTTCATGAAAGGGGTAACTAAGGTAGGATTTGGGTATTTGTAGAATAGAATAAAAGCAAGAGAAAAGAGATTTTTGATTGAGAGAACAGTATAAACAGAAAGATGAAGACAGGAGAGTGAGAGAGAGAATGATGAGTGAGGAAGAGAGGGAGAGAGAGAGAGAGAAAGAGATGGTATATATAGTTAGTAAAAGTCAGATGTAGGAAGTGATTGGTTCAGACTGTTTGGGGTTTATTCATGTAATTTCTAGAAAGTAACTCCTACTTTTCTATAAGTTAAACTTGAAAGTGTGTGACATGAGAAAGTGCTGGTAATTAGAAGAAAATTTTCCTCAAGGAAAGATATTTCCTGAAGTATAAAACCAACACTGGAACCAAAAGTAGAGCTAATGGGGCTGTCAAGGTAGTCCTGACGACAAATGCCTAGTTGTTGACTGAACACGATAGACAATGTTCCTCATGCTTAACACCATTGCAAGGAAAGCACATTAATCTACATATTTGCCTATTTCCTAAACTTTTCTTATTCCCATGTAACCTGATGAATTTATTCTGACACCAAGAGCTCAGTCTTCACCATTTTGAAATATCAGTAGGGATCAGTAAACCACAGCCTGTAGGCCAAATTTGACCTCCCATCAATGTTTATAAATAAAGTTCTACTGGAATATTTTAAAAGCAAAAGTAGAGCTGCAAAGGGAATAGAAAGAAACTGCATCTCTCTTGGACAGTCTGAAACCCTGCTTTACTTAAAAATGAAACCTCCTTTTGGCTCCATGGCTTGGAAGCTGGCCTCACATGCTGGGGGAAAGGCAGCCCGGATAGAGTAGGGAATACCAAGTAAAATGTGGTTGGGGATCCCGCTCGAGAAGAGAGATTTGTGCTGAAAGTAGACTAGAGACTGAACACGATAGCTGCTCAATACCCCTATTGCAAACCACAACAACCAAAAGGAGAGAGAACAAAATGGAATGCCCTGCCACAGAGGTGGGGTGGGGTGGGGGGACGGGATTGTAGGGTGGGAGGGATACTAGGTTCATTGGTGGTGGAGAATGGACACTGGTGGAGGGATGGGTTCTTGAACATTGTATGAGGGAAACACAAGCACGAAGATGGGTAAATTTGTAACTGTACCCTCACGGTGACTCACTTATTAAAAAATAAATAAAAATTAAATTAAAATTAAATTAATTTTTTTAAAAAATGAAACCTTTTTAGACCTTAATTGTACAACTGATATTTTTTCCCTTCAAAAATTAAATCAGGTGCAGTTAGGTTTTTAGTAATGTGCCTTAAGAAAGAGAAGCCAAGCCGAAGATGTGCAAGGAGGAAAGTTACACTATCAAAGCATCTAATCTGAAATAATATGGTATCAAGAGAGGTTGTAGAGATGAGGAAAAAGTACATCAACTGTCCTAGTGCATTCAGTCTAATGCATTCTAATTCATTCATAAAGTTCTGCCATTGGCATTCAGGTAATATTTTTCAAAATATCAAAATATCAAGATGATGCCTGCCTAAAATATGTGATTATCTGTTCTTGTTTAGAAGTTAGTAGCACATTAAGTTCATCACTCTATTTTGTTGCACATACTGTTAATGACACTGCCATCTCCTTAGTCACCCAACTATAACGCCCAGGTCGATTTTTCTTCTCTTCCCTCTTCCTTGTTCCCTCAAACTCTTGCCAAGTGTCATTATGACAAGGTATGAAGTCACTCCTTAGCTTTACTCCCAGCTACTGACCTCTGGGACATTTCAGTTCTCTCCCAGCTAGTTGAAACACTACAGTAATAGAGTCATTTCTCTGTTAGGTAACTAAGGACAAAATATCCTCTCCAGAAGGTGTAAAGATTAGGTCTGCATCAGCAAGAAAGATCAAGGGGTAGTGCTGAGATTGTTAAGGTCCTGGACCAAGCAAGGAAACTAAAAATACTGGATGTGAATGTGGAAAAGGAGAGGGTGTCAAAATTTGGTTGATTTCCTCCCAGTTCTGAGCATGGGATATAGAACTGGAATATAGTTTTCCAAATCCTATATCCCAATCTCCTCAGATTTCTCCTACTTTCATCTTAAATATATTTCCTCCCCCTCCTTTCTTTTCCTCCGCTGTCTAGCATAGACTGATCCAATAAAACATAGTAATGGTTTAAGACAGATGCCCAACCAGCAAGTCAATCCTAATAGCAGAATAAGAATTCTATCAAACCTCTTTTCAAAGACAAACATCAGTTTTCCCCACCCCGCCCCATCTTAGAAACTGTGTACCATTTCCCAGTGCAAATAAAAATATCTGACTTGAGGAATAAATGCTCTCTCTGCCTCTCTCTCTCTCTAAATATTATTACTTAAAAGTTAATTACTTTAATTGCAGTTATTACTAAATCACTCTTGAACCTAAAAGAGGACATAGCCATCAGAAAGACAAAAGTTAGGGAAATAAGATATAAATTAACATTTTATTTAGTCATCTTTTAGCAAAAAAGGAAAAAAGATCTGTCAGTATTACACCTCAGGATATTTTTAACAGATCTTGTTATCCAGACTTAAAAATTTTTCTCTGCGGGAGGTTAATAGCTATGTTCTGTGTGTAGATTATATTTCTGAATTCTTTTCCTATTCACTTAAATATGTAATTTGTACGAGTAGCCAAATAGAAAACATTTATATTAAAAATGATGATCTTGTTCTAATAATAAACTAAGTAAGCTATTCATAATGGATAAATTATTCATCTGAAAGTTTTAAAAATAATTATATTCTTGTTGATATGGTCACAAGATATATCTCCTTTTTGCTAGTTTCATCCTAGTGATCAAAAGAATCAACTATCATGAGATGATAGTTCACTTGGTAAAGCCCATGCCTAACATGTTCAAGGCCCAAAGTCTGATCCTGGGAACTACACACTTTTGCCTCCAACACCACAAGGTGTGATCCTGTGTGGCCCTTGAGCACCACCTGCTCAAGTGCAAATCTGTCAGGTTTAAGGTTCAACAGTGGGTATGACCAGCTGTATGAACTTTAAGGTTTAACAGCGGGTATGACCCCTATTGACTATAAAAGCAATAACAGTGAGAAAAAAGATGTCTCATCATTCTCTGTGCTGAAGAACTTTATTGATATCTTTATCAGCTAGTATTTCTATTTCATTATCCTTTCTTATTAAGCATGGTAAAGTAATGCCAAATGTCTATTAAAAATTCAAATAATTTTGACAATTTTCACAGCTGCAAATTTATAGGATAGCTTGAAGATATTGCTTTGTTATTTTCCAAATTTAAGAGAGCACATTTCTTATAATTTTTTTTTGAATAAAGGGGCCAGAGATACAGAGGTACAACTGGTAGGATGCTTGTCTTACACTTTGCCAACCCCAATTCAATCCCCAGAACCCCAGGTGGTCCCCCAAGCCCACCGGAGTGATCCCTGAGTGTAGATCCAGGAGTAATCCCTGCGAACAGTCAAGCGTGACCCAAAAAACAAAATAATGTTTTTTTCTAAACAAAAAAAATTTAAAAAACGACCTAAGTATAAATTCAGTAAAATCTTTATTGAAGTTCATAGTTGAAATATTTGAAATTACTGCACAAATGTTTTAAGCCTCTTCAACCACCTTTTATTAAAAAATAAATGATCTTGAATGAGCAAGTCTTACAATTGAACTTTTGTCCAGAACAATCATTGGTTAGATGTCCTAGAAATTGTATGGACAATGGTAGAGAAATATGCTGCCTACCAATTGACTAAAGTCTCCTCATATAAAGAAAAAAAACCTTGAATGTTTTTACAAATAAAACTCCTAGACAGAATTATTTCTAGAAAGAATTTTTCTTGATACATAGTTAAAAAGTATTAATCTCATTGAGGCTATTTGAGATATGGCCTTATATTTATTTCAGATGTATAAAATATTGAATTGATACATAAACATTTATACATAATACACATGTATAAATTAAACCGCTATCACAAAAATAAATCTAGTTATAGATACATTTTTAATATTTAATGAATCCTTTTAAAGAAACTCTTAAGACTAAAATTAAAGACTAAAATTTAGGGGCTGGAGAGATAGCACAGCGGGTAGGGCGTTTGCCTTGCACGCGGCTAACCCGGGTTCAAATCCCAGCATCCCATATGGTCCCCTGAGCATGGCCAGGGGTAATTCCTGAGTGCAGAGCCAGGAGTAACCCCTGTGCATTGCCAGGTGTGACCCAAAAAGCAAAAAAAAAAAAAAAAAAAAAAAAGACTAAAATTTAGTCTCATTTGTAGCATAATGCAAAAATATTTTGGTTTTATTTTTTGTGGTGGAAGGGATTGATCCTAGGGCCTCATATATGCAAAGCAAATGCTCTGTCATAAAGCTATATCCATGGATCAAAAGTGTTTTCAAAGTAGGAACCCATATATTGATGCAGAGAAAAAGAAATAGCTTATGTGAAGAAAATTCCACTTAACTACTAGGCAGTATATTTTTATTCCATTTAGCTAAGACATTCTTTTACTTGCATTGGACTATTCTATGAGCAGAAATATTTGTAACTCAATTGCAGCACAACAATGAAAGGGAATTGCTAAATGGTATGAATTTGACCTCTATCTAAAAGAGTGCTTCATATCACAGTTAGTACTGAGGGAAAGACTAAATCCAAACACTTTTTAGTTCCTTTTTTTCAGTTCAGTAAACACCATTTTTACTATAAAGCAGGTCTATCAAGATCCTATCCTCAATAAAACAGTTTTATTTCAAAAATTCCAACTCTTATAAAAAGGATGCAAGCAGAGGGTACAGGACTGCACCAAATCACAGATGCCCACATTCACACAAGAAGTCTCCCATGGAATAAAGAGAAAAATCAAAGATTCATTTGCATGCTTATACTATACAAGACCTGGGGCAATACTTCAGGCTCTTTTTGCATCTGAGATGTTACCTACGGATTATATTTGGAGAGAACATCCCAGACGAATTTTATTTTTTTGTCTATTCATTGGCTGGTTTGGTTTCTTTTTCTTTTTTCATTGTTTTCCTTTTAGTTTTTGGGTAACATGCAACTGTGCTCAGGACTTTGAGCTTAGGGATCACTCCTGACTGAGTTCAGGAGATTAGTTGTGGTGCTGGGGATCGAAACCATTTGTCCAGGTGCAAGGTAAGTAAGTACCTTACCAACTGTACTGTCTCTCCAGCAAAGAATATGTGAAGACTCAAATCCACCCCATGACTTGAGTTTACCTTAAACTATCTCGGTAGCTCCCTCTGCTAAAGCTCATCCTGCTCTCAAGTCCAGACTCTTCAGTTTCATCCTTTCCTAGACAACACAAAATAAGGAATTCCTTAGTATACAAAATCAGCAGAATCATGTCAAAACAAAACCAATTGCTATATTTGGTTAGAATATCGTTACAATGGCCATTGCTTAGACATCCTATTAACTACATTGTAGTAAAGAAAACAGCACTTGTCTAGGTCATTCTATCAAAGAGTTTCAAAGCATTCAGCAAGATAACCTATGTGTTTTTGATCTTCACAGAAATAGACGCCCTATAGCATAGATCATTAAAAACTTTAAGGGAAGCCCAAATAGAAGTTTCAAAAAGTGAGAGTTTAGTAAAAATCTGAAAATCTTCTCAGAATAAATCATATATCAATTATATATGGTAGTTATATCCAATGGAGTTTACAAGTCTAGAATTGATATGGAGATGGTTAAAGTAGTTGGAATGTGCCACCAAATCTATATTGAAACAGAAGCGATACTAGCACTCTATTTTCACTGCAGTGATGATAATTAGCTTAAAACTTTAGTTATTGAATAATTCACTCAACCATAAGAACTCCTTCTGAGCAAAGGCCGCCCAACAAATTTTCTCCTCTTTGCAGAGTATTTGGTGGTGCAGGAAGAAATAGTCGATAAAATTTGAAGACCTGAATTTAAGGAAGTAAAAGCCTGAACTTCTGTTGTTTATTTTATCAACTCTTTAATGCCTCCCAGAATAGTTGGAAGAACAAATAAAACAGTGTACATTAAAAATGCATAGAGGTCGATAAAGCATTTTGTATGTTAACAAACATAAATGTACAAAGATAATGGAAAAAACACTTGCCCTTTGCATCCTCTTTGTTAAGAGCTGAATCTCCTTGGCTTTGCAAAGTCACTAGCGTAAAGTAAACTCCTTTCCTTTCCAAGAGTTCTTCATGGGTGCCTCTTTCCACTGCTGCACCATGTTCAAAACCAATAATGACATCTGCAGCTCTGACGGTAGAGAGGCGATGAGAGACTGAGATGATTGTATGCCCATGTTGGATCTGGAAGAGCATGTGGTGCTTTGTTAAATAGGAATATTAAACAGCTGACAGTGGGACCCTCTGCGCCTAAAGACTTTGATTCCAGAGATCTAACACATTTGGGCATCCAGCGCAACATCTAATAGCAATGCACTGGGACTGCGAACTGGGCTACAACTCTGTGCTGCCAGGAGGTGGATTTTTTTCCTCCCCACCCTGTCTTCCTGCACGGAAAATGGCGGGTTGGCAGCACCCACGTGGCAGGCGCCATCCTCTAAGACTCCAAACCCAGAGGTATTCGGTTTTTACTCTTGGGGCTCCCAGGGACTCATGGGAAGGGGGCATAACCGGCACGCCCTAGGCCCAGATAAATCCGGAGCCGCTGAGCGTGAAGCGGACCCTCTGCGCCTAAAGACTTTGATTCCAGAGACTTCTTACAGCAATGCACTAGGACTGTGAGCTGGGCTATGCAATTTCTGGCCGAATTTTCCCTGGACTTTATACAGAAATGCAACTTAACAGTTATAATTGTCAGCAATGTGAAATGGTTCCTTTTGAACAGGTCTGACTTGGGGGGGAAACTCCAAATAATAACAGTAAGTTTTTGTTGAAATATTGAAGGTTATTAATGTAGCAGCCACCTCTCTGGACTGTGAAGTAAGCAAAAGCTCCATGCTGGCCGATGCGGTGTGGCGTACACCATACTATGAGGCGCGGGAAGGGGGATGAGGGGGGGAAAAAAGGGAAAAGGAAGAAGGAAAAAAAAGAGTTATATACTTGTAGCAGTGGGGCTACATATCTCTTCATTTCCAGCAATGGAAAACTAATTATCAAATGCTTCCTTGGTAGTAGGTCTGTCTCTCTTGGGTGGAAACTCCAACAACTATAATGAGTTTTGTGTTGAATTATGGAATGTAATCAAGATAAAGAGAAAATGAAGTGAAATTCATTAGTTATACAGTAGGGGGTAAGGGGTGGGGGCGGGGGGTATACTGGGGTTTTTGGTGGTGGAATATGGTCACTGGTGAAGGGATGGGTGTTTGAATATTGTATAACTGAGACATAAACCTGAGAACTTTGTAACTTTCCACATGGTGATTTAATAAAAAGTTATAAAAATAAAAAATAAAAAAATAAACAGCTGACAGTGCCCTTTCAATCATCCCAGAATCCATAAGGAAATCAGTGCCTTAGTTCCTGGTAAAACCCTTATATAGACTGTGTAGACAGACATTACAAATACCAGAACACTTTCTCAAAGCCATAAATACCATCACACATTGACCTTGTTGCTGCTATCAATTTGCTAGGAAAATAATAGAAAAAATTTAATCAAATATTAAAATTCTAACAAACAAAATTAAAACATTTTATATGTGCAGCTTTGGGAAGCAAATTATAACAGTCCTTGTTCAACTACCAGGAAGTTGTTGTCAATATTTCTAAGCAGTTAGATGAGATGAGATAAACCATGTAGTATTTCTCTTTCTCTCAACTGTGTCCTACAACAGCAGAATGAGAATTGCCACATAGTATATTCCTAACACTGCCACCACATGCCTGTAGCACCAGTTGAGGATGTTCTATGCCTCAACTAAAGTGTTTGTGACTTTGAATCTTTGCAACAAAAAAAAAAAAGGAAGGGATTGGAGGAAAAACAAAAAGAGCTTCTACATGGGTCTGTAAAATGAATTTAGACTTTCTACAAACCTTATTCAATGCCTCTTGTACCATAGCTTCACTCTCATTGTCCAGCGCTGAGGTGGCCATGTCCAAAAGCAAGATCTTGGGGTTTCGGACAAGGGCCCTAGCAATGGCTATTCTCTGTTTTTGGCCACCACTCATTTGGCCTCCTCCTTCTCCAACAAGAGTGTCAAATTTCTAGGAAAAAAGGTAACACCAGAAATCAAAGGAAGAATTCAATGGCTCATAACAGTGATTCATTAACAAGTCCTTTCTAACTTCTTCCTCAGGGATGAATTTTCTCAGATCTAACTTCAACTGCAAAAAAAGAAAAGAATCCTTGCCTGAAATATGTTATTGTCTGGTCAATATTCATGTGGGAGTTAAATTGATTATTTCTTTAATTTCCAGGTTCACTAAACTGTTATATTTCTCTTTATCTCACTTCAAATAAAATGTTTCCACCAACGTAGAAGTTAATCTAGAATCTAAGAGTCCATTTTAAAGGATAATAGCACACATCAAAGCCTTGTTTCTTTTCTCTAATCAGATAACAGAAAAACCCAGTACTACCTTTTAATTTAGATTGCAAGATCAGATTAGCTTTATACTCATTACCATGGACAGACAGCAAATAGTTACTATCTTGAATGTCTGACACTACATTGGAATCTCACAATGCATTAATTCCAGAGACCCTCCTAAATCTTTAGCCACTCAGTTGAATACCTGTACATAGCATCTCATTTATTCTTTTGCCACTGATGTAAGTAATACTGTTTACAATTAATAGATGAGAAAATGTTGACTGTAAGGGAATAACATGTCTACATTCAAAAAGCTTGCAAGTGGAGAGGCAGGGATTTGTATGAAAGCAGTCTGATTCTAAAACTTCATAATCTTTGATTATGTCTTAACTAATTATCTTATATCATACATGAAATTATATCTTATTCACGGTTGAAATCTTGTTCATACAATAAAGAAGATTGAATAAGAAGTATTCTAGATAACTGGATCTGACTTTCCTACTTACTTGCTTTATAATCTTGACCTTGACTTTCAGCTCTTCTTCTACAGATAGGGAAACTTACTATACTCTCATGATAAAATGGTTGGCAGGGAAGGTGGGAATGCAAAATGAATCAAAATATCCTTAGAACAGTGACTGATGTGTAGCAACTCTGTGTATGTTAACTACTAGTGCTGTCATTCTTCTTTTACTTAGCAGGCCATTAGCTACAACATTAATATAAGTATGATAATAAAAAGTTGTTGACATTTTTTCTGTCTTTATCTAGAATGAAGGTAATGAAGGGCAGGAGAGATAAGACAGCATATGGGTTCTTGCCTTGCACACAACCAACCCAGGTTTGATTCCCCAGCACCTGGTATGGTCCCTTGAGTCTTTCTAAGAGTGACTCCTGAGTACAGAATCAAGAGTAAGCCCTGGAGGCAGGGGTGGGGTGAGGTGGGGATGGTGGGAGGGATACTGGGAACACTGGTGGTGGAAAATGTACACTGGTGGAGGGATGGGTGTTCAATCATTGTATGACTGAAACTCAATCATGAAAACTTTGCAACTATCTCACGGTAATTCAAGAAAAAAGAATAAAAGAGGAAAAGAAAAGAAAGTAATCCCTGACCACTTTCAGGTGTGGCCCCCAGACAACAACAAAAACAGTAAAAGTCTAGGGCTGGAGTAATAAACAATACAGCGGTTACAGTGCTTGCTTAGCATGAGGCCAACGTAGGTTAAATCCTGGCAAAACATATGGTCCCCAGAACCCTATCAAAAGTGATCACTGAGAGCAGAGCCAGGAGTACATCCTGAGCACCACTGGGTGTGGAGCCAAAACAAAGACAAAACAAAAAAGGTAAATGAGTGATTTTTGAATATCTGATATACAGAGCTGAGGTTACAATATTAAATAATATGCAGATACATACACCACACACACACACACACACACACATGCATACACATACACACGCATGCCCCAAACCTAAAAACAATTATATTGTAGATATCAAAAGAACATTTGTACAAGCTATTGTCAAATGACAAAGTTTACAATACAAGGAAAAAGAGAAAGTTCTCTAATTTGCTGTAGATTTTACATATAGAGACATTATACTGATAATACTAATGATACTTTTCAAACAAAACAGAAAAGTTATAATACATTTCCAAACAGAAAGCAAATCATGACATTTAAATGTTAATGGTTCAGAATTTCAGTGGGAAAAAAAGGTATAATATCAAGTCACTCTTTTGCTTCATATGACCTCTTGATTTCTCCCTAGAATGAAGACTTAGAGGTACCTGTGGAAGGCTCATGATGAAGTTATAGGCATTGGCTGCCTTTGCAGCACAAACTATATCTTCTATGGTTGCATCTTCTCTGCCATAGCGTATATTTTCTGCAATGGTGGTGGAAAAAAGAACTGGCTCTTGCTCCACTATCCCAATCTGTGCTCTAAGCCACTGGATATTAAGAGAACGAATGTCATGGCCATCTAAAGTTACCTAGAGAACATGAGAAAAATAGTATATCTCTTGGAATATTTTGGATTTCTTACTTATAGCATTTATTATATTGCATTTGACTTATGGGGAGAGAAAGAGAGACCAATAAGATTGCAACAAAAATCATTCTTCTTATAATGTGGTCATCAATATAAGAACCAAAAACATCACTGAAATAAGTGCAGGACAAATTAATTATAGGAGTACAAGTTACGTAAAAGTCACTTAATGTGGGACTCGAGAAATGGTATTGTAGTCAAGACACTTAACCGACATTGCACATGGCTCACTTAGATTCAACCCCTGTTATCCCAAATGCTGCCCTGAGCTCCACTGGGTATGATCCCCAAGTGCAGAACCAGGAGTAAGCTCTGACTACAGCCAGGTATAACCCCAAACCACCCTCTCAAAAAAAAAAAAAAAGAAAAAAGAAAAAGAAAAGTTCACTTAATTAACATTATTGTCTCAGGAATGAGAGTATTTTAATTTTTCAATAAAACTTAGAATTCATCATTTACTATGATTCTATATTTTATTATCTTTTAATTTTGATGAGAAATTTGGAATTAGAAAATTCTTAATCTCCAAGACATACAGGGAAGTGCCTTTGCATTACAAAAACCAATGATCCCTATCTTGATATGTCTTATAGTAAATCTGACCTATTGATTCAATTCTTTAAATAACATTTTGTTCTCCAAAAGCAATTGGAACCATACATGCAATAGGCAAATAAGACTTACTTTGGGGGAAAAAGTACACTGAATGCCTGCATCAATCTCAATCTCTCTGACCCATAGACTTCTTATTTGTAAAAATGAGCAAATTTACTTTTAGAGGTCATTTTAAAAATAAGCAATATTTTTAAAAAGCATTTGATATGCAATATACAATGTTTAAATAGAAAAAACATCATTAATTTTCTTAATTTAAATCTATGTTTTTGTCGAATAGATATATAAAAAAAGACCAAGTACTTTGTGAAATGATAACTCTTCGAAGCAATAATCAAGTTGTCAGTTATAACCATGTAAGAGATCATATACCGGCTGTTTGGAGAAATTTAGGAAGAAAAGACAATAACACAACTTGTTAAAATACAAAGATAGCAATGAAAATGTTGATTCATAGAATAGGCAGCAAAATATCTTTGGGAATGTAGCAGCATATTCGGTTACATCACAAGCAAACTGACTGGTTATTCATTCATCGGTCATCATATCTACGTGAGGAATCAGTTCAGACAATTCAATCAAAACTCATAAATCAACTCTGAGTATATCAGTATTGTCCCAGTGTATGCCAAGTCTTTGAAAATAACACTCCTCAACCTTCACTCTCCTATTGAGTGTAATAGATTGTGAAGTCCTGGTTAGACACGCACCATGCCTTTACTGGGGTCATAGAACCGCTGAATGAGCTGCAGTGCTGTGCTTTTCCCGGCTCCACTGGATCCTACTACAGCTGTCATTTCCCCAGATTTAACGACCATACTGAGGTTATTTAAAATCTGCAGAAAAAAAAGAGAGTAATGTTCACATGGCCAGCATCAAACTACAAGATATCACTGGGCATGTTCACTAATATCCCCAGGGGATACCTATGGACAGTTATTAATAACTAGAAAATTGGTACCCAATGCTTAAGATGAGGCTTTTGCTCTAAGCATATTGCTTGAATATTTAACAATTCACATTACTTTAAGTAGTCACATTTTTTGTTTATTTTACATATTTTAGTTTTTACTTTGTTTTTACTTTATTGTTTTGTTTACTTTGAAAGTTTATTAACTTTAAGGATCACATAATTTAACTGATGATAAGTGATGATAGGTGTGGTCAACAAATTAAATGATTATAGACTTTGCTAATCTTTCTTTTGTCTTGCTATCCATTTTTTTAGTAAAATAACTTTGGTTTATGTCTCGTACATATTTCAGGAGTTCTTTTTCAATTCCTGTGTGTTCTGCGGGGATATTACAGAACAATATAGTTCAGAAAGGTAGAAATATATTTTGCAAGCCTGACACTAATGTGAAATCAGAAACCTATAGGGTTTTATGACACAGAGCATCCCAAACCGCCTTTACAAAATTAAGTACAAAAATCATCGTTGAATTGGTGAAAATATCTAGTCTGTGGTTATGAATTACCTTCTTGTTCTTCCCTTTCAGTCTCTACCTTTAATGATGCTTTGTGCTTAGCATATGTAATTCAAACATCTGTCAGGTAAAGTAATTTAAATAATATTTTCCTACACAATGCAGGTGCAAAACACCTTAAAATTTTGGGGGCTGGAGTGATAGCATAGAGGTTGGGCATTTGCCTTGCACACGGCCGACCTGGGTTCAAATCCCAGCATCCCATATGATCCCCTGAGCACCGCCAGGAGTAATTCCTGAGTTCAGAGCCAGGAGTAACCCCTGTGCATCGCTAGGTGTGACCCCAAAACCAAAAAAAAAAACCTTAAAATTTATAGATTAGGGGCTGGAGGGATAGCACAGCTGGTTGGGCATTCTTCTTGCAAACGGCTGATTGCAAGAAGGGTTCGATTCATATGGTCCCCTGAGTTCAGAGTCAGGAGTGACCCCTGTGCATCGCCAGGTGTGACCCAAAAAGCAAAATAAAAAAATTAGAGTAATCTCTGAGCACCACCAGGTGTGGTCCAATGCTTCTTCTGATTATAGCTTAAGTACCATATGGCATCAATGATCAATACATACTTGTGATATGAATAAAAAATATTTACAGATAAAAATATAAAGATTTCATTAAACAAGCCATCACAATTAGAAATAGAAGGTAAAATAGAAGTATATGTGTTTTAATTCTAATAGTATTTTTTGAACAGGTACTATAAAGGCACTTAGTCATTCTTTGAAAAATCTTTTCTGAGTACTGAGAGTAGTTTATATCTCACAAGCACTTTTAAATACATTATGAATGTTTTGTATAGAATCAGAATTAAATTTCATTGCATTTAAATTTGTGAAAATAACCAAACTATCAAATATGGTTAGAAATACTCTTGCAAATTGAAAATAAATCTCACTTTAAAGCCAATTCATGCTGTGGGAATAGAACAATTATGTTGCTCTTCTTTACTCAGTAATAGCAGAAAGCAATGTTTTCCTCCCTATGTGCCCTAAACAAACACCTTCTAGAATACATGTGAGCATAATATCACAAGTTTATGTTTCAACTGATCCACTGATCCTTACAATTGGGAAATAAAGCCTATAAAGATGACAGATTTCCTTTGTCGTGTCATACTCTACACATGCAATGTGCTCCACCTTCTGCTCTCCCTAAGGAGGTGGTTGATAAAGCTGTACTTGATTGTTCTAATTACCTTGCAGCTTATTGAAGCTCTGTTTACAGTGACAGAACGTACTACTCATTGCAACAGCACATCATACAGTTGACTTAGCCTGAATGAGCTGCAGAACAGCATTGCCGCCAGAGGGATTTACTCACAATGGATATCACAAAGGAATGAAGTCTGTTGTCTGAGGAATGACACAGCAGGGCACGATACCTGAGGACACTTCCAGAGAAACTGTGTCTATTCCTTGTTCCTGGAAACTGAGTCATACTTAGATAAAACTACTAATTTGTTACTGGAAGTGAATCATCGAAGAAGAAAATGTCATTGTTTTGGGGGAAAATGTTGGTATTTACCTTCACATCGGGTCTGGAAGGATAGTGAAAAGTCACATTATGGAATTCAATTTCACCCTTGATTCGATCCAACTTGTAACCATCTTCTGACATGCAGTCAATGATGGATTTCTGGAGTGGGATATAAAAGAACACAGCAATGATATGTACTATACATATTTAATGATAATCTCTTTTGAATTTACTCATTAAATATAACAACCTCCAGATACATTGTAGAGATAGTATAAAGATTAGTTGCTTCCCCTTTGAATATATACTAATATTAATAATAATTTCTGTGATTAATGATATAGTAATGAGTTAACACATTGTTCTATGTTAATGGCATTGTGCATTATTTTACACATATCAATGTGTTACTAAACATAACTAATCTATAATTAAAATTAGTATAAAATTAATATTAAAATTAAAATATTTAATTTTCATTTGATATTTATTAGAATCACATCAATTTATCTTAATTGTTATAGTTGGTATCGATATTTGTTTGAAATGTCAATATTATCAATATTTATAAAACAATATAAGATTATTTATAGCAATTGTACATTAACACTAATATTACATATTAGTGAAATACTGCAGAAGACAATGTACAAAGTATTTTATTGTGCTTTTTAAGTTTATATAATTAGCATTATAACCTAACTATTAGACATGTGATATTCCCATTTTTTCACTTGAGGAACTAGAGGCGGGGACATCTCATAAAGGTTCAGTATCTTGCCAAAGTCACACAACTAGTCAAATAAACTAGGTTTCAATATTATTCTATATTTGAGTATCTATTACAGAAAATCATAAAAGCTATCTTTAATACTGCGAACTTAACTGCTACTGTCACACTCTAGTTATCAGCTCTTCTACACTAGGGAGAGAAATTTGTCATCATACCACTACTTGAGAGATACAGAGTAATCTGCTTTCTTTCTCTTGGGTCTCTAGCAAAGATAATAAAATAATTTCTAAATGCTGTAATGTTGTAATGTTTTATAAGAGTTACAAGAGTCTATTAGACTCATCATCTTATTTTGGCACCACAATAAGATTGTATTTGGATAATGGCATTTCTATGTGATTTTCTCCATTCTATACCTCAATATATGAAACCTCAAAAAAATGAAAGCACATAAAATGATGTACCGTTTACTCAGAATGCAACTTCATAGTTTAACAACAAAATGGTTTGAATTTAGGGGGAATCAAAGAATCTCTGAGTTTCTAGATTTTGACTGAGCTCAGAATATTTTTCAGAGAGGAAGAATAACATCTCACCATTCTTCCCCTTCATTTTTGGATTTTGACTCTCTAATGTCTGACTTTCAATGTACTTCAACAGATTCATTAGGAAAATTCTAACCAGACCACAAGGGTCCTTTTCAAGCAGGTAGAGACTTTGTTGCATTTAGAAGACAAATGGATGCTTTGGACTTGGCTTTAATGTCCTCATGATCCAATTCCTTCCTTCCATTCCCTTCAGCCTCTGTTGCTTGCTCACTCATTTCAGTCAAATCAACCTTGAATTCACCAAGCTGCTTTCAACCTGAAGGTTATCTCTTCTTTGAATACCTTCCTGGCTCCACTTCTACATACCATTCTCTTCCCAGGCCTTCTTGGCCGTCTGGACTCGCCTCTCATTCTCAGCTCAACCGTCACCTCTTCAGAGATCAGGTCTCCTTCACTCTCAACTTAAGGTCTCCTTGCTCCATGCTACTCACTATCACATTGTTCTATTTTATTTCCTTTATTATACTTGGCTGGAGTGATAGCACAGTGGTTGGGCTTTCACCTTTCACTCGGCCAACCCGGGTTCGATTCCTCCGCCCCTCTCGGAGAGCCCAGTAAGCTACTGAGCGTATGGAGCCCACACGGCAGAGCCTGGCAAGCTACCCGTGCATATTGGATATGCCAAAAACAGTAACAATAAGTCTCTCAATGAGAGACGTTACTGGTGCCCGCTCAAACAAATCGATGAGCAATGGGGGATTATACTTAGTGGACTGGAGCGATAGCACAGCAGGTAGGGCATTTCCCTTGCACAAGGCCGACCTGGGTTCGATTCCTCTGTCCCTCTAGGAAAGCCCAGCAAGCTACCAAGAGTATCCCGCTTGCATGGCAGAGCCTGGCAAGCTACCCATGCTGTATTCGATATGCCAAAAACAGGAACAAGTAACAACAAGTCTCACAATGGAGGCGTTACTGGTTCCCACTCGTGCAAATTGATGAACAAAGGGATGAGAGTGCTACAGTGCTACATACTTAGCTATTTCTGATATTACTTTTGAATAAGATTTTTTACTTAGTAGGATTATTTTTTAATTTTTTGGATTTTTTTTTGAGGGGGAAAGGGATACAGCTAACCGTGCTCAGGGGCTATTCTCATTTTAGTGCACAGGGATCACTCCCATCTGTGTTGGGAGATGATGTGGTGCTGGGTATCAGCCATGTCTCCTTGCCAAGCATGTGTGCAAGCCCTTTGAGCTCTCTATATAGCTCTTTACTTCAATGTTACTTGTTACTCAGGTATAACAGAGCAGGGGCCTTACTTGTCCTGTTTCTCCCTTGCACTCCCAATTATTTCATCCTATCAGATTTATGATAGCAAGAATTATTGCTGAATTAAGGAATCATAACAGCGCTTATCAAATATTGCTGAAATAAGGGCTGTGATAGCACTTACTAAGTATGTATGAGTTAAAAGTACTCTTCTGGTCCTTCATATTTTTAACATTGAGGGTAAGTTTCTCATGGCTTTATTCTTCCCCATCCCTGCTCTTATTTGTCTTTAGTTTTCACTTGTACATACCCGGTCTATTGTCTCAAAAATGTTGGTGGCTGCTGCACGCCCAGTTGCAAAGGCTTCCAAACAAGAAGATGCATTGCCAAGATTTAAAGCTCCTACTATAACACTGAGGAAAATCTGAAAAAAATACAAGAGAGATTAACATAATTTCTATATGCTTTCATAATTATCCTTTGAACTGTCTGTGTGAAATAAGAGATGTTTCAGAAACAATCTTTGATGGAAATTTGAAAGCAAAAAATTCTAGAAATAGTTGGAATAGTTTTTGTTCTGTGAAGCATTTTTATATTGTGATTTAAAATATTACAGTATTTTTAACTAAGAATCACTTTACTACAAAAATAACCTGTTTTTTTTTAACACCCAACAGTGCTCAGGACTTATTCCCAGTCCTATGCCCAAGGATAACTCCTACCAGGGACTAGGGATCATATGAGGTATTGTAGATTGAACCAGAGTCAGCTGTGTGCAAGGCAAGCACCCTGCCCACTGTACTATTTTTTTAGTGCAGCATGTTTTTTAATGAGTAAGAGTCTAAGCCAGGACATATATAAGCACGAGTGGACTAGAGCTGCTATATGATTGTGTGATTTATTGTGTAAATAATCTTATAAAGGTTTTCCTAGAGGATCACTGAAACAACAAAGACATCATGGTTAGTTTGACTTTCCTAAAATTTGTTCATGTTATATTGGCCTGTTATAATTAACTGCTATATCACTATTAGTAGTATTCTAGTTATTAGGATATCTATCACCACCACTACTAAACTACTACAAACAGTAGCAATAACCATAAGAAATATTTCTAAATGCACTGCCTACAATATCTCATTTAATGCTTTCATAAAAGAGGAAACAGATGTATGGAGTACCTAACTTATCCTTTCTGTGTTGCCTTTCATTTATTAAGTGGGAGAACAATATCTAATACCTGGATCTTGACTGACAACATTGTTTAGGTCCAAGCTCATCTTCTGCAGGATGTATGCAGAAGAAGTCGCTAGGTTCCCTAAGAGAAGAGAAGGCTCCCTAAGTAGGACAAGATGTCCTTATTCAATAGGACTCATTTTCCTAATCAGTTTGGTTCATAAAGAAGAAGCAATTCCCTTCACTGACCTCTACAAGAAGCACATGACTCCTGCTTTGCAACCAGTGCATTGGCCCTAGTTATATAATTTACTTGAAAGATGCTTCATTCACTTCCATGTACTAGAGACTAAATTTATTTGGAAAGATTGTATCCTGAACTTATGTAGTCTTTTTTCTGTAATCAAATGATCCTAGTCTGTAATTGTTTCCATGGGTCAAATGCTTCGTACTGGTAATAATACAAGAGAGCAAAATACCCCAGACTATACATCCCTGATCCCTTTCTTCCTTGTAGCTGGATTTGCAACTTCTCAGAACCTCCTAGTCACCTCCTTCCCTCTTCAGTCACCTCCCCATTCCACACAGCAAGTCCATGCAGGCCATGTCCTCTTTTCTGACCTCTGGATTCCCAATTCTATGTTTAGGGACAAATAATTTTCTTTTCTTTTCCTTTTGGGTCACACCCAGTGATGCACAGGGGTTACTCCTGGCTCTACACTCAGGAGTTACTCCTGGCAGTGCTCGGGGGACCATATGGGATACCGGGGATCGAACCCAGGTCAGCTGCATGCAAGGCAAATGCCCTACCTGCCGTGCTATAGCTCTAGCCCCCAAATATTTTTTTTTATCTGTTTGTTCCATTTCCTTATTTATGACCAGCCATAGTTCCTCCCTCGAGCAATTAATTCAATCTTTTAAACCCCAATTTCCCTGTCAGTAATACAGGGATGTTGACAGTAAACACCTAACCAGATTGTTACGAAGTTTAAATGAGAATATGTACAAAAGTGTCATTCAATCTCATTCATGTAAATAATAGCAATGGTGACTTTAAAAAAAAGCAGTGAGGTCCCATACTCAGGAAAGGTTAAGGTGAACAAAATAAACAGTAATCTGTGGCTTAATTTATATGAAGAATGCTTGTACCAAAGGTCTTTCATACCTTGAGTGAAGCCTTCCACTTGGCCTAGATCAGGAGTCAACAACGTTTTTTGTAAAGGGCCTGATAGTAAATGATTATGGGCTCTAAACCAACTACTCAACTCTGCTATGAATTGCAAATATCAGCCATGGACAACAAATAAATCATTGGGACTATTTTCCAATTAATATTTTATACAGATACAGACAAAAGGTAGATTCTACTTATGATTCATAGTTTTCTGACCTAGATTAACTCTGTGGTTATCTAAATAGAAGTTTGAGCTCAATAACTTGCTGGCTTTGGCTTTGCAAGCCTTTATCTCATGTGATGGTTGCTCTAGGAGTTCTTAAGGAGAAAGAGAGTGAGACAAGACAGAGACTCATGCTTATACTATAGCAATCACACATTCAGTAGTTCTCATTTCTCACCCCAAATAATCGCCTATTTAACCTGCTGAGCTAAATACCCCATTACTCAATATGGGGAAGAGAAGGAGAACAAAAACCTCTTGGAAATAATTAGTCTGAGGGTATGCTATGCTGGAGCAAAGGTCTTTAGCCCCAAGGAAGACATATTCAGAGGCAGGATAACAATAATAAATAGATCACAGAGTCCTGAATTCAAATCCAATTTTATGTCACTTAGCAGATATTCCTCAACCTCCTGGCACGCATCTTACTATGTGCTAGTATACAGAATTAAGTTTTTCCATGTATTATATATTATCTGATATATCACAATAACAGGATAAAGTTATGAGGATTACATATGGTAATTATATTCTATACCTCACTCAACGCTAGACTCCTTTCATACTCCTAATAACATCACTTTTTACTGTTACAGCTAATTTCTTTTATAATTTGAGTCCTAAAGTTTATGAGGAATACAAAACTTCAGTCTTCTACACGTTTTAGTTCCCTCTTGTCTTTTTTTTCAGACTATATTGTATTTGTGTTTATTTACTAGTGATATTGACTAGTCATCTATATAAACTACTTGCCAGTGACGCCCAATTACTATAGTCAATAATAATTTTTGCATCACAAAAGCTGGCCTCACATGCTAGGTGAAGAAGCAGCTCTGATAGAGAAGGGATCACCAACCAAAGGTGCTAGGTGGGCCCACTAGGGATGGGAGACACAGGCTGAAAATAGACTATAGACTGAACATGATGCCTACTTAATACTTAATTTGTAGCAAACCACGACACCAAAAAAGGTTGAAAATGGGCACTGGTGGAGGAATGGGTACTCAATCATTGTATGACTGAAACGTAAGCATGAAAATTTATAAATCTGAAAATTTATAAATCTGTAAATTACCCATGGTGATTCACTAATAAAAAAAAGAAAAAGAAAGGAGGAAAAAATTGTGTTAAATAAACTTAATAATTCATTGGTTTAGTGGATTAGAGACACTCAATTATGTCATGCATACTCAGCCCTCATACTTTGCTATTTAGAAGTTTGGCCAAAATCATGCATGAATATAACAGGTAGAGAGACCAAGAATTGGTTGTACTCTTATAAGATATTTCTCATATCTGATTTAAACTTGAGAGCTTTGTAACTTTCCACATGGTGATTCAATAAAAGAATAAATTAATTAAATAAAGATATTTCTCATATTCTCTCCTCAATTTCTTACAACAAAAACAGAAATAAGCTTACAAGAATATGTCAAAAAGTAAAAGATGAGGTTAGGGGGCTGGAGCGATAACACAGCGGATAGGGCGTTTGCCTTGCACACGGCTGAACCGGGTTCGATTCCAGCATCCCATATGTTCCCCTGAGTACCACAGGAATAATGCCTGAGTACATGAGCCAGAAGTAGCCCCTGTGCATTGCTGGGTGTGACCCAAAAAGAAAAAAAAAGATGAGATTAGGAGTTAGTAATTGCTGATTTAACTGTTACAGACTCATAGAATACCACCACACATATAATAAATACTCAAATATCATTTGAGAGAATGGCTTATGTACAGAATGTATAGAGAGTAACTGACAATCCATCTGGCAGGAAAGCTGAAGCTGAAAACCAATTAAGTACACAAGGAGGCCATGTGGCCAAAGTGGCTCTATTGCCTGGTGGTTTACAGCAGCAAACCAAAACTTAAACTTAAAGTGCCTTCTGGTAAAGAAGTCAAAGCTAGGGCCAGAGTGGTAGTACATAGGTTAAGGCATTTGCTTGCATGCAACTGACTCCATTTAAATTCCTGGTATGACATATAGTTCCCTAAACACTGACAGGAATGACCCTAAACACAAAGCTGGGAGTAGAGCCCTAAGCACTGCTAGATATTGGTCCAAAAAGAAACAGAAAGAAAGAACAAAAAAAAGTCAAAATCTAATCTCAACAAATCACAACCAATTATGCAACCCCTCTATAGTTATAGCCAAACAATCTCCTTGCTTTGATTCTGCCTTCATAAAAGTCTTCACCTTTCCCTTGGGTATCAAAGAAATAGTTCAGAGTTTAAGGCACATAACTTGCCTATGGATGACCTTGTTTTTTGAGTGGGATCCACAGGTCTCCTGAGCACTAATTGAGAGCACCCCCCTCAAAGTCTTTCTCCTTGTTCCTAAATGTGTATTGCTTTTCACCACTTCAGTGTGGTGTTGCATGGATGAAATGATGCTTGCTCAAATAAACTCTCAAAATATTTTAATGTTACTCAGTTCATCTTTTAAGAGGATATGAAACTGGATCTTGCTAATTATCATTACCAAGGGTTTGTGAAATTCGATTTTCTGACTGGGTCGTGTGCTGTTTGTCTTTGAGTTTACCAAGGTTTTTCCCTCCAAGCTGTTATTTGTGCATGCTTTTTTGTGCTTTGTGTCTTTTGGGGGGGGGGGCTGAAGATTAAAGAAAAAATCTTTTTTTCTTAGTGCAAGCCCTTCTGCAAAGGAAGCAGAAGAAACAACTGTGACTAAAGTCAACAGTTCTTATCCTTGGTTTAATAATGTTGAAAGTTCTTAAGAATTACTAGAGCATTAAAAATAAGGAAAATTTATAGTCATGTTTAATATCTGCAATATTTTCACTGGATTTCAAATATGCAGTTTTTTATATTTTTTAATTAATTTTTTTAATTTTAATTAATCACCATTGAGATACAGTTACAGAATTACAAACTTTCATGATTATGTTTCAGTCATACAATGTTCAAGTACCCATCCCTTCACCAGTGCCCATTCTTTACCACTAGTGTTCCCCGTATTCCTCCTGCCTCGGCCACCCCTCCCCACCCCTTGCCTCTGTGGCTGACACATTCCCTCTTACTCTCAAATATGCAGTTATATCCAAGTGGTTAAGAAAATGGTTCAGGGGTTACAGTGATAGTACATTTGTATGGCATACTATGTCTTGGACTTAGTTATAAAATTACTATTTTACAGCCATGAAATATTCAGTTAACAGGAAATCATTTAATCAAAGGATTCATCAATTCATCTCTTTATTATAAAAGTACTCATTGTTACTGTGGATGAACTACATAAAATAATTGACCTTTTTCTTCCTCATACACTCAAGGAGTGAACAATGTCCTAATTGTGGGTATCTCTGAGATTCCAGGAGGAGATGTTATATCTGTTCTAGATTAAAGTACCTGAACAAGAGTTCCTGCTGAATATTCTCCATCTTCCAGGACAAGTTTGGAGCCATACCAGAAGGCCAGTGCATAACAGAAGAAGATGAGGCACCACATGAATCCAGTGAAGAATCCCATGACTATCCCTTTCCTTATTCCCCAACGCTGGGCAAAAACCAGGTTATTCTCATACCTATGAAAACAAAACATTGTGTCTATCGCAACATATGTCCAAAGGTAAGAGGGTTATAGCAGTCCACAATGAAGTTATTTTACTAAATGATTATAAAATGACCCAAAACACAGGGAAGCTTTAAGGAAAAGAAAAAGGTGAAAACATTTGCATAGCTAAAGCTTGTTTCAACCTGGCAGTGGGATGTGTTGAAGGATAATTCCAACAAAATCCTTCATTCATTAAATTTTGGATGACTTACAGTGTGGCAAGCTTTTTCCCAAAAGAAAATAATTTTCCTGTCTTCTTTTTTTTTGTCTTTTAAGAATTCTTAATGCAAATATTTGAACACAAAAAAACTAGTACTATTTGTGATTAATCTGAAAGTCCAAATGACTTTCTACGAGAAAATGACTTAATGATTTCCCCCAGATTTGGAAGTAGTTTTTTTGCATGTATTTATGTTCATTCATCTGCTCTGTGACCAAGAATCCTATATTGTAACATGACTATCAGGCTCACAGTCATGAGACAGGAAACATTATGTGGAAATAATCCAAGCACAAAACTTCCAAAATTCTATTATCTAGCCAATAAAAACTGTCTTACAGCTCAGGCTATAATTATCTTTCTACACCTCAAAATTAAATTAGAAAGAAACTTTTACAGAATATAGAACACAAACTAAAGGTATATTCTATGTTTGATGGCATTTTAAAAGCATTTACACTACTTCATTAAGGACTTAAAATGATATAGTTAATGGTTGAAGAAATAATTTCAGTCCATTAGCACACACAAAAAAATAAAAATGAATCACTGGAAATTACAAATTCTATTGAATTTTTTGCTTGGTAAAAGTTGGTAACAATTGAGATTGACAGTATATTTGAGCTAAAACAGTTCAAATAAGACTTTATGTTATTGTCTGTTTTTGGAATAGAGAAGGGATCACTAAGAAAATGATGGCTGGAGGAACCAGTTGGGATGGGAGATGCATGCCAAAAGTAGATAATGGACCAAACATGATGACCTCTCAGTGTCTGTGTTGCAAGCTATAATGCCCAAAAGTAGAGAGAGAGTATGTGAAATATTGTCTGCCTTAGAGGCAGGGGGAGGGTGAGAAAGGGGGGGTATACCTGGGATACTGGTGGTGGGGAATGTGCACTGGTGGAGGAATGGGTGTTTGATCATTGTGAGATTGTAACCCAAACATGAAAGCTTGTAACTATCTCATGGTGATTCAATAAAATTTTAAAAATTAAAAAAAGTTATAGCTGTTTTTCAAAACCAACACCTAACATCTGGAGCAATAGCATAGAGGGTAGAGCATTTGCCTTGCATGCTGCCGACCCGGGCTTGATTCCCCTATCTGACCTGGGTTCCATTTCTCCATCTCTCTCGGAGAGCCCGGCAAGCTACCAAGACTATCTTGCTCACGTGGCAGAGCCTGGCAAGCTACCCATGGCGTATTTGGTATGCCAAAAACAGTAACAACAAGTCTCACAATTACTGGTGCCTGCTCAAGCAAATCAATGAGCAACAGGATGACACTAATACAATAATACAGTAAACATCTGGTAAACACTCATAAAAGATAAGTGGAAAAGTAAACAAAATCAAACTTTTAATAGCAGAGTAGTCTTGACATTTAATTTTCATTTTTTATCAAGAATGAAGCTCCTAGACAAGGAAAGCCTCTTTAACAAATGGTGCTGGCACAACTGGACAACCACATGCAAAAAAATGGGTTTAGACCTTGACCTGACACCATGCACAAAAGTCAGATCAAAATGGATTAAAGACCTCAACATTAGACCACAAACCATAAGGTACATTGAAGACAAGGTCGGCGAAACCCTCCACGATATTGAAGATAAAGGTATCTTCAAAGGTGACACGGAAGTAAGCAATCTAGTAAAAACAGAGATCAACAAATGGGACTACATTAAACTAAAAAGCTTCTGCACCGCAAGAGATACAGTGACCAGAATCCAAAGACTATCCACAGAATGGGAAAGGATATTTACACAATACCCATCAGATAAGGGGTTGATATCAATGGTATATAAAGCACTGGTTGAACTCTACAAGAAGAAAACATCCAGCCCCATCAAAAAATGGGGCGAAGAAATGAACAGAAACTTTACCAAGGAAGAAATACGAATGGCCAAAAGGCACATGAAAAAGTGCTCTGCATCACTAATCATCAGAGAGATGCAGATCAAAACAACTTTGAGATACCACCTCACACCACAGAGACTAGCACACATCCAAAAGAACAAAAGCAACCGCTGTTGGAGAGGATGTGGGGAGAAAGGGACCCTTCTTCACTGCTGGTGGGAATGCCGACTGGTTCAGCCCTTCTGGAAAACAATTTGGACGACTCTCAAAAAATTAGATATTGAATTCCCATTTGACCCAGCAATACCACTGCTGGGAATATATCCCAGAGAGGCAAAAAAGTACAATCGAAACAACATCTGCACATGTATGTTCATCGCAGCACTGTTTACAATAGCCAGAATCTGGAAAAAACCCGAATGCCCCAGAACGGATGACTGGTTGAGGAAACTTTGGTACATCTATACAATGGAATACTATGCAGCTGTTAGAAAAAAGGAGGTCAAGAATTTTGTAGTCAAGTGGATGGGCATGAAAAGTTTCATGCTGAGTGAAATGAGTCAGAAGGAGAGAGACAGACATAGAAAGATTGCACTCATCTATGGTATATAGAATAACAGAGTGGGAGACTAACACCCAAGAACTGCAGAAATAAGTACCAGGAGGTTGACTCCATGGCTTCGAGGCTGGCCTCACGTTCCGGGGAAAGGTCAACTCAGAGAAGCGATCACCAACTACATTGTAGTCGAAGGCCATGTGGGGGAAGGGAGTTGCGGGCTGAATGAGGGCTAGAGACTGAGCACAGCGGCCACTCAACACCTTTATTGCAAACCACAACAGCTAATTAGAGAGAGAAAACAGAAGGGAATGCCTTGCCACAGTGGCAGGGTGGGGTGGGGGGGAGATGGGATTGGGGAGGGTGGGAGGGACACTGGGTTTACGGGTGGTGGAGAATGGGCACTGGTGAAGGGATGGGTTCCCAAACTTTGTATGAGGGAAGTATGAGCACAAAAGTGTATAAATCTGTAACTGTACCCTCACGGTGATTCTCTAATTAAAAATAAATAAATTTAAAAAAAAAAAAAGAATGAAGCTCCTAGAATGTGACCTGTAATATATTATAATGCTGAATTTTGATTAGGTGAATGTCTTTATAGAGTCCGTAAAAATCATATTGCACAGTAGATAATAAAATACATTTAAATGAAAAAGTGTTCAATAAAAATATTGGAATTATTGTTTGGACCACGAATGTTCAATCTCCAGCTATTATGGTCACCTGAGTCCTGCCAAGAAGGATTACACACATATTTTATATATAAATATATATGGAGAGAGAGAGAGAGAGAGAGAGAGAGAGAGAGAGCCCTCTCGGAGAGCCCGGCAAGCTACTGAGAGTATCGAGCCCGCGCGGCAGAGCCTGGCAAGCTACTCGTGAGTATTGGATATGCCAAAAACAGTAACAATAAGTTTCTCAATGAGAGACGTTACTGGTGCCTGCTCAAACAAACTGATGAGCAACAGGACGACAGTGTAATACAGTATGAGAGAGAGAGAGAGAGAGAGAGAGAGAGAGAGAGAGAGAGAGAGAGAGAAAATATAGTTTTTCTTTTGGGGGAGGACTTGGGCCATACCCAGTCTTGCTCAGGGCTTTCTTTTGGCTCAGCACTCATGGATCACTCCTGACAGGGCTTAGGGGGACACATGAAGTGACATAGATTGACCACAGGTCAGCTGTGTGAAGGGCAAATGCCTTACCCATTGTACTATCATGCCAGCCCCTATTAGAGGTATTTTACATGTACACAAACTTTAAATATTTGAAATAAATATCTCACCTAAAACTACTTTATAAAGCATCCTAAAATGACTAAAAACAATTTGGAAATAACTTTTTTAAATAAGGACAAACTATGACATCTTGGAAAAGATAACTAAAGACTTAGAGTTCTTTAAGCATTTTGACCAATGTAACTTATTCTCCTTAGCTGCCTGTTGAACAAAAGCTCCATCAGAGTACCATAGACCTAGGAGAATCTAACACTTTGCACCAAACAAGGAGATTTGAATACAATGCCAAGCAGTTTATTTCAAGAAAGTAGCTGACATTTCAGTTAACCAACCTTTCAACCTCTTTTTTCTCACCACCGAAAGCAGCCACAGTTCGAATAGCTGAAATGACTTCATCAGCCACTGATCCTGCTTTGGCATATGCCTTCAATTCATGATCAGTGAACTTGGACACACTCTAAAATCCAAAACAAGAAAAGAAGAATGAAAATCAGGTAACTAGGTATATCACCTTGTCATTCAGTTACTCATTTAGCAGAGAAAACAGGTGGCTTAGATTTAACCTTTTAGATCCTCCCTGGGAAGGTGCTTGCTGGGGAAGGACTTGGTCTTTTTCACCCATACTAAACTTCATCTATGGTATTTGACTGTTAATATATCAAACTGATTTTATTTTTTAAAAACTTCAAAATCCCTCTTATCGACTATGATGCAAAATAAGTATAAGTATTCTTGGGACTGGGGACATAGTACAGCAGGTAGGGCACTTGCCTTACATACAGCTGACCTGATTTCAATCCCCAGCATTCCATTATTGTCCTGTGAGTCCTGGCAGGAGTGATTTCTGAGTCAGGAGTAAGCCCTGAGCACAGCAGGGTGTGGCAAAAAAAAAAAAACAACTTTTCTCTGAGACCACAATGTTTAGGTGATTATACGAATGGAGTTTTTGAGTCAAACCATCTCTCATTTCATTGCTCTTGGCCAAAATCCATCGCATGCTTTAGAGAAATACCAGAGGCAAATTATGAAGCCTGACAAAACATCATATAGATCTCTTAAACATGTGCGCATTTTTGAGCTTGCAAAGACATGCAGAGGTGATTCTACAGGAGAACCTAAAATCGATATTATACCACTTTGATTCAACTGCTTATGACTAATAAAAGACTCAACAAAAGTAGTCTTGCTCTTTACAAAAAATAGAAATAAAAAGACATTTTACTTAATAGTAATCAAATATTTCTTTTTCTAAAACTGAACTTGTGTTGAGCCATGGTAGAATTAAACACCAAAGAAATCTATGGCACATATTAAGAAGCAATAAGGGAAAAAGTATTGTGTAAGTTCAGTTTACTCAAAACTCTAGAAAATATGCAGCATCCAAATCAATAAAATTAATCTTTAGGGAAAAAAGTCAGTGTTGTTGGGAGCTATTCCTGGCTCTGTGTTCAAGGGCGTGCCTGTATGGCTCCAGAGAACAAACCTGTGTTTTCTACATGCAAAATTTCTAGCCCAACAGCTGCAAAACTTTCTTTCCTTCTTTTTGTTCTCTTTTTTTGGTTCTACCCAGCGATGCTTAGGGATTTCTCCTGGCTCTGCACTCAGGAATCACTCCTGGCAGTGCTTGGGGAACCGTATGGGATGCCGGGGATCAAACCTAGGTCAGCTGAATGCAAGGCGAACACCCTACTTACTATTGCTCTGGCCCCAGCAGCAAAACTTTCATCAAACAAAATCTTAAAAGAATTGCAATATATAAAATAAGAGCATTAACTTATTATAATACATTTTACAAAGGCATATTTTATGAAAATATGTGACTGCAAAGGCAACAATAAGAAAAATGTGTTGTTTTCTTCAGTGTTTTGAATGACAATTTTGACCAATTTATTTCAGAAACATATATTGGCAGCATAGTAATAGGAAAATTAAGTAGTTGTAAATGTGTCAAGTTTTTACTGCAATGACACACTCCATTATGCATGATGCATAATGGAAGTATTCCATTGTGCGGAATACTTCCACTTGACTCATCATCATCATCATCATCATCATCATCATCATCATCATCATCATCATCATCATCATCATACCATTGATCGTTGAATTTCTCGAGCAGTCTCAGCAACATCTCCATTTGTCCTAACCCTGAGATTTTAGAAGCCTCTCTCTACTTGGCCTTCCCAATGAGGCCACATTGGAGGCTCTTTCACGGTCAGGATAATGAGATCCAGCTTGTTACTGGCTTATGAATACACCATGGGAAACTTGCGAGGCTCTCCCATGTGGGCAGGAAACTCTCAGTAGCTTGCCAGTTTCTCCCAGAGGGTGAGGTAGACTCATACTTCTATAGGAGAATAAAGGATGCACATAGAAAACAAGATAACAATTGCCTATGTTTCTTGGAGAGCCCAGCAAGCTACCGAGAGTATCTCGCTCACACAGCAGAGCCTGGCAAGCTACTCGTGGCATATTCAATATGCCAAAAACAGTAACAAGTCTCACAATGGAGACGTTGCTGGTGCCTGCTCCAACAAATTGATAAACAATGGGAAGATAATGATACAGTGATGTTTCTCATGAGTGTCAGACATGGATAAACTTCAAGAGCTTCTAATCTGCCCTATATTATCTTTCAAGGTGTTATTTTTTGTCCTGATTTTGAAGAATCAAGTAAAGTTACTTTCTCCCCTTTCTCCCAAGAGTTATTTTGTTATTCTTTTTTGTTTTGGCACTTCTAAATGTACCAAAAAAACTTTCAATAGCAGAGTTTCAGCCATTCAGTGTTTCAACCCCAAACCCCAATGTGTCCCTCCCAATGACCCATAGTATACTCCCACCCCACCCAGTCTCCTTAGCAAACTCCACTTATCATAATGTTGACTCTTATGGCATTGATATACATTGTTACTTCCCCTTATAGGCACTTGCACAGGCCTGAATTGAGTAAGAAGCTAGTGCTAAGCTGCACATTCCAAATCAGTGACACCCTTATAAGCTGAAGTTTGGGCACAAAAACTATAAGAGAATCTGTGCTCTGAGTCTGTAAGGAACCAAGCTATTGTTGGTTTCTAGCATGCTAAAATGTGACATGAATTCAAGTAGTAATGTGAGCTTATCATGAGCTTCTTCTTCTTTTTTTTTCCTTTTTTTGGGTCACACCCGGTGATGCTCAGGGGCTACTCCTGGCTCTGCACTCAGGAATTACTCCTGGAGGTGCTTGGAGGACCACGTGGGATGCTGGGACTCAAACCCGGGTCAACCGAGTGCAAGGGAAACTCCCTAGCCACTGTGCTATTGCTTCAGCCCCAGCTTATCATGAGCTTTAAGGAAAAGAACATTTTAATTTGGAATAAGAACTAAAATCAAATTATTGCAGATTCCCTATAAATCCACTGTAAAACTGAGGCTTCCTGGAAGTGGCAACTGGAAAGAATTTGATAGGAAAGACTTTTATAAAGCTAAGAGACATGGTTGAATGAAAAAAATAAGAGTTAAATCTCCTTAGCAAAGAATTCTGTGCCAAACACCACACTAAGTGCATACAATGGATTATGCTTTGTATCATCATTATAACCTCAAGGACTTATTCACTTTATTTTAATGACAAAGAAATTGAGGTTCTGCCAAATTCAATATATTTCTTGAACCAGGTGATGAGACAGGTGGTGACCTAATTAAGTGAAGTGAGCTCTTTATTCTTGTCACTTAGTATTACCTGGGCAATGTTTGAGTAATATAGCTAGTGAATTATAGGAAGTATTTTAGTATTTTATTAGAAAGTACTATCATGGAGATTGGTGCCTGTGGCTTACCAATCTGTGAGAATGTGTGCAGCTTTTCACTTGAGTTCATTCTTAATTATAGCCAATTGTTAGTTTCTAATTCCATGTACAATTATATGGTATGACTGCTCTAAAGAAAAGAAATCAAAATGTATCAATTTGTCGGAGTGTTATTTTAACTATCGTGACCCTAAATTCTTACTCCTACACCTTGATTAGGCCTAAATATCTGGAATCATGACTGTGACCAGGATATTTCTCAGAAGGGATCAGATAATCTCTTTCTCAAACTGATCAGATGGAAAGAGGAACATAGCTGTGATTGCAGAAATATTTTTGTGCTTTGATTCTCACCTAGGTCTGTTTGCTGGGCCTTTTTAAGGAAAGAATTAGAACTTGAGATACCATGGGAAGCAGTAGGCATGACACGAAACTGATCGACCAAATGGAAACAGAGATAAACAAATGGGACTATATTAAACTAAGAAGCTTCTGCACCACAAAAGATACAGTGACCAGAATACAAAGACAATCTACAGAATGGGAAAGGATATTCACTCAATACCCATCTGATAAGGGGTTGATATCAAGGGTATATAAGGCACTGGTTGAACTCTACAAGAAGAAAACATCCAACCCCATCAGAAAATGGGCCGAAGAAATGAACAGAAACTTTCCCAAAGAAGAGATACGAATGGCCAAAAGGCATATGAAAAAATGCTCTTCATCACTAATCATCAGAGAGATGCAGATCAAAACAACTATGAGATACCACCTCACACCAAAGAGAATGGCACACATCCAAAAGAACAAAAGCAACCGCTGTAGGAGGGGATGTGGGGAGAAAGGGACCCTTCTACACTGTTGGTGGGAATGCCGACTTGTTCAGCCCTTCTGGAAAACAATATGGACACTTCTCAAAAAATTATAAATTGAGCTCCCATTAAACCCAGCAATACCACTTCTGGCAATATATCCCGGAGAAGCAAAAAAGTATGGTCGAAATGACATTTGCACTTATATGTTCATAGAAACACTGTTTACAATAGCCAGAACCTGGAAAAAACCCGAGTGCCCAAGAACAGATGTCTGGTTAAAGAAACTTTGGTACATCTATACAGTGCAATACTATGCAGCTGTTAGAAAAGATGAAGTCATGAATTTTGCATGTAAGTGGATCAACATGGAAAGTATCATGCTAAGTGAAATGAGTCAGAAAGAGAGAGACAGACATAGAAAGATTGCACTCATCTGTGGAATATAAAATAACAGAGTAGGAGACTAACACCCAAGAATAGTAGAAATAAGCACCAGGAGGTTGGCTCCATGACTTGGAAGCTGGCTTCACATGCTAGGGAAAAGGGCAGTTCAGATAGAGAAGGGAACATCAAGTAAGCTCTGGTTGGAAGACCCCCTTGGGAGGGGAGATGCATGCTGAAAGTAGACTATAGATTGAACATGATGGCCACTCAATACCCCTATTACAGACCACAACACCCAAAAGGAGAGAGAGAGATCAAAAGGGAATGCCCTGCCACAGAGGTGGGGATTGGGGGTGGGGGGAGGAGCGGAGGGGGGGATGGGATTGGAAGGTGGGAGGGATACTGGGTTCACTGGTAGTGGAGAATGGACACTGGTAGAGGGAGGGGTGCCCAAACATTGTATGAGAGAAACACAAGTATGAAAATCTGTAAATCTGTTACTGTACCCTCATGGTGATTCACTAATTTAAAAAAATAAAAAAAGTTTTTAAAAAAAGAATCAGTGAAGATTTGGACTCAGATCACCATGAATTTAAACACCATTCTGTCACTCATTAGCTGTGCAGTCCCAGACACACCTCCTCTCTTTACATCTCTAAGTCTCCATTTGGAATATTTAAGTGACACTAATAATACTTCAAATTTAAAATATAAAGAATTAATATTATTAAAATATTTTATTTAAAAATGTTAAAAGAAAAATGATTGCTATAAAGATTAGAAATACATATATAAAGCTATTAATGGCTCCTGGCTAAATGGTGGAAGCTTAGTAGATATAGTTGTTCTTGTTGCTAATGCAAGAATATGTGAATATGTGTGCTATCGAAACATCTTTTATTCCAAATTTGTCAAAGGTTATTTGTTACTGATAAATAATCAAGCTCACAAAATTGGTAATAATGATATCAATAGGAATCAATTACATCTTAAGCTGCTTTTCAGGGCAAATGTTTTCCCATAGAGAAAAGTGAGGAGATATTCTTACCAGACCAATGATGGCTGCCCCAATCCCAATGAGAGGGCTGACGGAGATAATGACCAAGGTTAGTTTCCAGCCCTGGTAAAATCCCAGCAAAAAGCCACAGATGCTCGTGGTCATGCGCTGAATGAAAATGGCCATTTGGTCAGCAATGGCATCATTAACTTTGTTAATATCACTGGAAACAAAAGAAACTTTGATCACTAAGACTGAATTTGGTTAAGTATATTGCTGAGAAATGAGAAATGTCTTTTCCTTCTAACATTCCCATCTCTGTACTCCATATCCTTGGACATACCAGCCTTTCTCATATTAGAATTTTGCTTCACCTTGGGAGATCATGAAGCTTCTTCTCTCCTAATCAAAGAAGTTCATTCTTGTATCTATTTTCTTAACTCATGTTGTTACATCCATAGTAATGACTTTTGGAAACAAGTTACTTATCTCTTTTTTTTCTTATAGTCAGTAATCTTGTTTTTCTTTCCTACTTTATACCAGCAAAGTCCTTTTAGATTCTACTAATATATAACCTAATTCATGAAACCTTACATAGCCTCTTCAAGGAAGAAGTAATACCTTTCTCCCTCTACTTCCATAGCAATTTAACTAATTTGTCTGTGTGTCTGTAAGTGATTATTGTAATTGGCTTGTAGGCAGTATATTGTATACCACTATTCTAGTTCTTAAAAGCACAGATTTTTCTAAAGCCAGACTTTGAATTTAAACATAAGCTCTTCTTGATCATCTTGACCCTTCTTCATCTTAAAATGGAAATTGTAACAGAATCTATTTCAATGGGTGCTTATGAGAATTAATTAATATACATATATTAAGAATGTAGAACAGTGCCAAGCACATAGTAAGAATCATATGTGTTAGCTCTGATTTATTTGCATCTTTATTCCTTTTATTTTAAGCTCTGAGTTCCCTGAGATCAGAAATTCTGAGGTTTATCTTTATGCAGGGCAGAGATCAGTGCACCAGAACATAGATTGAATCTGATCACATTAAATTCCTATTTCTAACTCATACAATTGTATTCCAGCAAAATTAAGTCTTTGTTCAGGGATACAGGAAGTAAGGAGAGAATGAGCACTAGGAACTAGCAGGTATAATATGGATTTTGCCTTTATTTTCCTGAGTCACTATCTTTCAGGGGATCTCAAAGTTCAATTTAATGGGATCCAACTAATTCTAATCACTCAGGGTTCATAACTACTAGGGGGTCATTAATAACCTAAACTAGTATTTAGAAGAGCTGTAGTGATAGCACAGAGGTAAGACATTTGCCCTGCATGCAGCTGACCCTGTTTGATTCCTCCACCCCTCTCGGAGAGCCCGGCAAGCTACCGGGCTTGAGTATCTCGCCCACATGGCAGAGCCTGACAAGCTCCCCGTGGCATATTCGATATACCAAAAACAGTAACAACAAGTCTCACAATGGAGAAGTTACTGGTGCCCGCTCGAGCATATCGATGAGCAATGGGATGACAGTGACAGTATTTAGATATAAAATGGATTTTGTATAAAATGGATTTAAATAAAATACAGTTTTGAAATTTGCATTGTTTACAAACTGTTTTGATTTCATTTGTGTGCAGCAAATTTCTCAGAAGATAAATCAAGATAATTAGTTATGATTGTATTGCTTTCTTTATAGATTGTGGCATCACTCAATTTGTCCTTTTGAGGCCATAAAATGGTACTTCTATCAACCCTATAAAACTTTCAATATTTTCATCAAGAACCTAAAAACTAAATTGCACTATCATGGTTGTCAATTTTTAATAAAGATCTTTGAGAAGGCATTGCTTATGAGAAGCCATGCTTTCTCTCAGTGAATTCAGTTTAAGAGACAACGTGTGAGCATATTTCACTTTGCTATTTAATTTAAATGTGACATTTATTGTTTAAAAAAATCACATAGACATTGAAACATCCTACCAGATACTTACTCAGAAAATCTTGTGTTGAGCTCTCCCACAGAATTGCAGTCAAACCATCCCATCTCCATTCTCATTATTTTCCTAAAGTAAGTTTTTCTCATTTTATGTATCTGACGAGCTGCAGCAATTACCCAAAAGCATATCTGTAAATAGAAAAGAGGATGTTTGGCGTTGCAATGTTTAAATATTTTATTAATTCCTTCTCTTTTGGTGACAAAATACTTCCCTCAAAGCAATGGAGATATAAAAAAGGGAAATGAGTCACAAAATGGCTCCTCTTAGGAACTAAAGTGTGACATCCACTGCTGAGGGAAGTGGTTGAGGTGAGGAGAACAACTGTGGCAGGGAAGTCGGAAGAACTGGGTTTGAATCCAACTCTGACACTTTAAAGTTAAACTTTATGGAACTTCACCTGCTTCATGTGTAAAACAACTCTCAGAGAGCCAAAAATAAATCCTCTTAAGTCACTGTTTTCCCATCCAACTTCTAAGTGAAACCCCCATGTTCACTCCCACCATCCCCACCTCAACATCCAGAGCTCTTAGAATAAACGTTTCATGCGTTTTTGGGTGCTTGGGAAACCCCTCTTTACCATGCAAAAGTCAACCTGACATAAAGACTTCCAGTAGCAAATTAGAAAAAGTTGGTTCAGTTATCTTTATAGTTAACTCTAACTTTCTTGAGCTCTTAAATAATTGTGGTGGCAGTGTGAAATGCAGTAGGAAATTCATTTTTCTTTTCTATAGAAGAAAGTAAAAAATGAAATTTGTTTTTTCTTTCTTGATAAGGGTTAAACCCTCCCATGGTTATACATAGAATGTTCTCTAAATTCTGTTTATAAGATTAGAATTGAAATACAAGTTGGCGAGACTAGCACAGAGAGAGAAAATAGATTTTATTTTCCTCCAACACTCCACATCTAGATAGCTCATTTATCTCAACAACCATCTATAGTAGGGAAAGTAGGAGAAGACCAGCTATTAAAACCAAAACATAATATATCTTTAAATACAAAGATATATTCTCCATCTCTGAGGGTTTTTTTTATTCTTCTCCCCAAATGAAAGGAAAAAACCCATGCCCAATAAAACTATAGACTTAGTATTTGTGAATAAATAATTGAAAGGTACATTTAAATTTCATTGTGATGTCTTTGAACCTACAGTGAACCTATAAATAAAAAAGATAGCACTACTAACTTGCATATATCCTGTGATTAGAACAGCGACAGCCACTCCTGCATAGTAACTGGCAAATGTGATCATTTCATTTTCAATGTCGAACAACCTTCAAAAGATAGAGAAATGTTAAGACTCAAAGATAAGGTCAAGCCATCAAAGGTTACACTTGTGGAAATAGAAGAATTTAAAATATGTACAAGGAGCTTTATCATGCAGAATTCTAATCAATCTGATTCCCTTAAAGACTTCATGGTCATAATCATGGCAAGGATGCCTCCCCTTTCACTTTCGCTGAGATAATGGGGCTGTGACATAATGAATCAGCAGTTGTTGGAAGAGAAGACACACTAGCTGGAAGCCCACTGTTTTATTGCCTCCAGTAACCCCTATCACTCATGCTTCTTTTGTGGCAATAGAGCAATCACAGCTAGACAAAGGACCAGGCAGTTGTCTGAAAGGATCTTGGTAGAAAGATGTGTGGTAAATCAGAAAGGATACTGTTACTTTTGCTAGGAATCTAAGCGAAACTTTGAATTCCTCCATCTCAGCATGATATGTGAAAACTACGTATGTCACCTTTCCATAAAAGAAAAAAAAAAACACATGAGCCCAGTTTTTCTGCTGGCTTCTGCCTCTAACACTTCTCTCTCCAGGATAATTTTCAAGGTGGAAACCAAAGATGTGTGGGGAATGGTGAGATATTTCTAAAGCATTTTTCTCACATACTGATCACACTGTGGCATCCTGGGCTTGAAACTGTAAAGGCCAGAGAGGGAAAAGAAAAAATTATTCTGAAATTGCTTTCAGGAAATAATGAACATTATAATTAGAAAATTAATATAAGACTGATGACAATTCTGATTCTTAAGAATTAATTTTTAAAGGAGTACATTCTTTAGACTACTCAAAAGTAGCAGCTTTAGCATAGATGATTGATTCTACAACCTTTCTGGCCTCTACATGTGACCTTCTTTTTATATCTCTAGCTTGATCTGGGTTTCAAATTTCAAATTTTGAAGTCCCCTTTGTGTATGGTATTCAGGCCAAGTACTGAAGCACAATGTATCTAATTCAGAGAAAAATATTATTCCATGAAAGTTTTATTGCCATTCTGCAATAATACTCAATTTCTTTACTAAGTATATCTATTTCAACATATCTTGCTAGTAGATTACAAACTTGAGGCCCAGTTGAGTTTCAGTTTTTTGCTCACTCTGCCCAGTATGATACCTTACAGAGTGTAGGAACCAAAATAAGTGTTTCTAGATTTTTCTTTGACTTTCAAAATACTAATTAGTAAGGGAACCGACTGTTCGGTTAACCTCCCTGACAACCTTCAAATCAGTCAATGTCTGTTGTACAATAACATTGGATTTGTGCTTTTAGCCTTGCCACAGGGAACTTAGTTTACCTTAAAGCAATGTCCTTCCTGTATGGACACAGGAAGATAGTTAATATTATGCTTTGTAACTTGGGAGCTGATTGACTCCAATAATATTTACTTTTGGGCACCTACTTTCTCAACTTACTTGCCCTTGGTTCCTAGCACTCCAAAAGCAGGGTCCAGACCAGGAATAGAATAGATCCAGGGCAAGCTGTGAGCTGCCCTGGCATCAAAATGGACTAGGCCAAACCCCCACAATACTCAACTACAAGTTGAGAGCATGGTCATAGACGAATGCTGTCATGATCCAAAAGTAAAGACGAGACTGGGATCCTGCTGGGGTTAGGAAGACTAACCTGACCTGAGGACTATAGTCTAGAAAATATAGTGAGATGTCCTCAGGAAGAACCAGACTTTAAGTTTATATCTCTTACTGTGCTCATACAGAATGACATTGCTAGAAATACTTGAAGTAGATTTACTACAACTATTTAAGTGGATGTTGATTCTGCACGTAGAGCAAGTGATTTGCCCTACATGTGCCACTCACGGGAGAAGGGTGGAGCGAAAGCACAGCGGTAGGGCAATCGCCTTTCATGCAGCCGACCCGTGTTCGATTCTTCCACCCCTCTCGGAGAGCCTGGCAAGCTACCGAGAGTATCGTGTCCGCACAGCAGAGCCTGGCAAGCTACCTGTGGCGTATTGGATATGCCAAAAACAGTAGCAATAAGTCTCACATTGAGAGACGTTACTGGTGCTCGCTCAAACAAATTGATGAACAATGGGATGACAGTGACAGTGATTTAAGTGGATTACTAGCTGAGGAAAGAAGAAAACGACACACCCTTATTTGGATCCCACTCTTGAGCGGATCTCCTAGTAATCTGGAGTAATCTCCTTAGATGAAATTTTGTTAATCTCCTGGAGGAGTGGTTTTACCCATCTTTGTTGATTTGTTAATGTTCAACCCACCTTTGTGTCACCACCCTATGTGATTGCTATATAAGCTAAGACTGTAGGAGACACAGGAAGACACAGAAGAAGAGCACAGAAGTGGAAAGAAGACACAGAATCAGAGAGATGACACAGAAGCAGAGAGAGAAGATACAGAGAAGACACAGAAGCGAGAGAGAAGACACAGAAGCGAGAGAGAAGATACAGAAGCAGGGAGAAGACACAGAAGAGAGAAGATACAGAAGCAGAGAGAAGACACAAGAGCGGAGAGAGAAGACACAGAAGCAGAGCACAGAGCAAAAGAGAATCATCGAAGCCAGAAGCAGGGGAAAGAAAGAGCACAAAGCGAGTGAGAAGTGAGAGCAAGTGGGGCTCCAGAGACTGAAGCAGAAGGGCTCCGGAGAGAGAGATCGGAAGAAGAGAGATCGGAAAAGACCAGAGGGAGACTACAGAGATAGAATCAGAGATAGAGAGACAGACAGAAGAGAGCACAGTGGCACACACAAAAGCAGAGCACAAGGAGGAGCCATCCCGATCCGGTTCATACACAGTGGCTTGAGAGCACCGAACATGAGCGACGAGAGAGAGAGGGAGAGAGAGAGAGAGAGAGAGAGAGAGAGAGAGAGAGAGAGAGAGAGAGAGAGAGAGAGAGAGAGAGGACACCACCCTGAGAGCCTGCGAACAACACAACACACACACACACAGCACCCTTCCATGCACGCATACATATTTTTTACAGTCTGTGATCTCTAATTCACCATATTTAATGATGCTTTGAAGGGAACCTCAAAAATAAACTGTCACTGTCATCCCATTGCTCATCGATTTGCTCGAGCGGGCACCAGTAACGTTTCCATTGTGAGACGTGTTATTGGTTTTTTGGCATATCCAATACACCACGGGTAGCTTGCCAGACTCTGCTGTGCGGGCTAGATACTCTCAGTAGCTTGCAGGCTCTCCGAGAGGTGCGAAGGAATTGAACTAGGATCGACTGCGTGAAAGGCAAGTGCCCTACCCGCTATGCTATCACTCCAGCCCCCAAAATGAACAAAGCCTGGAAATGTTATATGTAAAAGTTATATGTAAGTATCTACAAACAAAATCTTCTAAAAGCAAATGATCTCTGAAACACAGTATAATGGAGCCTTATGAGTAAAACCTCTAAGGTATAAGTGAGTCCATCTTCCTCTTTTTCTTCTTGTGAAATAAAATTTGGTTGTCCCAGCATAGAACACTGTGAGCAATGGTCAAAGGTTTTACTGGGATTTCCTGAAGTGCATTCATGCTGCAGACACTTTATTATTATTTTTTAAGTTTCTCTGGTTCTATTTTTATTATTTTTAAATTTTTTATTAGTGAATCACCATGAGGTAGTTACAAACTTATGAACTTTCGTGTTGCTGCAGACACTTTAGCAGATGTGATAAAGTGCCTTTCATGAAATATAGTTGCCAGTTAGAAATCTTCCTATGCAGACTCAGTTCTAAGGCCTGACTGAGCTTCAGAATTCACTGGAGAAAAGTTAATCTGACAGTATTATCATTGCTGGGTGTTGCAGTTGACACAAGTAGGTGATGATTCTTTTCACTCCTGAGACATCATGGAGCTTAATAGTTCATTCGTGTCTACTTTTATAACTTTGGGGGAGAAGCACTGAGTTTTTAAAGATTACTTGAGAATATTTCTGGAACAGTTGAACAAACCTTCCTAACAGGAAAAGGAGTGGCTTACTTGATTTCTTTGCACATCAAACACTTTATCATCTGTGTGGTGGAAGGAGCTTGTGATTTTAAAATCTCGAAAAGGATTCCATAGACTGCAAAGATAATTTGGATTCCAGAAAGGATCCTTACATTTTAAAAAGTAAAATCAACATACATCTACTTGAATCAAGAGCTCGTTGAATAGTGTTTAAAGAAAGAACAGGGGAAAGATGACAGAGAAAAAAGTAAGTGATACTTACAAATTATTGAGACACGAGGATTTTAAGTTTGCTTTTCTCAAAAAACAGATCTATTATAAAATTGTATCACTCAAACATTTATCTTTACTAAAGCAATCCTTTTTCCTTTAAAATGCCTAGGAGCTTTTTAAGAAAGAGGACTAACTTAACAAAGAATTTTCCTTTCAACAGTTCTCATGCATTGCTGAGCATTTAGCACTGGTATTTTAGAGTAAACATCAGAGTCAACCCTAAATTGATCATCACAATCTGGCATAAGTGTATCTACATCTTTTTTTTCAAAATTTTCTATGCTCTTTATTCCTTTGTGCATAGTAGAGGCACTTGCTTTGTATGCAGCTCTCCTGAATTCAATACCTGGCAACCCAAAGAGACTACTGAATCTGCCAGAAGTGATCACTGAGCTTAGAACCAGGAGGATGCCCTGAGTTCTGCCATGTGTGCTCCCCCCACAAACAATAATAACAACAACAACAGCAACAGAAATTATTTGTATGTCTTTCTTGTTTTTAGTGTGGTGGCAGGTAGGGGAATTGTGGGGTCCGTACCCAGTAGTTCTCAGAGACTTTTCCTTGCTCTGTTCAGGAGTGACCCACGCAGTGGTCAGTGATTCAGAATAGGCTCATGGCCACTGCAGCAGCCTGCAAGGCAAAGCAAGTGCCTTACCATCTGTATTATCTCTCTGCCCCATCATTTTGATTTTGAATTTTCACTTCTTAAGCAATGAGTTGAAGATATTTCCATGTGCTCATTTGTTCTCTTTGCATTCTTAATTAAATATGTATATGTGTTTTTCCCACATCCAAGATGAGAAGTATAAGTTTTTTGGTTTTTTTTTTGGAGGGGGTCACACCTAGCAATGGACAGGTTATTCCTGGCTTTGCACTCAGGAATTACTCCTGGCAGTGCTCAGGGGACCATACAGGTTGCTGAGAATGGAACCCAGGTCGGCCGAGTGCAAGGCAAATGCCCTACCTGCTGTGCTATCGCTCCAGGCCTAAGTTTTTCTTTTTTATTTATTTATTTTTAACTTTTTTATTGAATCACTGTGAGATAGACCCTTACAAATTTGTTCATGATTAGATTTCAGTCACACAGTATTCCAACACCCATCTCTCCACCAGTGTATGTTTCTCAGCACAAGTGTTATATTCCTTTCATTATATTTCTTTTATCATTTGACTATTTTGAAAAAAGACATTAATAAACTACTCATAATTGTGATAAAAATATTTCTAGAATTGTTTACTGAGAAAAATTTGGAAAATGCTTGCCTGAAAGCTCTATTCAATGGTTGCAATGGATGTACGTAAACCAATATAAGAAAAAACTAGTTCCCACCATAATACAGGCATGCTTTTATAGATAGTCATGGGTTATTTTGTATAGTCCAAGACTAATAAATCAATTGTGTTAGGTGGAAAATTTTCAAAAATTGTAACTTTTTTATATTATATTTTTTTCAACAAAGTTGTAGAAGACTTGGGTATTTTGGAGACTACTTACAGTTGGAAATATCCTTTGTGTTCTCTGCCCCAACCATATGCATTTTTACAATGATCTTACTATGTAAAAAGCTAAACAAATATTTCTTCAGAAGTGGCTGGAGAGATAATATATGAGTTCAGGTGCACTCAGGAATCCTGGGATAACATGGCCCTCCCAGTACAGGGTGTAGTCCTGAAGAACTCAGAGCACTGCTCAGGTGATTCTGAAGGTGCCCTGAACTACATGGCCCAAACAGCCCACATCTGCTAGCCGTAGCATTAAATTATCGGATATGGATGTCCAAAAATCACCATGAGTGACCCCCGGCCCCAAATCACCGCTTGATAGTTCCCCATCCCCTCAAAAGAAGTGAAATGAACAATAATTGTGTGGTTGAATATAATACCTCACAATAAACATTTAATCATCAAATAATTCCTGGGAAAAATGACTAAAAAACGGCCTGTGGTCTCTGTACTTGTATATATCTCTATAAAATTTTAAAAATAGATAAGGACAAATATACACTTGCATATTTGTTTTTATCTAAATTCCACCAAAGCCAATAAGAACTAAAGAAACTCTATTTGCTTTTCTCTCTTTGTTTGCTTTTAATTATACAACCCAGAAAAAATGAATAAAGTGTAAGTAATGGATAGCCACAGTGAGTTTCTGTCTTACAGATATTCTGTCTTATGAAGAGTAAAGGCAAATTAACTCATCTAACAAAGTTTTATGAGCACCCAGTATCATATCTCTCATTTTGTTGCCCCTCTAACATTTGTTTCCAAATCTTAAGACACAATTCATATCTGCAAGAATTTTCCCTTGAAAGTCTTAGCTTCATGGGTATTATTAATACTCTGGGCAATTTTCATCATCAAAGAGGGAAAGGTTTAATTTTATGTTTTATTGTTCTATAGTCACACCACTCTGGCAAACTATTCATTTCTTTTCTCCAACATAAGAAAGACTTAAAGACTGTCATTAAAGACAGGCTTACTTTTTATACAAACTGTTCTGAATCTTATAGATGATAATTAACTTCCAAATTTAGAAATAGAAACAAGTTTTTAGGCATTAGGGCATTTATTTCTAATAACCTTGTTGTTTTTAAAGGGCTAGGGTGCTTACTATACAGTATTAGGTACTTTAATGCTGAGCATCAACCAGTTTTTAGCTATGTATTCTTCTGAATTGCCATTGATTTATTGGTGGTCATACCAACTAAAACTGAATTCCAAACAGCCAATCACCATAATTCTTAAAATAACTACTGTACCCTTGATGCTTGCTTAAGTTCTTGGTACATTGTGTTCAAAGAATTTCAGTTGAAGAAGTGAATAAGAGTATATATTATTAAAGAGTGTCTGTGATTTAGAATTAGTCTGGAATCTGGAATCAAGCCTTTACACAACTTTTTTAATGGAGGGAAATTATATAAATTTACTCAGAGGAACCATTCCAAGTATTTCTGTCAGGATATGCCCTGCCCATAAGTCCCAAATCTGACTGTATGGCTTCATACGTGCAAATTAGCTTGTTCTGGTTCTGAGGCAGCATGAGGCAGGCCCCAAAGTCCATTCCACGGCAATGAGTCAGGTCTCTGTAAACTATGAACTAACTGATTACATGGAAGCCTGTCAGGCTTATCACAAAATGAATAATAACACAATGATTTCTAGATAGTTATACATAGTCGGTACTGTTCACAAACTCTGCACTGCTCTTTCACAAAATCTCAACCATCAATGCCTTCCCTAAGTCCTATATCACACTAGTGAAATTCTCATCATAAAGAGAAAATTGTAGGACAAATGGAGATCAGTTACAGTCACAGAAGAAGCTAAGAAACAAAAGAAAAAAGTCATCCAAAAAGAGTAAACTCTAAGATATGAGACATGATGCAAACTCAACTAAAATTTATGTGGGCCTTCTTCTAATAACCACAGAATTGTTTAGTGCTGTTAGTATTATCCTCAAGTCCATAGTCCATGTATTTGTTAAATTTGATTGATGCATCTAGTGAGCAATTCCAATCCTGGTTTTAGTTTGTGGCTAGCATTTTAAAAACATAAGCAATGGGGAGAACCCAAGGGAAGAAAATTTGTATATTATATTTTTGTTCACTTAGTTTTAGATAAACGGAAAGTGCTGCTTAGTCAGTGGCCTCCTATGTATGTATATTTTGATCTACAATTTAAGGATGCAAGCAAAAATAATAAAATGAAATAAATAAATAGCCTACCCGCAGCGTGTTCCATTTGTCACATTCTGACTTAGAGAGCTGTTGATCCATACAATGGTGTTATTTATACAGGCTTTTCCAGGGATCTGAAGTTCTTGTAATTCAATTTCATACTCAATAAAAACATCTGTCATTGTGCCAAAAATGAGTAGTACTCCTGGATGGGAGAGTCCATGGAGAAATGCACATAAACTTCCCACAAACATCAGCCAAATGTCAGTCGTTGAAGAAAAACGAAACTTGAAAAACAAAGGATTCAGAGATCATCTATGGGTGAAAAGCAGGAGAGGTAGGAGGACTATTTAATTTAGTTAATTATGTTAAATCTTGTACAACACCAAATTGTATGGGGATCATCTTGATTGACCAGTTAAGTTCTCACGAGTTATGTCAAAATAATGTTATTCCAATGACCTCAGATACTAGACTCACTGTTAGTTTGTGTTTTGTCTTTCATAGACTCTGAATTCATTATATTTACGTAAAGAGCTGCTTTAGCTCTCAGCTGACCATCATCAGAGTTGACCTGAAAGGAAAGCAATTGCTAGCATGATGGTGTTGTCCTGCAGCTACACTATATGGGACATTGAGCAAGAGCATAAGTTGGCTCCTAGATCTGATGTTGGCAATGAAGAATGTATATCAGTGCCAGTCATGTCTTTACTCAATGCACATTTTAGAAAAGTACCTGTTATATAGTATTTCTAAAACCTTGTCATAAGAATAAATATATTTGGTGTGATCAATTACAATTTCTTACTTAAATCATAACTTAAAGCTTAGTAATTATTTTTCAGGACAGATTTCTGATCTACCAGATAGGATTTATATATGCAATCAGAATTACATTTCGAATCATCACGCAGCATGTTTATCACAGGAAGTTTATGACTAAGAAAGTAGTCACTGTAGTTAAGAACCTGCCAATATGACAAAAGATTTGATACTTCTATATGCTCTGAACAATTCACAGTTGCAAGCCCTATGCCATAAATCAGTTTAGTTTTATTACCAATTGAAAGAAGCCAATTTGATTGCTGTTTTGCTTCTTTCCATCTTTTAACCTGAGATAAAAACAAAAATTTATTAACCATCATTTCTAAAACAATAATAAATTCTATCAAGATGGAGATTTTATGCATTATACATTAGTGAAAATGCCAGCCCACATCAACTCTGAAATTTTCTCCAAAACCTGCTCTCTTAGAAGCAGCTGTTCTTAAAATTTACCTTGTTCTAGAGATTTCAGTATAATTGTACCTTATGTTCAGCAAATGCACTGAAGTTTTTCTGAGAGGTACTTAGAGAAAATGAAAAATACTCTGTTCTCTCAGTTAAACTAGAAAATAATTATTGTGCTTCAGTTTTGATACTTGACTTATTTCTGCCTATATTTCCTGGTGGATAAATAGAGGAAGTTGGATCAAAGTGTTCTTCATGCATTGAAAAGCTTATACCTGGTGTTGATATAATTTTTTAAAAATATGTTTTTCAAAATATCATTTTTATTCAACCCTTATCATTCACTTCACTACTCACGAGTTATACTCAACCATATTTTCCCTTTTCAACTCTTCGGGTCTCTTCTTCACCTGAGTTATATGTTTATGAATACACTTTGAACCTTTCTTTCACAAGAAACTAAGCTATTCCATCAGCACTCTAACTGATTAGTTTGTTTGCTCCTTTCTTCCTTCCATTCCTATTAATCATCTTAGCTAAAACCTAAAATTGCCTAAATCTTCAAATTACTTAATTAAAGGTTTTTTCTTTTTTTTTTTTTCATTTTTGGGTCACACCTGGAGATGCACAGGGGTTATTCCTGGCTCTGCACTCAGGAATTACTCCTGGCGGTGCTCAGGGGACCATATGGGATGCTGAGAATTGAACCAGGATCAGCCACATGCAAGTCAAGTGCCTACCCGCTGTGCCATCACTCCAGCCCCTAATTAGAGTTTTTAAGCCCTCTCAGCCTCTTGTTTCCTTTGCCTTGTTTCCTAAGCTACATAGCCTCTCATATTTGTCACTTCTCTCAACATTGCCCTCAATCCTTTTTGCCATATACAACTTAGACTCATCATCATCTCTGCTTCCATCCAGACACTTGTCCCTTTCCTCCTCAAGTCAAATAGCCCTGCTATAAATAATCTCTCTTCCTAACAATCCAGTGTTAACACATACTTTACCTAGCATTATCCCGGTTTGAGAGTTATACACCTCTTTATTGCTGAGATGTCTAGGACCCTTTATGATTTGACTAATTTGCTTTCTAGCCTATCACCTATTGGGCAGTTTTTGCCATTCTAATCATTGACCTCTTTGTTACTTGGATACCTACACGGCCAACTCCCTTCCTCCTTCAGTCTTTACTTCAAAAGCTACCCTCTCAACAGGGTCCAAAAAAAAGTTTTGTCAAGTCCTAAAAATTGCAACTTCAGTCCAACTCATTTCATGTTTCTACTTCTATGTTCCTTTATTTTTTTCTCAGAAAGAGATAGATCACCACTAGCTACCATGTTATTGTCTATATTCGTGGCTTTATTTTACCTCCCTCACTAAATATTATTCCTTAAAGGCAGAGATTTTTACCTCTTTTGTTCTCTTCTATATCCTTCACATCAATATTAAAGCTTGATAAACAGGAAGAATTCAATTAGCTCTGTAATCAAGTAGCACTGTAGTACTGTCCTTCTTTTGTTCATTGATTTGCTTGAGCAAGCACCAGTAACATCTCCATTGTGAGACTTTTTACTGTTTTTGACATATCGAATACGCCAAGGGTAGCTTGCCAGGCTCTGCCCTGCAGGTGGGATACTCTGGGTAGCTTGCCGGGCTCTACGAGAGTGATGGAGGAATTGAACCCAGGTTGGCTGCATGCAAGGCAAACACCCTACCCACTGTGCTATCACCCCCTATGAGTGTTTGTATATCTTGCGCCCCCTGTGAATATATGTAAAATTAATTTTTAAAAATATGTATAGCTGACCTTAGCTCAGCTCTGAATCGTGTCCTTCACTTTTTCACAAAATTACATCCCACAGTTAGTATTCCACTCAGCAGCGTCACTGAAACTGTTACTATTATCTGTTGACTCAACATTATCATATTAAATCAAGAAATTAGATTTGTTTTCACTAAGAAATAAAGGTCTCATTCATCATTCTAGTTAATCTTCTCATTGCCATTTGTCTGCGTATACAACTTTTTTTTAATCTTTTTCCCACCTGGTGAACCAAGTGTGGTTCTTTGATTCTTAGTCTAAATGCTATTGTTACCATACCCAGTGCCTCCCTCTATTGTGAATTACTTAAAATTTCTTAAATGTTGTAAATCTCTCCCTTTCTGTGCTCTCAATTTCAGGAAACTGACTAACTCTTATCTTTGTTTACTAAAGGAGATGCCCTCTAAATCTGCCTTTAAGGCAAAGTACTATTACATAGCATTTGCTTCCTATGCTTTCAAATGCTAAAGAAGTATAGGGTCTGAGTCATAAAATACAGCTTGTAGGGTGTTTGCATTGCACATGGCAAAACAGGGTTGAATTTCCTGAATCATATCTGCCCCCACCAAACCCACCAAGAGTGATCCTAGTGCACTGAGCCTGGAGTTAGCCTTGAGCACCACTGGGACTGATCCAAAGACCAAAACAGAAGAAGAAAACTTGTGAAAATTATATAATAATTAATCTTTACATTTCTGTTCTTTGACTATGGTTAGAATTTGGGATTTGGGTACCTACCCTGGGTGCATGAAATTATATTTGTCCAACTTTTCCTCTGCCCTTTCTCTTGAAAACTCTGGAGGAAATATTTGGATCTAACACAGAAAAATACTCTGAAGATTTATTTCACTTTTTAATTGAATTTTAATTTTTGTGTGAAGATACTATGATTTACAGTTATTCATAGTTCAGTTTCAGACATACTATGTTTCTCCTAAAGGTTTTTTTTTTTAATAGACTATGAGTGACTAAATAAAAAGAGGTAAGAATTCTACAAACGGGCTGGAGCAATTGTGCAGTGGGTAGGGCATTTGTCTTGCACAAGGCCGACCCGGGTTCGATCCTCGGCATCCCATGTGGTTCCCTGAGCACTGCCAGGAGTGATTTCTGAGTGTAGAGCTAGGAGTAACCCCTGCTTCGACAGGTGTGAACCAAAAAGCCAAAAAAAAAAAAGAATTCTACAATTTTACAAGAATTAAAATGTTCATAGTTTCTACTTTGAACCTTTTATAGAAACATTGTGGAGTTTTTCTAGTAGACATAATGATTGTTGAAATAATCACTTACCTTGAACTCTTGCCAGTATCTATCAGGATAAAAATGAAAAAAAAAACAGTTAATATTAACAAAATTAATTACTTTAAATTATTAATAGTTTTGTTTTAGAAAAACTTTCCTACAATTGCTTTAATTTTTCATTCATGGAACTTTGTGAAGTGATTTTTATTTCTTCTCTCTCCCTTGTTCTCTCTCTTTGTCTCTATCCCTCTCATTGTCTCTCAATTATAGAATATGCTCAAATAAAAAATAGTATGGCTTCATTTCTGAACTTTTCTATAGAACATAGATGTTTTGTGCTTCTGGAGCCCTACATTTCCAAATTAGCTTAGGAAAGTCTGCTTGTTTTTGAACTATTGGACAAAATAAGTATCTATTCACTGTTTGCTTTAGAAATATCAAAATTTTCCTGATAAAAATAAGAACAATCAGATATTATTGACACCTTTGTGCTCACTGAAGCCATAGAAATGTACTGCATACTATCTTACTCAGGAGAGATGAAAGCAGACGAAGAGAAGGAGTTGAAAGTGAGGGTCCAAATTCAGAAGTACAGGGAAATCAATGGTACAGGAGCCCATTGTCTTAACATCCTTTCTACTACTTATCCACCCAACCTGGTTCTCCTGCAATTTAGCTTAGTTTAGTTTAGAGAGTTATAAAAATATCTCAAGGTCATGGGCACATATTTCACAGGTGCTGGGACCTAAAATTGAACCTTATCACCACATTACTGCCAAGGGTAACCCTGGGTACCCCCAAGCACTGCAAAGTGTCCAAGCTCTGAGGATTACCAGGGTGGACACAGATGATTCCTGGCACCACAGAACCTGGACAGCTGATCTCGCTGGGCCTTAACATTGAACTGTTCAGTTGGCCAGGAATCTTCAGGAGTAGCACCACCCCAGACCACTGAGCACCACTTGGGAACTCCTGAGCATTGCGTGGGAAGCTCCCCCTCCAGAAGAAAATGATTTAAGTTTGAATTAAAAAGGCAAAATATTGTACAACTACCATTTTGGGTTTGGGGACCATTTAAAACTGGACTAGGATTATGGCTCTATTAATTACTAGTCATGTGATTGCACCATTTTTAAAAAATAGGAGCCACCCTCGAGCCCCAGGACGTGCAGTGCTAGAAGTATTGTTAAGGGTCCCACATTCCATTCTTTTGAAGTATCTCTGGAGCCCATTTATTGAAGCTTAAAAAAATTGTATCCAAGTCTCAGTGTTTTTAGCAAAATGTAAAGCCAAATAAGTTAAACAAAATAATAGCCTAATGAATCACAATAGTTCAAACATGGACTGGATTCAGCCTGCACAGCCACTGACACCTGACTGGAAAGAAGTTTTGCTATATTTACTCAGTGCAATTACTATTCTACTATTTGAAAAGAGATGAAATTATGCCTTTTGGGAAAAATGGATGAGATTTGAAATAATTATACTGAGTGAAGTAGGAAAATAAAAGTTACTATCAAATGGTTTCATTCATATGTGGAATGTCAATTGTTAAAACAAAAAAAAACGATGTCAAAAAACAAAACAACTAACTCCTAAAGTCAGTGAAAATTATGGTGGTTACTAAAGGGAAAGAAGAAGGGATAACAACCAATGATAAATCAATTAAAATCACTAAAGATAAATAGTGATTCATGGGTATAATATATGGTCTGTACATGACTTCATGCCAGGCTGAGATTACTATATCTCTTTGTAGTCAGCAAAGATTTTGTACAGTTTCTGTGAGGAAACAGCACTCAGTAAATGATCATTTCAATCATCAATTTTGACAATACAGAAATAAAGGTAAAAAGTAATACAGAAACCACTTTGCGTTAGAAAAGAGATGTTTATAGGTGACATGCTCTTTCACCCATATTTTATGCATTTTTACCTAGACTTTTAACATACTGCATATTATGGATCCTAGAGAATTGTTCATTCATGTGGAATAATCACTTCTGGAGCTAATTCTATATATTATTGTTGTTGTTTTTTTCTGTTCCTTAAAACAATACTGGTTTGTCCCACTTTTGTTTTCAACTCTCAGTATGAGGAAGTTAGAACAAAAACTACTTACGTGATCCATCTGATTCAAAAACATGATTCTCTTCTCCAAATTTCTTCACACTGCGAAGAACAACGGACTCAGACATGGCAACTGCAATCAGAAGCCAACAGTCCTATAAAAATTAAAAAATTAATTTAATCATAGTGAGATACACAGTTGTTGTTACAAAGTTGTTCATGCTTCGGTTTCAGTCATCTAATGTTCCAACACCCATTCCTTCACCAGTGTACATTTCCTACTACTAATATCCCCAGTTTCCCTCCCCCCTCCATCTCTATAGCAGACACTCAAAAAATAATTAATTATTTTAAAAAGAAGAATGTTGGTTAATAAATATGAAAGAATGTACAGACTTTTAAAGAAATAAAGTGTTCTTATATTCCTCAAAATAAAATAAAATAGTTACTAAAGTTATTTTTTCTTACCTTTAATCAAAATGGCAATAAACTAGCAATTTGGTCCAAGAAATATCCATCACTAACCCCAGCTCAAAAAAAAGTAGATTTTCTTTGTTTTTTGGTTCATTCTCAGTAATCTTCAGAACTTACTCTTGGCTCTGTTTTCATATGTTATTCTAGCAGGGCTTGAGAGACCATATAGGATGCCAGGAATCTAACCTGGTTTGACAGTGTGCAAGCAAGTACCCTTCCTATTGTACTATTTCTCTAGCCTTAGACCCAGTTTTTAAAATGGACTCTATAAAAGAGCCAAACTATTGGAAAAGGTAAACTCAGACCACTAAAAATGGATTGCCTCTGACTGATAGATAGAAAGTTATTTTCTTAAATTTTTATCCCTTTTTCATTCTTTCTGAATAAAAACTAAACTCACAAGAACATAATCAACTGGCCACATTACTTAGTTTCTTGAATCAGTTTAACTGACCAGTGACACTCAAATCGACTAGTAGCCTTTAGAAGTTCTTTAAAATTCAACTCAAAGATCCAGAATATAGTAAAGGAGGCAGTCAGAGTAATGTAGATCAAATTCAAAGGCCCCAGGATCTAAACCTGGTACCTCGTTCCTACATCATGCAGCACTTTGGGAAGTAACTCATGTGGTCCCCAGCACCACTGTGTCCAGATAATTCCATATCAGTGTGTCAGAGCCCTAACCATCTGGCCTAGCACCAGGGAACTAAGTATGGCCAGGAGTGACCCCTGGGTTCCTGAGAAAAACTGGACAACCCTCAGTCCCTACCGAAGATTCAGGGTGTGTGTGTGTGTGTGTGTGTGTGTGTGTGTGTGTCTGTGTGTGTGTGTGTGTGTCTGTGTGTGTGTCTGTGTCTGTGTCTGTGTCTGTGTGTGTCTGTGTCTGTGTCTGTGTGTCTGTGTATCTCTGTGTGTGTGGTGTGTGTGTGTGTGAGAGAGAGATAGATAGGTAGAGAGAGAGAGAGAGAAAGAGAGAGAGAGAGAGAGAGAGAGAGAGAGAGAGAGAGAGGTTTATCCCCTAAGAGCATTGTAAGCATTGTAAGTGCCCCACAACAAAACGGAATTCAAGACTATCTCTCCACTTGGACGAGAGCCTACCATGGGCCTCCTATGTTGCTGAGAGGTCTCAGAGGAAGTGCCTGCTCATGACTACCTGGGTGTGGTTTTTCTCCTGATTAACGATAGCTTCAGTAGGTTCTATAAAGTGACAATGATGTTATATCTATGTATGTGTATGTACACTTACATCAGATATACATATTAGAATATGAACAGAGTAGAGAGGAAGGCAACACTGTGAAAGTTGATTTAATTGAACTCCCAGAAGGAATTATCAAGAAGAAGAATCATGGACCAAGCCTGGCAAGCTACCCGTGGCATATTCGACATGCGCAAAACAGTAACTATAGGTCTCATTCCCCTGACCCTGAAAAAGCCTCCAATCGTTGGGAATGACAAGTAAGGAGATGCTGCTAAAATCTCAGGACTGGGAGGAACAAAGATGTTACTGGTGCCTGCTCTAGTAAATTGACGGACAACAGGAGGACAGTGACAGTAATATAGTGATCAAGAAGAAGAAATTAAAGAGATCAATACTAAGAAGTGTACAAATAAGGAAGAAAATAGAAAGTGCAGAAAAGTTCATTAATTCAACATATGTCTAGCAAATTATAAAGTAATAGAAAGGGGGAAAGCATAACTAACAGTATATAAAGTAAAAGTAGTATAGAAACTTTAAAAGGAAAAATTAATTATGACATTAATATGTTTATATTGAAATTGCAATCATGTCACTTTTGGGGAAACTTTGGAGGTAGGTTCAGTGAATACTGACATATAGAGGTGTTAAGCTATACCTTTCAATATTTATAATATTGCAAAGTAATGAGAATAAACAAAAATGGGAAATTTTGCTAAGGTATTTTAATTTCTTTGTTTCTTCTTGCCCGCACGCCCGGCTGTCTTCCCTGTGACCCCTCGAAGGGGATGGGATCCAGCTTCCCTCCCCACCCCAAGCAGAGCTCCGGCGGCCGAAGACCACCCGAACCTAGCTACAGCCATGCTCGAGGCCCCTCTCCACCGATCAGACAGGCCTCACACATGAAGGTACTGGCAGAGGAACCCAGGTGTGCGTAATCCCATCAACGGCCAACATCCAGAGAGACTTAAAAGCAAGCTCCCAGAAGCGTGTGGCCTCGCGATTTCTTGTAACCTACTTCTCCCTCTGGGAGAAAATAGCAAGCTTCTGAGAGTTTCCTGCCCACATGGGACAGCCTTGCAAGCTTCCCATGGTGTATTCATATGCTAAATCCAGTAACAAGCTGGATCTCATTACCCTGACCCTGAAAGAACCTCCAGTGTGACATCTTTGGGAGGGCCGAGTGGAGAGAGACTTTTAAGATCTCAGGAAAAGGACAAATGGAGAGGTTACTGAGCCCGCTCAAGAAATCGAAGATTAACGGGATTTCGTGATTCACGATTCGTGTGTTTCTTCTTATTATTATTTTTTATTTTTCTTTTTTGGGTCACACCTAACGATGCGCAGAAATTACTCCTGGCTCTGCATTCAGAAATTACTCCTGGTGGTGCTCGGGGGAACATATGGAATGCTGGGAATAGAGCCTGGACTGGCTGAGTGCAAGGCAAATGCCCTACCCACTGTGCTATCACTTCTGCCTGGGTATTTTAATTTCTTAGAGAAAAAAGTATTTTGAATTATTTTTAAATTTCAGACAATGAGACATACACTTCTGATCAAAAATTGTTTTGATCATACCATCTGCACTCCTATGTTTATTGCGGCACTATTTACCATAGCCAGAATCTGAAAACAATCATTGTTTCCAGATTCCCAAGATACCAGATACCCAAGAACAGATGAATGGATAAAGAAACAATGATAAATCTATACAATGGAATACTATGCAGCTGTTAGGAAAAACAAAGTCATGAAATTTACCTATAAATGGACAGGCATGGAGAGTATCATGCTGAATAAAATGAGTCAGAAGGAGAGGGACAGATACAGAATGACTGCATTCATTTGTGGTATATAAAAATATATAATAGAAGACTAATATCCATTGCCAGAGAAAACAGGGTTAGGAGAACTGGTCAATGGTTGGAATTAACCACAAGTATGTGTGGGGCAGAAGGTAGGTAAGATAGAGGAGATCAGTATGGTTTTTAATCGCTGGGAATGATCATGCTGGACAAGATTTGAGGGTTAAAAGTGGGTAAAGGGATATTCTTGATAATATTTCAGTATCAATATTGCAAACAACAATGGTCAGAGAGAGAGAAAGAGAGAGAGAGAAAGAGAGAGAGAGAAAGAGAGAGAGAGAGAGAGAGAAGAAAAACACCTGCTATAGAGACAGGCAGGGATGGGGGAGTGGGGAGTGATGGAGTGAACCTAGGGACACTGGTGCTGAGAAATGTACACTGGTGGAGGGATGGGTGTTGGAATACTGTATGACTGAAATCCAATTGTGAACAGCTTTGTCAGAGTCTATTTCACAGTGATTCAGTTAAAAAGGTTTTTTAAAAAAATTTAAGAAATAAAAAAATTGCTTTGATCAAATGACATTAACAGTTGTACAGTACAAAGTACAATCAACAACATTTGATCCTTTATGATCTGTTATTAAGATGATTCTCTGACAAAAAGAATTACTTAATTGGTTATCTTTTTATAACATATTTGTATAGACAGATGGTCAATGATGAATTCTCTCAACAAAGTACCCACAAAGTATGCTACTTACTAATGCATTTTGGTTTGCTGTGTTAAAAAAAAAAAGACCCTTGTCATATTTGCAGTTACAATTGTCATATTTGCAAAAATTGACCATTAGTAAGTCAGATTTAAACTGTTACTTTATGAAGCATATATTCTGGCAAAAAAAACCAATTAAATAAATATATCAACTGTGGCAAAACACATGCAGAATATTCAGTAAAACTTTGCTTTAAAATGTAAAATATTCAGACACTCTGGTGGATGGTTTGGTGTGGTGTTGGGACATTGTATGCATGAAAGCTTATTATTAACAGCATTGTAAATCTTAGTTCCTCAAATAAAATTTAAATTAAAATAAGATAAAATACATATTTAAATAATATTGGGTTAGAAATAAAATCACAACAGAAATCAGAAAAGACACTTTAGGTAAGTGCAGGCTAACTAAACTGATTCAGCTTGTGCCTCAGGTAAGATACTGACCTTTCTGACCTTTATCTGAAAACGAATATACTGACAGGTAAGACACAGCCTTGCCGGCCATAGCCTTCTCTGAGAAACTTGTAAAGATAATTTATTTTCTTTGCTCCTTAGAAACCAATGCTAGTTTGACAAGCAGGCAACAAACTCCTTAATTCTTGACCAATCTTATCTCCTATCTTTTTCCTTTAAAACCCTCTAATACAAAATCCCAGCAGGACACAATTTGGGCTGATATCACACTTGTCTTCCTTATTTGCAAATGCAAGACCTCACTCCTGCCATTCAAAATTAGCAATAAAATATAAAAGCTTGTAGCAGTCAACTTAAAAGATATTGGAAGATATATTGCACTTTTTTTTACAGGTTTGAGAAAGGAACTACATTCTAATCAAGAGTAATAAATTAAGAAACAAAATAAAACAAAAATATGAGTATGATAAACTAGTTCAAAAAGTTTTATTTTTAATAACTGAAAAATAACACTCCACAAGTTAGCTCAAGGAAAGCATACGTAAGTATGAAATAAATATTAATAGAAGTAAAAAACTTGACAACTATAAGCAAATACTATAACTTTACAGTGGTTAATTTGAAACTAGGAAAGTATTAATTTTCTAAAATTATGAGTTATCCAAATTTATGCAGAAATAGAAATTTTGAAAAATAAAGTCATTAAGGCTATTGGCTAAATATTCAAAAACCTCCAATTCTAACAAACAACAGGATCAAATAAAAGCAGAAAAAATGCTTTACTGAAACTTCAAATAACAGATAGATTCTAACCCTTTTTAATTGAGGCAAGGGTGCTTCCTCATGGTGCATCCCAAATATGGTGTTAGGGACCAAATTGGGCTTCGCCGTATGCAAGTCTACCATCTTACCACCCTGTGCTATCTCTCAGGACCTCCTTTACAAATGATTTTAGTGAAGAGTAGGAAAAAAAGATACCCAAAATGAGACATACAACTAATTTTATAAAGTTAAGAGAACCTTGACACAAAATTATAATGTTAAATAAAATATGTTAAATATAATTTGCTTTTATCAAAGTATTAAAATCTTTGAACCCGGGAATGCAACAATTGTCTAATGTAAAATTATAATCATTTATTGATAGATGCAGAAAAGTATTCAACAAAATTCTCATTGAAGTTTTTGTTTCTAAGAATCTAGAGAATTAGAAATAATACTATTTTTGTAATTTCCAAATAAATTTTGGACAATTATTAGCAATGAATACTCAAACACTCCATTGAAATACTAGTAAAAATTAAGGAGTCAATACCATAAACTGATGGAAAGACATAGAGGAAGAATAGTATATTGCCAATTCATATTGGATGCTGTCAGAAAGGTGGAGAAATTTTATGACTTAGCAAGAGAGATGAATTTTTTGTATTATTTTTAAATTTATTTAATTTTTTTTAATTTTTTTTGGGGGGGTCACACCCGGCGATGCACAGGGGTTACTCCTGGCTCTTCACTCAGGAATTACCTCTGGCGGCACTCAGGGGACCATATGGGATGCTGGGATTAGAACCCGGGTTGGCCGCATGCAAGGCAAACGCCCTACCCACTGTGCTATCGCTCCAGCCCCTATTTAATTTTTAACTAGCGAATCACCGTGAGGGTATAGTAACAAATTTACACATTTTCCGGCTTGTGTTTCCCTCATACAATGTTCGAGAACCCATCCCTCCACCAGTGTCCATTCTTCACCACCAATGAACCCAGTATCCTCCCACCCCCCAATTCCATCCCCCCACCCCACCCTGCCTGTGTGGCAGGGCATTCCCTTTTGTTCTCTCTCTCCTTTTGAGTGTTGTGGTTTACAATAGGGGTATTGAGTGGCCATCTTGTTCAGTCTCTAGTCTACTTTCAGCACGCATCTCCCTTCCCATACGGGATCTCCAACCACATTTTACTTGGTGTTCCCTTCTCTATCTGAGCTGCCTTTTCCCCCAGCATGTGAGGCCAGCTTTCAAGCCATAAAGCCAATCTCCTGGGACTTATTTCTGCTATTCTTGGGTGCTAGTCTCCTACTCTGTTATTTTATATTCCACAGATGAGTGCAATCTTTCTATGTCTATTCCTCTCTTTCTGACTCATTTCACTTAGCATGATACTTTCCATGTTGATCCACTTATATGCAAAGTTCATGACTTCATCTTTTCTAACAGCTGCATAGTATTCCATTGTATAGATGTACCAAAAACTTTTTGCATTTTTATATACATTGTGACCTTGATTTTTGTCTGTACTTCAATAAAGTTATGGTCTTGCTTCATTTCACTTAATCATGGTCTCAGAGAGATTTTTTCTGAGCTTAAATGAGTGGTTAAGACTTCAACTGGGATGACTAGGGATGCCCAACTAAACATTATTCTTGGGTAAGTGTGTTAAGAATGTTTTCAGAAAAGATCAGCATTTGAATAGGTAGACTGAGCTCATAAGATCACCTCCAACAATACAGGAAGACTTAATCCAATCTGTTGAGGGCCTTAGTGGAACTAAAGAGCAGAAGAGAATAGATTTGACCCTGTGCATTAGGTGGGACATCCTTCTCCCTCAGCCTTCATCTTTTCTGGTTGCCCAACTAGGATTTACTTTGGGACTTACACCACTGGCCCTCCTAGTTCTGGGACTTTGGATTCAGACTGGAACTCTATTACCAGCTTCCCTAGACATTCAACATGCAGACAGTGAATTGTGGGACTTTCAACTCCATAAACCGGTGAACGAATCCCTCATAATAAAGCTGTTTCCATATACTTGTATGTGTCCTGACTCTCCTATTCCTCTGGAGAACTTTGTAGTATAGTGTTCTCTGGAGCTACCCAATGTCTGGGGCTGTTCTTTTCATTTGTCTCTCAGCACCCAATACATCATTCTGAATTTCTCAAGTGTACTCTTCCCGTTTGACATACCAAGGCAAGCTTTGTTTGCTCAACCAGAAATAGGAGCTTCTTGCTTTTTCTCTAGGTAGTTCAGAAGTGGCAGTGATGACTTTTAAAGGCTATTACTGTATTGAAAACGTTCATTTCTTGCATGCATCCACAAAGAGAGTGGCAATTTTATAATAGAAGTTTAGGAAAGTACAGTAAGAGGCTGGCATAACTAAAAAGAATAAAGATCTTGTTTAATATTTTTTTCAGAAAGCATGATATTTCCAGAATTTGGCATTAAGTGAATTTCCCTATAAATTCATAAACATAGTAAGAAAGGCTGATATATCTTTATATCATGTTTCCTCCACAAGGATCACTCCTGGCTATGCTCAAAGAATCATATGTGATGCTGGGAATTGAATCTGGACTGGCTGTTTGCAAAGCAAGCACCTTACACCTACTGTGCTATCTCTCTGCAGTCCCCCCCACACCAACACCAGTATCCCTCTACTAAATGGTATGAGGTCTGTTATAACTTGAGTACTATATGAACTTCTGGTTAACTACCCTGGGTTAAAGTTTTCTTTTCTTTGATAAAATGTGTAATCTTATCAACATAGAAATCCATATTCAAGGACAGTCTCCTGACCATTACTGGTAGATATAGCAAAAATTTTTCTTTCTTAGAACATCAAGAACAACATTCTGGAGTACCACTAGCAGAGAGTAGCACCCTGATGAGTCACTCAAAAGAACCAGGAACATTGAGAGACATTTAAAGAGAACTGAGTGCCACAGGGAACTTGAGACTGTCTCAACAAGAGATGATATAGTTCTGTGAGCATACTAGGAGCAAAGCCAAGATTCTGAGTACAAAGTATCAGTGTTCCAATGAACAAATTCACCAACACTGTTAGTATGCCTTGATGAAGACTCCAGCCTGCAGCAATAAATCAGAGGGCTGGCCATCCCCAATGGCTGGAATGAATTCTTACAAGGCTATTGATGCCACAGGAGAAAGGGGACAGTGAGGAGTCAGGGAGGGAAGGAAAGAGAAAACAGATCAGGATGGAACTAATTCCCTAGGAGCTGGAATTTTCTAAGCTGAATGATATGATAAAATGGGGTCATTGAACCATCCAACCTATGGTCTATTCTTGTATCCTGTATTCTTGTATGGACCATGTGGCCCATTTATTTTCCTTTTCCCTTTGGTAGCTTTTGTCCTTGAATGGCAGAGCTGAATAGCTGGGAAGGACTTCCGATTTACCATTCTGTCTGAAGCAGAGTCCTGTGAATATTTGCTTGATGGCAAAGGCAAAGACACTTACCACGAATTTATATGGAAATTTTGTTAGCATTCCCAGGCCCCATAAAACCACTATTACATCATACCAGACAATATAAAAACCTAAACAATGCTAACCTACCTATAATAGCAGGAGTGCTCTTACAAATACTCAAGTTATGTCAGGTGGCTCCCACTCTGGCTACCACAAGGCCAATGCTCCCCCCACTTTAGCTTTTTGGTTTTTAATATAAAAGCAAAATTCCTCTTTATTGATAAAATTTCAGTTATCGATACTCAAGTGGGCTTCTTATAAATGCAAAGTGGCGTGATGCAAATTTCCAAAGATCAGTGTATACTCCCTGTACACTCAGTTCCCCTGCTAGTCCTCCCCTGCCCCGTGCCTAACACTGGAGTTACCAGACCTTCGCAGGACCTGTCTGCTGATGTCTTTATTCTGAGGGCAGTGGAAGACAGCTAGGGTGCAGGAAGAAGCCTTCAAGCACCTGGTTTTCTCAACCTAATACTGAGATTCAAGCCCTCCAGCCAACCCTATCCTCATAGAGCTGTGTATAGCAGCAAGGATGGCTGCAGAAAAAATGGATATGGTGAATAGGTGGCGAGCCCAGGCATCTCCTAGACTTTTTTGGGTTTTTTTGCTTCACACCCTGTGATGCTCAGGGGTTATTCCTGGCTCTGCACTCAGGAATTATTCCTGGCGGTGCTTGGGGGATCATATGGGATACTGGGATTTGAACCCGGGTCGGCCGTGTGCAAGGCAAACAAACACCCTACCCGCCGTGCTATCGCTCCACCCTCTCCTAGACTCTTAAGCAGAAGCCCTTGCCTTTGTCTAGAGAGTAAAAGAAGGTGTGGAACAAGCACACCGGCTATGGACCCTGAAGAACGAATTAACTAAGAAAGAGGAGAGTATATTCCAGTGAGAAGTAAGCATGAGAAAAGACCCAGACGTGAAGCAATACAGGGAGTTCAGCCCTGAAAAATGTCCAGTAAATCTGCGGGGGAGTGGGTGGAGCAGCTTTGATACCTCAAAGCCATTTGGCCCTTAACATTGAGGACTTAACCTTATCCCCAGGGTAATGGAATTTAATCATTAATAACTACCTAATGGGGGGCAAGGCTTTTAGGCAAGAGAAAAGTATGGTCATATCTGTACTTGAAGAAATAAACATTCTTTCAAGGTTTGGGACTTCAGAGCTCATCCCAAGAAAGCAGGTCTAGTTTGGGAAGGAGATAATCCCTGAACAAGCAGCAGCCCCACTAAGGACACAGGCGGATTCTGTTCCTCTCACCGCCAGGTACACAGACCTGAACTGACCCAAAGACATTGGACCTGTGTGCTGTGACGCAGCCAGGCCAACAAAGCCTGAGGTCTTGTCACTGGAAGAGTAACAGTTCCCTGGGTGCTCCTAGTTCTGCATTTTCTCTGCAGAGATTTCCATTCAAGTTTCCATTTCATTTTTCACAGTATTATCTTTGAGACATGTAAATCTTTTGTTAACAGAATTTAGAAAAAAGAGGCAGATCCTTTTATCCACACCAGGGCAAGATGGCAGGCAGGACCTAAATGCTCTAGCAGCCACTTGCAAGTTGTGAGAGGAGAGAGTAAGGTTGATTCAAGAGTGGATCAAGAGTGGAGGCCACTTGTCCCCATCTCACACCGTATGGTCAATACACTGGTGGACTTTTCTCAAGTCTCCACTATAAAGTCTCTCAATCGCCTTCCGGAGCCAGGAAGGCAGAATTGTTCCTATTACTCTTGAACTTGGAAGTCAATTTCTAAGGCATAAAATGTGTATTCTTTAAAAACAAAACACCAACTTTATTTATTTATTTATTTTGCTATTTGGGTCACATCCAGGAATGTTCAGGGGTAACTCCTGGCTCCGAATTCGGGAATTACTCCTGGCAGTACTTGGGGGACCATACAGGATGCCGAGGATTGAACCTGTGTTGGCCGTGTGCAAGGCAAATGTCCTACCCACTGTACTATCCCTCCAAGCACCGCAAAATGTGCATTCTTAAAAAAAAATCTTAAAATGTCTATTACTGTGAACATTTGGAGATCTAAGTAAGGGTACCCTTATTGTCAGCCCCACCAAGTTATTTCTGCCAAGGATCATTAGTGGAAGAAAGAAACATTAATTTATGCTAAGACGCAAGAAAAAGAAAGAAATTATTACCTTCAGATAAGCAGATTCTGGGGTAATAGTACGTGCCAACCATGCAGAAGCAACTCTCCAGGTACAGAGAAAAAAAAAGAAGTCCCTAAGAGCTATAGCTGATGGAGAAGGAAAATAGATGCATAGTGATTCTCGTGGAACACATGGATATCCCTTCTGAGTCACAACTGAGATTAGAAGAATTGCTCTGAAGAAAATATGATTTAACACCAAAGTTTCTTCCTGCTCTTCTCTTCTTTGTCAAGGCATAATTCTTTCATTATTATAAAGCAACATATAATTCTAAAATTTGATTCCTGCAATGGAATTTGAAGATTTTTAACATATAATTCTAAAATTTGATTCCTGCAATGGAATTTGAAGATTTTTAACAAATTTTAAATTGAGTGATCTCTTTTTTTTTCTAAATTAATTACAATGTATTCCTAACATTCATCAGCAACTATCAGTTTTGACTACTCTTGGGTGAGGAGGCCAGAAATGGGCCACGCAGCAGTTCACAGAGTCTACCCCTTAGCTACAGGCTCAGGGTCACTTCTGGCAGTGATTGAAGGACCGTTTGCGAGGGGGCATGGGGCTGAACCAGTGTCATGTAAGTTTTGCAAGTGGCAAAACCCTGTAGTCTCTCTCCTTTCCTATTATTCTTAAGTACTGGACACACAAATCATTTAAGAGGTTTACAATCAAAAGCCAAAGTATATTTAAAAGAATCATTAACAGTTAGATGGAGGCAGGCAATAAGAGAATCTGACAATGCTGCAAGGTAAGAAAAGGAAGATTTGGAGTCATGGGAGAGGTGCTCGCACACAGAAAAAACCTGTATTAAATAAGAACCTGTAGATAGAAATGCTGCAAAAGCTTAATATTAACCACTACTGGATCCCAATACTAAGAGTTTTAGACTCGATAATTATAAATTGTTTCTAACATGTCTAGAAAATGATTTCTTTAAAAAAAAACTTTAGAAATATCACAATTTATTTCCACCTTTAAGTAAAAATATATGTAACCCATGTGCCCAAAGTAATGAATGAGGAAAACCTAAAACTGAGATTAGATTCTAAAAACCATATTTCCCCCCTCTTCCAGGCTTCATGTTTTTTGTCTATATGTTATGGGAGACTGGGGGGAGAAGATATTAGTTGTGTTAAAGAAAAGATAAAGTTGGTATATTTCTGTGTTGATCTAGCCTTCCAAGAAAAAGAAAAGAAAAAGAAATCGAGTTTCACTGCAATTTTAGTTGTTAGACCAAAGTTAAACACCCACATTCTTGGAAATTTTCACTATTTATACATTTAAGGTGTTAAAATGATGCTTTAAGAATCAATGTAGCATGTGGGAAGCCTTTGTGCAGACAGGTAAAGTTGCCTTTCTTGGTGTTGAAATGTACTAACAGCACCTATTCATCTTTAACTTGAATCAAATGATATTTTTTTATAATTTAAGAAAGGTGACATTAGAGACTAGAAGACTTTTAAATGGCTTCAACAGATCCAGGAATTTAATTTACCAATGTGTGGAGATTTTATAGCTAAAATTATATTTGTATATATCACTGTTACCTAAACTGTAAATTGTAATAAATATATTTACAATTAAATGCTATGTGATATATTGATTAGAAAAACCAGGCTTTGTGGTTAGGAGTGCAAATAGAATTGTGTTTTTATCAATACAAGTTTAAAAAGTTCATTACATTTTTACCTTAACAAGCATAATTAGTCGATTTACCCACTAGCACTACATACACCTATATGTCTACCTACACACACAATTGCAAAAGAATTGATGCAAAGTAGCACTGCTAGAAATAACACATCAATCAAGGGTCATTTAATGCATTCTGAAAGTCCCTATATAAGCACTATAGTGTAATTTCTTATACCTGAGAATAATCTTCAGTAAGTCAAAAACAAAAAGGAGACAGCTTTTCAAATCATAGTTCTCATAGTTACAGACAAGATGAGCCACTTACCTGTGAATATAACCTTGAGAAATCCAAAAGAAATAATGGATTCTATGATGGAGAGTAAAGGGATTTTACTACCTTTTTGAACTTCAGCTTTCCTCAGTATAAAGCATTGAACAGAATTCAAGCTTTTAAAAAAACATTATCTGTTTGTTTAAGGGTCAATGCCCCAAAGGCCAGTCTAAACACAGTTCATTGACATCTGAGAAAAAGTTGAATACACTGAAAGCAATAACCCCAAACAGAGTGAACTTGGGAAGCCCTCTGAGGACACATTGGGCTTAGAAAATTGTTGGTTTGCCTTGGAGATAGATGAGAGACTGTCACAGCCATGGCCTGACCAAACCACTATGATTCTGGCTGTGCCCAACTCTTCTTTCTATGGGTCTTTTTTTTAAGTTACCTAAAAATATAACAAGCATTGCACCCTATATTCCCTTTACTCTTTTCTTCAGAATTTGAAAGGTGACTCTCAGAAAGTCCTTAGGTAGTAAGCCCCTGAAGTTTCTGACCCTGCCTCAGCATTTCCTGGAGATAGATAAACTCCAAGAACTCCTGAAACAGCCTTTTGCTCAAAACTCAGTGTTTGGATGACCCTTGCACCCTTGACTGACAATCAGTAACCTCAGGCTCTACATCAGAAGGAGTAAATAAAGGCTAATGATTCTTAAATGGTTCTAATTAAAAGAAATACACACACATAGTTATGCTCATGACTTTGTGTTGCCTGTCCCTGTAGACAGGGACATGCCTCTCCCATCTGTTAATTCTTCTATTTCTTAAGATGCTCTTATTTTGTATCTCTCCTTCTTTGCCTGAATTAACCTTGTCTCAAGTGGGCCTCACTATGACTTTCAGTGATGAATATTTAAGTCAACCCTGGGCAAGTTTTTGTTAGTCCTTGGGACAGATGACATTTTCTCTGAGAAGGTCTTATTTGGTCTTCTTAATTACTTCAGCGGTTGGGTGCTATCCCATTTCCATTCTTTAGTAGAGAAGCTGAAGTTATAAAGGTTGAATAATTCTCCCAAAGTCTTCAACTAATAGTTTGGGAGTCTGTGCTCCAGACCACACTATTCAAGCCTTTTACCACCTAACTTTCTGAAGTATAGTCCACAGCTATGTGCTTATTAGCTTGTAGAAAATAAGATCAAATTAAACAAAAAGATTGTCATTTCTCAATTTGAGATTTTTCTACCGTTAAGTTTTTCTTTTACATTAAGCATTCACTGTTGTTTGTATCTACACAATTCTAGCTATAGCATATCTACGAGATTCTATAAGACAGTTTGTGACTTTGTTCAAACTTGTATGTTATTTTGTGTAGGTTAAAATCTGAGTATGCAGAGGTTAGCAAAGGAAAATATCTGGGTATTTTTCCCTATCTTTAAAAGTTTGAGATGACGCTTTATTTTATTTTTCTACCTTTTTATTTAACATTTTTTATTAAGTCACCATTAATTAAAAAGTTATTCATGATTCATTTTCAGGATTCAATGTTTTCAATACCAGTGTTTACCTCCCTCCACCAATGCTGCCATTTCTGCTCACACCCACCTGCCTACTTTTATAAGAAGCACTTTTTTTAATATATATATATATATATACTGTAGTTCACAGTACTGTTGCTGAGAATTTCATACATTGAATCACAGTGATATAAACATTTACAGAGTTGTTCATGATTTTATATACATATATTCATGAATTCATGAATTATATATAATCATTATATAGTCAGTTATATAATGTTCTAAACCCATCCCTTAACCAGTGTACTTTTCCCACCACCAATGGTCCCAGTTTCCCTCCCAGCCCTGGCGCAGACCCTACTCCCCCACCTCACCCCTGCCCCCATGCCACTCCCTGCCTGCCAATATGGCAGGGACTTCTCTCTCTCTCTCTCTCTCTCTCTCTCTCTCTCTCTCTCTCTCTCTCTCTCTCTCTCTCTCTCTCTCTCTCTCTCTCTCTCTCTCTGTGTCTCCTTTCCTTTTGGGCTTTATGTTTTGCAATACAGATCATTGAAGGTTATCAGGTATATCCCTTTACCTACTTTCAACACTCAGTTCCTGTTCAAAATGATAATTTCCACTATTATTGTCCTACTGGTCCCTTCTCTATCCTAACTGCCCTTCACCCCATAATCAGTCTTGTGGCAAGCTTCCAGCATTGATTAGTCGCCCTAGTTCCTATTCACCCTAACCTTGGATATTAGTCTCATGCTGTGCACTGTAGCACTGTTGTCCAGTTGTTCATTGATTTGCTCGAGCATGCACCAGTAATGTTTCTATTGTGAGACTTGTTGTTACTGTCTTTGGCATATTGAATACACCACGGGTAGCTTGCCAGGCTCTGCTGTGTGGGAGGGATACTCTCGGTAGCTTGCCAGACTCTCCAAGAGGGACGAAGGAATCAAACCCAGGTTGGCCGCGTGCAAGGCAAACACCCTACCTGCTGTGCTATAGTCTAGGACAATCTCATACTATAGATATAGATATATATTTGATATCTCACAAATGAATGCAGTCATTCTATATCTGTCCCTATCCTTCTGATTTATTTCACTCAACATGATAGTCCCCATGTCCATCCATTTATAAGCAAATTTCATGACTTCATTCTTCCTAATGGCTGAGTAGTATTCCATTGTGTAGATGTACCATTGTTTCTTTATCCAGTCATCTGTTCTTAGGCACTCAGGTTGTTTCCAGATTTTAGCTATTGTGAATAGTGCTGAAATGAACAGAGGAAGACAAATGATGTTTTTGCTGTGTGTTTTGGGGGCCCCAGGATATATTCCCAAAAGTGGTATTTCTGGGTCAAAAGGGAACTCAATTTCTAGTTTCTTTGAGAAATGTTTATATTGTTTTTCCCAAAGGCTGGACAAGTTGGCATTCTCACCAACAATGAAGGAAAGTCCTTTTCTCCCATGCCAGCACTGGTTGCTCTAGTTCTTTTGGATGTGTGCCAGACTCTGTGGTGTGAGATGATATCTCATTATTGTTTTGATTTGCATCTTCCTGATGATTAGTGGTACAGAGCATTTTTCATGTTCCTTTTGCCCTTTTGAATTTCTTCTTTGAAGAAGCTCTGTTCCTCTCCCCATTTTTTATGGTGGTGGACGTTTTTTCTTGTAAAGTGCTACCAATGTCTTATATCACTGTCACTGTCATCCCATTGATCATCAGTTTTCTCAAGCGGGCACCAGTAATGTCTCCATTCATCTCTTTAATTTTAGCAGCCTCTCTTTAATGGTGCCGCATTGGAGGCTCTTTCAGGGTAAGGGGAATGAAACCCATCATTGTTACTGTATTTGGCATATCAAATACTCCATGGAGAGCTGGCCAGGTGTATTCTGGCTATCTTCACCGGGGTCCCTCAGAGCAGGGCGGGTTGAGTTTTCCTCCCCTTCCCTGAAGCATACTTATCTAAGATTTTTAAATGAACTATCTCAACCTCATTATACTAGCCAAGGGTATCCATGATACTGAGTCTCAGAGTAGAAACCTTCCCAATAAATCAGAAATATTTTCCCACAAAGAGGTTGACCCCAGAATTATGCACAGAGTATCTATGTTAATGCATTAGAGTTACACTGTGAACAATAACCAAACATATTTCCTCTTTCATGTTCTTATTCCCTGTGAAAATTTCTCAGGCAGAGAGTGAGGAGAACTCTATATCTGGCAAAATTAGTGGATTTATAATTTTGTTTTGGACTCCAGGCTCAACAAGACCCAGAAACAAGATTCTCTGTCTGCCTCCTCCAATCTCCCCATACGCCCCACCCTACCGGCGCCAGATAAATACCTCACCAGCTGATATCCACTACCTCCACTACCCAGCCACTGCCACACTTCAGGTCGCTTTCCGAACACACCATAACACACTTAATACCCATTTTCCATAATTTTTATGGGGCTCAAGTATGGTATGAACCATGGGAACACCTGTAAGAGTGATTGGAGACCGCCTTACTAAAAGCCTCCATCCCTTTTGGAGAGCCCAGCAAGCTACCAAGGGTACCCCACCCACATGACAGAGCCTGGCAAGCTACCCATGGCGTATTCGATATGCCAAAAACAGTAACAACAATGGGCCTCATCCACCTGACACTGAAAGAGCCCCCAATATGACAGTGTTAAGAAGGATGAGCAAGGGAAGGTTGATAAAATCTCAGAGATGAACTAGACTGCCAAAATGAAGAAAGACTAAAATGACTGTCTGTAATTTCAATGCATGTATGCTGGCATTAGAAGCATCCATCAAGGACCTGATGGTGCAAGCATAGAAGGTCAACATTCGGCATTATTGGTCTGACTGAAATGAGAAGGCGTCGATTACATCACACTATTTTCAACACTGGAGAATAACTCTTCATCGGAACATGTGATAACAGAGGTGTTGGTGGCGTCGGTGTCCCTGTCAATATGAACTTGGCCATGAGCATTGATTCATTCGAAAGCCTAACAACCCAAATTGGATGATTATGCTTGAATAGATGTGGCTCACTGCCGGCAGTTTTTGTCTTCATTGTCTACACACCAACATCTAACTACGATGAAAAAGAAATTGAGAAGTTCTACATGGAGCTGGAGAATTTCTATAAAGAAGATCACACCTTCTACAAGATCATTGTTGGTGATTTTAATGCCAACATAGGACTGAGAAGGTCACCTAAAGAACTCCACATTGAGACCCATGGCCTAGAATGGAACAAACAGGGTGAGAGACTATCTGAGTTCATCATGTCGAGCAAGACCATCCATGGTAGCTCATAGTTTCAGAAGGCCGAATCTAAACGTTGGACATGGGAGTCTCCCATTGGACAGTTCCACAATGAAATTGACCACATCATATTCAATCGAAGGTTTTGCCTGATCGATGTCGCTATTGTCCCAAAATTCCAAATGGGATTGGACCACTGTCTCCTGCGTGCAAAATTCTATTTCACAGAGCGGGGAGAAAGGGCTGCAAAGTTTACATTTAAGAAGAGAACTCCCAGAATGACCTCCAACCGGAGGCTCTTTGGCACTATTTTGGCAATTTGGGAAGATGCCGTCCTTGACAACATCAACGAGGAATACAATCGACTGGTGCAGCACCTCCATGACTGCTCGAAGAATGCCAAGAGTGGGAAAGCCACAAACAGACACCTGTCTTCGGAAACTCTCAAGCTAATTCACCAATGTGCTTTGGCACGAGCTTCAGGAAACCACAAGCTAACATCTGAGCTCGCAAAGCTGTGTAGAGAAGCGATAAAGGAAGACCTCAAAGAGAGAAGAGCAGCAGTGTTGGCCAATGCTGCAGAAGGCGGGAAAAGTATTCGCAATACTCACCTGTCCATCGCCAACTACAAGAACAACATGACTGCCCTCCAATGTCCTGATGGATCTATCACATCTTCCAGCAGGGCAATGGAGAGGATTATTCACGACTTCTACTCAGATCTCTTTGACAGCCACGTCCACCTGCCACATACCAAATTCCGCAGGATGGGTATGACATTCCCAACATTCTCTCTTCGGAAATCCAACATGCCATTTTGTCAGTAAAGATGTGTATAGCACCAGACAAGGTCAGACCCAAACACCTGAAGAATCTGCCACCAGTACTCGTCAATACACTGGCTCAGTTCTTCACACACTACCTGTCTGTATGCAAGGTTCTGTTGTACAAGAAGGGAGACATCCACAACACTGGCAACTATCTCCCGATCTGCCTGTTGTCCGTCGTCTACAAGTTGTTCACTCGAGTCATCCTGAATAGAATAGGCAGAACACTAGATGAAGGACAAACATGCGAGCAAGCTGGGTTCCGAAAAGGATTCAGCATAATCGACCATATCCACTCGGTGACCAAGCTCATTGAAGTTTCACGAGAGTTCAAGATGCCGCTCTGTCTAACGTTCATCAACTTAAAGAAGGCCTTTGATTTCTGTTGAGACTGAAGCCTTGGTCATTGCAGCCTTAGTGAAACAGAGCATTCAAACTCAGTACATCAAGACCCTTCTCGAGCTGTATTATGAATTCACCACCAGGATCTCACCATTCTACAAGGAATTGATCATTCACGTAAAAAGAGGGGTTTGGCAGGTTGATACTGGAATGGGAAGGAATGGGAGTAAAGATAGACGATCGGCAACTACACCACCTCCGCTTCACTGATGACATCATTCTAATAACACCAAACATTAGCCAAGCAGCACAAATGCTGGCAGACTTCAACTGCGAGTGTGGAAAGGTCGGACTGCACCTGAATCTCACCAAAACAATGTTCATGAAAAATGAACTAGTCCCTGATGTTCCATTTTCTCTCAACCAAATGAACATTCTGAATGCAGCAGCTATGTGTACCTGGGTCGAGAACTCAACATGAGGAATGACTTGGCTCCAGACCTGCACAAGAGGAAGAGAGCAGCGTGGAACGCCTTCAAGAGCATCGAAGAAGTGGTTAAGATTATGAAGAACCTCTGGCTCTGAACACATCTTTTCGACTCCACCGTTCTTCCTGCACTAACATATGCCTCAGAGACCTGGGCCCTATGCAAACAGGATGAGAATGCTATTCGGGTATCCCAAAGAAGAATCCAAAGAGCTATGGTTAGAGTATCGTGTTTCATGCAAGTGAGAGAAGGAATCTGGAGTTCCGACCTCCATCAATGATCAAGAATCAGGGATACTGTCTCATTTGCCAAGGCATTGAAAATCAGATGGGCCGGACACATAATGCAATTTAGAGATGACAGCTGGACTAGAGCTGTTACCGACTGGATTCCACAGGATGTCAAAAGGCCACATGGCCTCCCACCTACGAGATGGTCAGACTTCTTTGTCAAAACCCTGAACAAATGGCTTGAGGCTCTTCATGTTCCTGGAGCGAGCAGATACCGTTGAGCTACACTAGCATGCGACAGGGATGAATGGGGACGTTACTGGCACCTGCTCGAGCAAATAAATATCAGCGGGATGACAAGTGACAAGTGATAATTTTGTTTTGTAGATACATAAAAAAGATGGGCTGGAGTGATAGCGTGGCAGGGAGGGCATTTGCCTTGCACACAGCTGACCCGGGTTCTATCTCCAGCATCCCATATGTTTCCCCCAAGCACTACCAGAAGTAATTCCTGAGTGCAGAGCCAGGAGTAACCCCTGAGCATCACTGGGTATGATCCAAAAATTGGAGGAAAAAAATAAAAATGCAAGTTATTACCTATGATTATAAAAATGTGAATGCATTTGAGTTTGGTCTTCTCCCTGTGTTTTCCTACATCTTCAAAATTGTGTACAAGGTCCTTTTTTGGTAATGTACAAATCATTACATAGAAATAAAATACATGAAAAAGGTGATGCCATAAGGATGCTTACTAAAAAGTATTCTAATAATGATATTTGTTTAAAATCCAAAAGTTCTGGATACTTCCCAAATATTACTTATGGCTCAGTCTCCGCTTATTTGCATGACACCTCTGCTTAAACATATAATTCCCTCACTGGCCATCTCAAGCAGAGTTTCTGAGGATTTTTTTTTATGTGCATTGCACTTATCTTCATGTAGTCTATCCCATTGTGGCAGCACCAGAAAATGCTATGCATTGGTGTGATTTAGGTCTTGAACCTGGAGTGAGTCATGTCCTACTCTGGACCTCTGCCTCAGACCATTTTCTTCCTAAAATGGCTTTAATCTACCCTTAGTAATTTGTAGTTTACAACTATTTCATTTGACAATTAGCTTCTACAAATGTTATGTTCTTCAGAATCCAGCACTTGCTAAGAATTTCTATTTTCCCGTCTAGTAAGGAAAAATAGCATAAAATATAGACTACACATGCGCAAAATTTCTCTAATATTTGTGAGTGTTTTAGTTCTTGTATTTTCCTAATGACTCATCATTTCACAAGTAAATTAAAAATTATGGGGAACATCAGTAATTAGAGAGAAACAGTAATTAGAAAATAAATCAAATATCAAAGAATCAAAGACAATCAAAGAATCTTATTACAAAACAAAACTCTTTTGTAGTGGCTGTGAGGTTGTTGTTGAAAAAATCACTTAAACTAACAATTCATTTTCCACGAATGGAGGCAAGTCTGCTGAAAAATTTTTTTTTAATTTTATTAGTGAATCACCATGAGACAAAGTTACAGATTTACAGGTTTTCATGCTTACGTTTCAGTCATACAATGATCGAGTACCCATCCTTCCACCAGTGCCCATTTTCCACCACCAATGGTCCCAGCATCCCTCCCACCACGCCTCCCTGTCCCCTTCACCCCACCCTGCCTCTGTGGCAGCGCATTCCCATTTGCTCGCTCTCTTTTTTTGGGTGTTGTGGTTTGCTACAGAGGTACTAAGTAGGCATCATGTTCAGTCTATAGTCTATTTTCAGCCCATATCTCCCATCCCTAGTGGGCCCACCCTGCACCCTTTGCTTGGTGATCCCTTCTCATCAGAGCTGCTTCTTCACCTAGCATGTGAGGTCAGCTTCCAAGTAGTGGAATACTCCTCTTGGTACTTATCTCTACTATTCTTGGGTGTTAGTCTCCCATTCTGTGACTTTATATTCCAGAAATGAGGGCAATCTTTCTATGTCTGTCCCTCTCTTTCTGACTCATTTCACTTAACATGATACTTTCCATGTTGATCCACCTATATGCAAAGTTCATGACTTCATTTTTCTAACAGCTGCATAGTATTCCATTGTGTAGATGTACCAAAGTTTCTTTAAGCAGTCATCTGTTCTCAGGTACTCAGGTTTTTTCCAGATTCTGGCTATTATGAACAGTGCTGCAATGAATATATACGTGCAGATGTCACTTTTACTATACTTTTTTGCATCTCCAGGATATATTCCCAGAGGTGGTATTGCTGGGTCAAATGAGAGCTCAATTTCTAATTTTTTGAGAAGTGTCCATACTGTTTTCCAAAAGGGTTGAACAAGTCGGCATTCCAACCAAGTCTGCTGGAAACTTGGATGAACCTGGATTTTCACATACAGGCCTCTCTGACAACACCTCTCTTCTTAAAACGATGCATCAGCATTGGCAACTATCTCTCTGCTACAGGGTGGACAAGATGGTGGCAAGAAATGGGTGGATGCTTCAACAGAGAAGAGGCCAGGCAGTCTGGTGAGGTACAGCAGGCACACCTTCTCCGGATGGAGCCCTGGCGACACTGAGAAGCAACTAACACGGCTCCGGGTTGCGGGACTGGAACACATCTGAGCCGCGGTGGGGGCACTGGAGTGGGTCAGCGCCTGCCCAAACTCCAAATGGTCCCGGCCGCCGGAAGTCCCGCCCTCGACCCACCCTCGGCGCCGTCTTCCCACCTTCAACAGAGAAGAGGCCAGGCAGTCTGGTGAGCAACGCGGCCGGAGAAATGCTCCGGACCCGAATCCGGGCCAACAACACCAGGGATCCAGTCGGAGGAGGTACAGCAGGCACACCTTCTCCGGATGGAGCCCTGGCGACACTGAGAAGCAACTAACACGGCTCCGGGTTGCGGGACTGGAACACATCTGAGCCCCGCGGCCGCCTCAGCGGCCGCGCGACCTTTTCTAAAAACTGAAAACATACAATCTTTTAATGACAAACCAATTATCAAATGCTTCCTTAGTAGGGCTGTCTTCATTGGGGGGAAACTCCAACAACAATAGTGAGTTTTGTTTTGCAATATGGAATGTAAGCAAGGTAGAGAGAAAATGAAGTAAAATTCATCAGTTATACAGTTGGGGGGGCTGTGGCGGGGGGTATACTGGGGATTTTGGTGGTGGAATATGGGCACCGGTGAAGGGATGGTGTTTGAATATTGTATAACTGAGACATAAACCTGAAAACTTTGTAACTTTCCACATGGTGATATAATAAAAATTAAAAAAAAAAAAGAAATGGGTGGATGATAATAATCAAGCCTAGGTCACAGTGATCAATGTTTATAAATAAGGTAAAATTTACAACTTCGTTTTCTGCTCAATCTCAAATTAGAAATATTACAAACTCAATTTCCTGAACAAAGTATTTAATGTCCCAATAATAGACCTTGTGTTAGCCTCTCTGCAATATATCTTGCAGGTTTATAAGTATACCATCGATATTACTCACAATGAGACATTCTAAATATGCTCAGAAAAATAACTAAGGACACTACTAAAGCAGACCAAGCTTGTTGGTATCCATTTCAGCCTCAGCAACCTATGGCATCAAAATTGAAATGCTCTTTATGAAGTACTTGATATTACCCAATCACATCCAAAAGAAATTGTCAGGGCTTGCCCAGATTGCCAAATTAATTCTTCTATTTCATACAATCAGGGAACTAACCAAAGAGGTCAGGCGCCAAATGATCTATGACAAATAGATGTCATTCATTATGAAGAGTTCCTCTTCTGTCAATATATTCATGTATCTTAATGCTACACATACTACAGAACATCCTGGCTGTTACAGCATGTTGTAAATAAGAATTTGCTTCAGAAAGAAAACCTTGAAAGTTTAGCACTGTAGCACTGTCACTGTAGCACTGCCATTCCATTGTTCATTGATTTGCTCGAGCGGGCACCAGTAACATCTCCATTGTGAGACTTGTTGTTACTGGTTTTTGGCATATCGGATACGCCATGGGTAGCTGGCCAGGCTTTCTGAGAGGCGCAGAGGACTCGAACCCGGGTTGGCTGTGTACAAGGCAAATGCCCTACCCTCTGTGCTATTGCTCCAGCCCTTTAAAAGTTAAACAACTGAAAATGGCCCAGTTTATATTTCCAAAGGAATTTTACAATTCTGTATTTGCTAGAGCATTAAATTGTTCCATGGAAATCCCTAAACACTACAAAGTCAAGCCATAGTAGAAAGAGACCACCTAACTACAAACTTTACAATAAATAAATAAAAAGGGAAGAGATTGGTGTGAGCCCACACCACCATGCCCCACCACCACCGCCCCACTGGGCAAATTATAGTGATTCTTTGAATACTGCGCTATTTTCTTTCCCTAAATTTTCCCCAAATTTTGACTCTCAAGGACTCCTAGTTGCAGAAAAATATACACAAGCCACTTATTATTCACAAAAGTATTAAGTGTTTTTTTACCCCCTGCTAAAAGATACCTAGCAAGAGCCAGAGGGATTATCATGGGGGGTGAAGGGAGTGAGGGTATGCTAGTGTCCCAACAGGAAAACAACAACTAGTGTGACTCCCAGCAAGAAAGGTAAACCCCTACCATGAGTAGGCCCAGAGAAAGACTCCCCTCCCTTTGAATGATGAGGTGCCTCACACTGAAGTACAAACCTCTGAGCTGGATCAACTACAAAGACACATAGCCCTGTGGAGGCACAAAAGCAAGTAGAACAACCACAGTACTTAACATCACCTGGGGAGGCCTCAAGAGAGCCAGGAAACAAGCAAAACTAATGTACAAAAATCAGGAAATATCTAATACCCCACAAAATTTTTCTTTAGCCATGATAATATTATTATACTTATTAACTTATATGCTGAATGCTATTATATATGCTGCATTTGTTTTAAATGCCAAGCTAGCCTAATGGTAGCAAACAGCCAGCATTCTCATTGGTTGCATCTTACTAACGCCACTCTGTTTGAGCTAGTAACTCAAAATTTACAAACTATTACCCAAGAACTGTTACCTCAAGCTTCCACCAACTAGCAAATCATGACTCAGCAAGAAGCACTGGAGTGCAGTCAATTATCTAGACCTGCAGCAAGAGGCTTTGGGATATTAATTCAGACTTCCTTGAGACCCTGCTTTAATATAAACATATGCCACTGATAAACCAGGAGTAGCAAGCCACATTGGATGAGATGTAAAATAGAAGGCAACCAATCTCTATTAAAAAATATAAACAGGGACCGGATTGATAGCACAGCGGGTAGGACGTTTGCCTTGCACGTGACAGACCCGGTTTGATTCCCAGCATCCCTGAGTACTGCCAGGAGAAATTACTGAGTGCATGAGCCAGGAGTAACCCCCGTGCATCACCGGATGTGACCCAAAAAGCAAAAAAAAAAAAAAAAAAAAAAAAAGAAAATATAAACACATAAGACTTAACCGGTAGCAACAGGTTAGTAATCTCTTCTACAAGGGCTTAATGGCTCCATAGCACGATACAACAATATTCACACACCTTCTTCTAAGAAAATATTTTTGATCATTTTTAGTGACTTATAACAAGTAACATACAATAATATTCAGGGTCTGCTATAGGCACAGACTTGAGAAGTGGCTGGGAGAATTGAAAATAAATGTGATAGGAAGGTGTGCTGGTGGTGAAATTTATGTTGGAATATTGAATGTAATAAATAATAAACAACTTTATAAAAATAAATAAATAAACTTTAAATTTAAGAAAAAAATACAAGTATAAGGCCGCCACACTCCCTTAGAATTAATCAGCACATTGGAGGGAAGTAGAAGACCACTTATTCCACTCAAAGGTGTCCAAAACTGATTAATAGTTTTGATATTTTATGACATAAGCAAATGGTTAATTATTAATTAAAAGTAAATGAGTGGAGTACTCTTAGAATTGGCAGAATAACCTCAATCTTACAAGTCTGGAGCTTTGGAATACTATTATAAGCTGGATTCCTGAAAAAAACTAGAACACTAAAATTCTTGTTGATAATTTGTTGCAGTGTCAAGATCCTAGAACAAATTGGGAAATAGTGTCACCACTACCCCACCAGATGAGACCACTCCCAGAAACCAGCCTCATCTTCAGCCATTGGAAAAGTCATCTAGAAAAGGCAGCACACCCATAATATTAAGTCTTCTTTGAGAAATAGGAGGTGAGGGGGGAGATGTGGGAATTCATCCCCCTGACTAAAAATTCCCAAGAATGAGATAGGCCACTAGGTAAGAGAGTTTTGGTATTAGAATACAAAGGATTTACAAAAGTGCACACCAGAAAGAATACTACATCGAGCAAAAATGCACCAAAATAAGGTAAGACTATTTGGGGTCTTTTAGATATAGAGACTACATAGCCAAAAATAGAACTGAAAACTGTTATGACTTTATCCTATATTTTAAGGGGGCCTTCTGAGAGCTATGCAAAATGCCTGTCTTCATGTACCTATTGAATGTTGATGTGCTTACTGTCTTTAATGTCTCTGTCAGCTCACCTGTTGGGAGCCCATGAGGGAGTGGTGAGGGAATGATACTGTACTGAATAAATAACCAAGCTGTGAAACTACTGATGAATGCTCAGGTGACCTTAAGCTTAAACAGTTCCTGTGTTTTTCTGTCTTCCTATGTGTTTGTCTGTCTCATTCTCTGGGTGGATGGATGGATGGATGAATGGATGGATGGATGGATGGATGGATGGATGGATAGATGGATGGATGGATGGATGGATGGATGGATGGATGGATGGATGGATGGGATGGGATGGGGGTTGAAGATGTCAATCCAAATGCTTTGAGACAATAAGAAATTTGAAGCCACATTCAATTTACATCTTATTCTGATAGAAAAAATGAGGTGGCTTCTAAAACACTAGGGACTCTCTGTTCAGTTCAGGGTTTTTAGCTGGACTGTAACTCATGCCAAAGTCCAAACTTGCCCTTCCAGCTTTCAGCCAAATGTCCTCTCTTTAGATTTTAGGCTGCCTCACACTAGGATTTAACAAATCCTTACATCCTTTGTGGGTATTGGATATAGAATAGTGGTTGCTTGAATTCTCAGAAATGCATTTCAGAAAATCATGTTACTTTGGACATTTCATAATAGCGCAGTGGGTAGGGCATTCACCTTGCACACAGCCGACCTGGGTTCAGTTCTTCTGCCCCTCTTGGAGAACCCGGCAAGCTACCAAGAGTATCTCGCCCACACAGCAGAGCCTAGCAAGCTACCCATGGTGTATTCGATATGGCAAAAACAGTAACAAGTCTCATAATGGAGACATTATTGGTGCCCGTTCGAGCAAATCGATGAGCAGCGGGATGACAGTGACAGTGACATAAAAATAATAATTAGGGTTTCCCCCTCTCCAGATTGTTATCTTCTCTTTACTTTTTTTGTGTATATTTAAAAGTGGTGTATGTGTATGTGTGTGAATGTGTGTGTTTCTGTGTGTGCATGCACAAAAATGCTAGCAAAGCAGAAGTAATATTCACTATATACTCTTTCTTACAAAATACTATTTCTCTTTAAGAACTCGGGTGTGAGTTCATGAGTGGGTGCATGATGCATGCATTTGGTGGCCAAGAACTGCCTCCCTGGTCTCCCCAGCAGAGTAACAAAGAGACAGGGAGCAGAGACTGATGGCCAAAATGGCCCATTTAAGGTTATATCTCATTGTTGTTTTGATTTGCATCTCCTTGATGATTAGTGATGCAGAGCATTTTTTCATGTACCCTTTGGCCATTTGTATTTCTTCTTTGAGGAAATTTTTGTTCATTTCTTTTCCCCATACTTTGGTGGGCTTGGAATTATTTTCTTATCAAGTTCTACCAGTGCCTTATATATCTTAGATATTGACCCTTTATCTGATGGGTATTGGGTAAATAATTTTTACCATTCTATGGGCTGCCTCTGTATTTTGGTCACCATTTCTCTTGAGGTGCAGAAGCTTCTTAGCTTACTGTAGTCCCACTTATTAATCTTTGCTTCCACTTGCTTGCTCAGCGGTGTTTCATCTCTAAAGATGTCTTTAGCTTCAACATCATGGAAGGTACATCTCTTTACACCACAGAGACTGGCATATATCAAAAAGAATGAGAACAACCAGTGCTGGCGCAGGTTCAGGGAGAAAGAAACTCATTTATTGGTGGGAATGAGGACTGGTCCAGCCTTTTGGAAAAGAACCTGGGTATTCCTTTAAAAACTAGAAATTGAGCTTCCATATGACCCAGCAATATCACTTCTTGGAATATACCCCTGGGTTTCAGAAATACGCAGCAAAAAATGACATCTGCACTTGTATGTTCATTGCAGCACTATTCACAATACCCAGAATCTGGAAACAACCCAAGTATGCCCAAGAACAGATGACTGGTTAAAGAAACTGTGGTACATCTACACAGTGGAATGCTATACAGCTGTTAGGGGAAAAAATGAAGTCATGAAATTCCTTATAAATGGATGGAGATGGAGAGTATCATGCTGAGTAAAATAAGTCAGAAGGAGAAGGACAGACATAGAATGACCACACTCATTTGTGGGATTCAAAAAACCCACAAAAAACATAGTATTAGATGAATACCCAAAGACAGTAGAAACAAAGGCCAGGATGAATAGTCCATGGTTGAAAGCCTGCCTCAAGGACTAGGGGAAAGGGCAGTTGGGAAAGAGTATAGATCATTATGACAATGATGGGATCGCTCTGGATGGGAGATGTGTGCTGAAAGGGTAAAAGACCAAACATGATGGCCTTTCAGTATCTGTATTGCAAACCATAGAAAACCAAGAAAAGTCCCTGACATAGAGACAGGTATGTGGTGGGGGGGAGAAGGAGGGGCAGGACTGATACAGGGGATATTGGTGGTGAGAAATGTACACTGGTGGAGGGATGGGTGCTGGAACATTGTATGACCGAAACCCAATCATGAAAGCTTTGCAACTGTATCTTACGTTGATTCAATAAGAAAATTAAAAAATAAATTAGAAAAAAGAAAACAAAAAAAAAATGACCTGTTTAATGCAGACATGTTAGCATACTTATAAAACATCTGAGGGAATTCGAGGTATAGGACTGCATGTAGGTGTGATTGATTATTTACAAGGCAACACACCTCAACGGAGGCAATTCTCTTGAAGGGATGAACTCAAGGAGATGTTCTGTGTCCCAGGAACATCTATATTGCTATTTTTTCCATTTAATAATACATATTTGGATAAACACAATTAGAAATATAGATTCTAAAACTTAGTTCTCTGGGCTTCAAGGGCAAGCTAGGCCTTTACTGTAAATCCCAGACTAAATCCTCAGACCAGTTTTGCTTTTCCTTCCCAGTGGGTTATTTTCCTTAAGTCATAATAGCTTACATTAAGACCATGCTTTTATGTTTTCTAGACTGTCCCATTTTGATGCTGAGGTAGTTTTGCCACTCCTCCTGAGTCCACCCAAGATGGGAACACATTTTCTGGGGTGTTAGGAACCATAGCAATCAAAGCCTGAGTCAAGTAATTATGGCGGATGCCCAGGAGTAGATATATTTCAGAGTCCATCAACTCCCAAATATTAAGAACATAGCATCAACAGTCTTTCTGTGTTTAAGCAAAAAACGTTGCTCTGTAGTAAAATATAAAAATGTTATAGGGGAAAAAGAAAGCAAGTAATTAACTTCAAATACAAAGCCCAGAATCACTAGAAGTTTTGATGTATAAATAATCAAGACTGATTTGAGGATTTGTGACAATGAGACATAAAGCATGAAAAAAATGTTAAAGATAAACTCGAGGAATTGAAGGTGCTCTCAAGATTACTTTAAAGATAAACTCGAGGAATTGAAGGTGCTCTCAAGAGTACTAAGTTTTTCTAGGGGGAAGAAAAGGGGCAATTTTCTGATGAAGCCTAAAGCACTCAGGTTTAATATCCAATACTCAAGGAATTATATCTTGTGTTTCTTCATTGTCACTATATAGTTACCACACAATGCTTGTAAATTCCATAACACTAATGTCAACAGTTGCAATTGATACTTAACCAGGTTTTAGGCTACTTAGTGAATTATGCACATCTTCAGATAATGATTTGTCTTTACAGTTTATAAGGAAACTGAAATTCAAAGAGATTAAGTTATTGACTTGTCCAAAAACTTACCACTGTAAGTAGGATTCAAGCCCAGGATTATTAAGACTCCAAACTCACAACCTCTCCACAGACCCAAGTAGCTGCTTAAAGAGCTCTACTAAATTACCTTACCATATCTGTCTGATGTTCACTATTTGATGTTAGTTCTTTCTTCCTTAGAAGGAAAGAAACCCCTCTTTGTACAAGATTAGGGAAGATATATATATTGCTAGAGAAGGGCTGCAGGTTCAGCCTTATCTCCAAAATCTAAGCCAGTCATCATCATTTCACTCTCTTCTCTTTTTGATCAAGTGGACTTCAATTTGTGAACTAATTCCATAGATTGAAATGTAGAGAAAAACTATGTTGAGTTACTTTGGGGGGAATTTTCTTTCTGATAAAAAAAAATGGAACTTTAACAAGACAAATTCTTTGGTCCTTGTGATTTTATTACTACTTTGTGTTTTTAATACTAGTGTGCGAGAGTGGGATATTAAGAGCTGCAGTAGCCAGTTTATAACCATGAAGTGACACCTCATAAAATGAAAAATCCCATGCTGACAATAGCAGGGTGGAAACAGGAAGAACCTAAGCCTTAGTGATAGCATTGAACCAATGAATCAATGAATCAACCCTAAAACCAAATGCCTTCAGATTTTATGTAATGTGAAATAAAAATCCTTCTTACTTAAGCCACCATCACAAGTATATTCTTTTACCTGCTACTGGTAGCCTTTATTTTCTTGTATAGCTCCAGAAAATAAGTGTATCATTATTTTTCAAGATGACATAAACAAGCTCACACACATATAAACACACACAAAATTGTATATCTGCTGAATATTTTTATAATCTTTTACTATTTTATTGAGGTACTGGGATTTACAGTATGCTGATTATAATTTTCATGCATCACTTGTATCATTTGTCATCCCACTGTTTGTCAATCTGTTTGAGCATGCTATAGTAACATCTCCATTTGTCCCTATCGCGTGCTAATGTAGCCCAATGGCGTCTGCTCGCTCCAGGAACATGAAGAGCCTCAAACCATTCATTCAAGGTCTTGACGAAGAAGTCTGACCATCTCGTAGGTGAGTGGCTACACGGTCTTTTGACATCCCATGGAATTTAGTCGGTAACAGCTCTAGTCCAGTGATCGTCTCTTGTAGGATAACATAGACTCTGATAGTTTAGGTTTATTGGGTAACTCCTGTCACAGTGTTCCCATTCCTCTGTGTTTATTTGTAGCTCCTTTCTTAGTGTTCTGTTGACTTGTAAATATTGTTTTTCTCTTCTCCTTGAGTCCTTTGCACAGTTTATTCAATGTCCTTTTTGTATGGACACAGGAAGACTTAGCAAATGCTATGCTTTTGTAACCTGGGAGTCATTTGACTCTACACGATATTTTCCTTTTGGGCATCTGTTCTCTCGACCTAAGCCTCAGTTGCCCTTACTTCCTAGCACCCCCAAAAGCAGGGTCCCAATGAGGGACCGAACAGACCCAGGGCAAGCGGTGAGTTGTGTGCTACCCTGGCATCCAGATGGGCCTGGCCAAAGTGCCTAATGCTTAACTATAAGAGCTTGATCATGGACAAATGTTGTCATGATCCAAACAGTGGTAACTAGATTTGGACTCTGCTAGGGTTAGGAATGATTAATCTGCCTGAGTGCTGTAGTCTGAGTCTGTGGTAAGATGTTGTCAGGAGAGCTGCCTTGCAAGCCTCAATGTATCTCTTGCTATGTCCATACAAAAATAACTAGTATTAAGATGTGAATAAATTCTTGGACTAAGGAAAGGAGAAAAACCTTAAGAGGTATTTTATCTGCTGGCAGTCAGGAAGGGCTTTGGAATGCCCTGCCCTCAGGAAGGGCTTTCTTATGTTGATTTTGCTAGCTGACTGTGTGTAGCCTAGAGGGCAAGGTGGAAGAGACAAGTAGGGGGAGAGACTAGTGAAGGAGGATCAAGCGGTAGATCCAAAGAAAGGACGGAGCTAGGAGTGCAGGAGAGGAGAAAGATGGAAGATTGAATAAACGGTAACTAATCAGCAACAAGCTTGGTCCTCGATCTTCCCTTCGCCTGTCCTTGGCCAACAGCCATCCCCATCCAGCCCATACACAGCGGTTCCAGAGCACCTAACACAGGCAGTGAGACAGCCACCCAGAGAGCCTGCTAGTGCACACACCCTTTGGCGTGCATAGGTTTTAACAGTCTCTAGATCACATTATGTGTCCAGCCCATCTGATTTTCGAAGCCTTGGCAAACAAGACAGCATCCCTGATTCTTGATCGTCAACGGAGGTCAAAACTATGGATTCCTTTTCTCACTTGAGTGAAATGTGATAATCCAAGCATAGCTCTTTTGATTCCTCTTTAGGATACCCGAATAGCGGTCTTATCCTGTTTTGGTAGGGCCCAAGTCTCTAAGGAGTATGTTAGTGTGTATGTTTATAATCTTTTACTATTTTTATTGAGGTACTGGGATTTACAGTACTGCTGATTATAATTTTCATGCATACATCATTCCAACACCATACCCATCACCAGACTGAATGCCCACCTTCTTCCAACAGTGTCCCAGAGCACCTCATACACACACACACACACACACACACACATACCCACTCCCATGTAAACCCAATTCTATAGGAAAAACTACAGTCTGAATATTTCATCCTAATAAATTCAGAATATAATACAAGAAAGAAACTTATTTCTTAAAAACTGAGATAAGTAACTCTTTAATGATTTATCTCTGGCCTTGAGCAATAGTTCAGCAGATAGGGCTCTTGCCTCATTTCATTCCTAGCAGCTCATATGGTCCCCATCACCCCACTAGAAGCGACCCCTGAGTTTTTAGTTTTTTTTCCTTAACCCTAGAGGTGCTCAGGGGCTATTCCCAATGTGCTGATTTGGGATTGCTCCCTGTAGTGCTTGGGAAACCATAAGATATCAGCCTTGAATCCAGAACTCTTATGTGAAAACCATGTACTCAAGTTGTTTGAGCCATCTCTCTGGCCCAAAAGAAAGCTTCCCTTTCCCCTAAAAGCTACCATTGAATACTATCCTTAAAGTTAGTCTAGAAAATCACTTCATCACTGTATCACTGTCATCCCATTGTTTATCAATTTACTCGAGTGGGTGCCAGTAACATCTCCATTTGTCCCAGCCCTGAGATTTTAGCAGCCTGTCCTTACTCATTTTTCCCAACAATTAGAGGCTTCTTTCAGGGTCAGGGGAATGATATCTGTTATTGTTACTGTTCTTGGCATATCGAATATGCCACGGGGAGCTTGCCAGGCTCTGCCATGCGGGCAGGATACTCTCGGTAGCTTGCTGGGCTCTCTGAGAGGCAAATATATTTATTTCCCTCTATAATGATGTGTTGCATGGCCACTTCATGGCAGCACAGTCCAGGAATATGTTCACTCATGTGTGAGGTTTGGCCCGTGCGTGTGGAAAGCGGCCTGGAGCAAGGCAGCAGTTGGGTTATGGAGGTCAGCTGCCGGGGCTGGGTCCCTTGGGGCAAGGTGGGCTCCCACCCACCCACCCCCACCGTGAAACCTGAATTTACCATACTTAATTAATTACATTCAATACTGAGTGGAAGTTTCTCGGATTGCATGTCCTATTGGACACCATATTAATTTACATAGAAACTCCACAGGAAAGAGACTCAGCTTTCAGAAACTCCCAACCCAAATAATTTTTTCTGGAGTGGGCAATGCTGGGAGCTGAGCCTGGGGTGTTATACATGCAAGTACATGCTCTGCCACTGAGTCACATCTCTGGTCCCTGTTCCAGGTAATTTTTAATTCAGTGTGTCAGAGGGCCAGTAAAATTCAGTGAACCATTCAGGACTAAATTTCCATCCTAGAAAGTTCAGTGTGTTCATAACAAGTTCATAACTGAGAAGGTTCTGGTGTTGTTAAATGCTACTGTGATTAACTCAAAGTCAGAATTAGCCATGTTTAGTATTTTTTTAGTTATTTGGGTAAAATTGTTTACATAAACATTAAAGTTTATGGTTTGGTAAACACACTTACTCACCACCAGCAAAGCGCCAAAACCTTCCACCACTTTCCTTATGTCATTTTGAGTCTGTCTCTTTCTTTGGTTGTTTTCAAATCTTGTCTGTTGTACTTAGCACTGCAATAAATGTAAGTGTGCATATATCTTTTCAAATTGACATTCTTGTGTTCTTGACATAGATGCCTAGGTGTAGAATCTGTGAGTCATATGAAAGTTCTATTTATAATATTCTGAAAAGTTTCGTATAATTTTTCTTAGAGGTGAAACTTCTGTTCCACCAACAGTGAATAAGAGTTACTTTTTCTCCACATCCCTGCCAGCACTGATTGTTTACATTCACTTTGATCTGTAGGCCATTATCACTTATGTGAGATGATAGCTCATTGTTGTTTTGATTTGAATTTCCTTAATAATAAGTGATGATAAAATTTTTTTCAAAAGCCTATTAGTTATCCTTACGCCTAGTTGGAGGAGGAGTCTCTTCATCTGCTGATCCCATTTTTGATGCAGTTATTGTTTTTTGTTGTTGTTTGAGTTTTGTGAGCACATTATATATCTGTGCAATTTTTCTCCCTTTCAGTGGGTCTCTTTATTTTGTTTAATTTTTTACTTTAGCCATGAAACTTTTTTTTAATGTAGTCCCTCTTGTTCATTTTGCTTCTGTTTTCTTTGCCAATGGAGTTAAGTCATTGAAGACACCTCTGAGATCAATATCACAGAAAGTTCTACTAATGTTTTCTCTGTGAAAACTGTGTTTTGAAAGTTCTAATATTGAGGACTTTAATCTACTCTGAATTAAATTTTGTATACAGTGAGAGAGTAGGTTTCAAGTTCATTTTTTGGTATATGATTCTCTACATCATTTATTCAAGAGGTTTTCCTTCCTCAATCAGTGGTCTATATATCTGAGTATAAACTTCTGGGAACTCAATTCTATCCCATTGGCCTGAAAGTCTGTTTTTCATCTGGTACCATACTGCTTTGACTAACATAGCATTATTATATAAAGTTAGAGCATGAAAAATTTCCCACGCCCTATAATTTCTCATAATTTCTTTGGTTACATGGGGAGCTTTATGTTTACACACATTTTAGTAGAACTTAAATCTAAATTTTTGAAGAGTACCATTATAATTTTAATAAAAACTTCAAACCTTAATGACAACTTGATAGAGGGTTCTTGGTTGAAGATTCTTTTCATTCATAAAAGTGAAGATATAGTGCTATTACCTTCTTGCTTGTAGACTTTCATTTGAGAAATCTGATGAAAGTCTCATTGGATATTCCCTTATATGAATTATTTATTCTCTCTCACTCTTCAATTTTTGCTACTATGATTATAATGTATCTTGATATTCTTTTTTTCAGGTTTACTTGTTTAGAACTTTGTATTTCCTAGATCAAGTCTCATCTCCTTTCACCACTTGGGAGTCTCTTTGCTATTATTTTGTCCACCAGTCATTCTTCCTTTTCTTTCTTCTCTTTTTTTTTATTCCTACATGTGAGGGTTGTCTCCCCTAATGCCTCATATCTCTTAAGTTCTCTTCATTTATTTTCATTCTCCTTTTAAAATTTTTTATCTTCTTTATTGCTTATGTCATGTATCTTTGTCCTCAAGGTCACTGATTCACAATTTGGTTTCTTCCATCTATTTTTGAGTCCAGCTAACATTTTTTTACTTTTTCCCCCTCAGCTATGTGCTGATTAGCTCCTTTATTTGTGCCTGTGTGTTTTCATTATTTCCATCAAATTTTCATTGGTTCATTGAAGGTCTATTCTACTGAAAATTTCTACTAAAATACTTTATTTTAAAATCACATCGAAAAAGTTGTTGTTCTGACAAAGATCTTTCTAAGACAGTTTGAATAGTTTTTTGATAAGTTAGGGAACTTCCTAATTACATTGCATGAACCTGCAGGACTGGGCAATTCCAAGCAAGCAAGTTTGGCTAAGTGCTCCTGCTAGCCTTCCAGGATCTTATTTAACCACTGACCTGATAGTCTATATTCATTCCCCTGGACAGCAGCTATTCATATGCTGTGACAGTGACATCAAACCATGTTTCCAGAATAAAAAGTCTGTCAGTGATTGAATTCCATTTTTTCAATTACTCTTACTATGTTGGGACTAGTGGTGAAGTTCTGAGTACAAAATTGGGCAACTGTCACTGAATGCTCACCTGAGCACTTTCTTTCTTATCAGTTTGGTTCCCCCTGTTATCTCTGAGTTTGTATTGGGCCTAGATGGTTACTGGGGATTTGTGGTCATAAATATTTTGTAGTTATGAGGTTTAGCTGGCCTGGTATCTTGCCCAGGATTCACTGTTGCTGATGTGGTGTCACACAGTCTAGTCATCTTGAATGGTAAATGGAAAATGTGGTCAAAGTACCCAACAACAGCCGTTCAGTAACCTGGTATTTATAGCTACAAGGGATTTTATGTTTGTCATTTCTTTGCCTCAGTTGTGGAACCAAAGTCAGCAGAATTGGATAACAACACCTGGTGTGATGCAGCAGTTTGGATAGGCAGATGACACCAAGATACATTTGGCCTTTTCTGCTCCAGATGAACTAATTAAGGTATATTCTCTTCTGCTTGCATGCTATGCTTAAGGGGGTATGAAAAATGATCTAGGGATCATTTATGACAGGTCTGTGTCAAGTTTGTAAAGGTATACATTGATTTTCTGGGAGCCATTGGTCCTTTCACTACTTTTGAAAGAACTGGGCAGCAGCAGCTTGAGATTTTGTGCCTTTTTGGAGACAAAGATAGCTGCAAGTCAAACACATTCAACTTTGGAGGCTAACCTTCTGCTCATAGATGTCTCAAAGACAACTCCCTTATGGGGCCAGAGAGATAGTAAAGCAAGTAGGATGCTTGCCTTGCATGTGGTCGACCTGGGGTTCAATGCCTGGCAACCTGAGCATCACCAGAAATAATTCTGAGGACAGAACCAGGAGTAACCACTGAACATTGTCAGGTGTGGCCTCAAACCAACAACAACAAAAAATAAATAAGAAAACTCTTCCATTGGAAGCATCTGATTTGCAGTTAGGAAGTCATAAGTATGACTTCATAGATTGAGATCTGCTCTGCTGTGTTTGATCAGTTTGGGCACAAGCCCTTTCCTGACTGCCAGCATTTTGGAAGAATCTAGTGGACTGGACAGAAGCCAAGTCAGCCTGTCGTTTGTGGGTATACCAACCATGTAGGTGTGGGGTCCCCCCTGCGGGGGTCATCCTGTCCCGCAGGGAGGACCCTTCGTGGGGCTAAGGAGGGGACGCAACCTAACGAAGAGACGCAGAGCCAGAAGGAGGAGGAGAGAGAGAGTTTATTCACAGCAGTTACAATACTTATACCTCTTGGTGGGAGGGGATGGTATGCATGCTTGGACCCCCACAGGAACAATAGTAAAATGTTGATCAGGCATGGCTTTGGCTAGTGAGACAAGTGGTGAAATGATAAGATCACAGGAATCCCAAGCAGCCTCCGCTTGACTAGACAATAAGAGCCAAGTTCTGTAAGATGGCTCCCTACATGTACGCTGGCATAGTCTCAGCAAACACAGAAGGAATGGCTGGGTGGGACTGTGCCGGCAAGTTTGTCAGAGTGCATGAACCTGCTGGACCGGGCAATTACGAGGAAGCAAGTTTGACTAAGTGTTCCTGCCAATCTTCCAAGATCTTATTCAACCACTGGCCTGATAGGCTGTAGTCATCGCCTGTTTAGCAGCTACTCACAGCTGCCCCCTACTGTGGTGGCTTCAAACCACGTTGCCAGAGGCAGCAAAGTGACCCAGTGCTGGCTCCACTGTGCCCTGCTTATCCTGCTACCCACCAGTCCCAGGACACTCCTCTGAGTCATTCACGTATTTTTGTCTGTGGGTCAGAACTCCTTTCTCTGTTTCCTTTCTGTCACTAGAATTAGTTATATTTTAGCCTACCATAAAATTGAATTTGTTCCTCCAAATCCCGCTGAGATTTCTATAGTTACTTAGAACCTGAAAAAAATTCATCAATAATTAAATTAAATTAAATTAAAATTATGCTGAAGGATTCGGTGGCCAGAGAGGTTATAAAAGAGGGTTTTTGTTTTGCTTTGGGGCCACACCCAGCTGTTCACAGGCCTTACTCCTGGCTCTGTCCTAAGGGATCACTCCTAGCAGGTCTTGGGGACCATATGCCAGGGATTGAACACAGATCATCGCCAGGTAAGGCAAGTGATGACTATGGATTTATGTCAGTAAGATCATAAGAAAGCATGGGAGGGGCTGGAGTGATAGCACAGCAGGTAGGGCATTTGCCTTGCAGGAAGCTGACCTGGGTTTGATTCCCAGCATCCCATATGGACCCCCAAGCACTGCCAGGAGTAATTCCTGAGTGCATGAGCCAGGAGTAACCCTTGCACATCACCGGGTGTGACCTAAAATGCAAAAAAAAAAAAAAAAAGCACGGGAACTAGAGATAGCTCAAAGAGTAATGTGTATATCTTCTTTTTTTTTTTTAATTTTTTATTGTGGAAAGTTACAAAGTTACAAAGTTTTCAGGTTTAAATCTCAGTTATACAATGCTCGAATACCCATCCCTTCACCAGTGCTCATATTCCACCACCAAGAATCCCAGTATAGCTCCACCACGCCCCCTCACACCCCAAACCCCCCCACTCCCCTAGCCCCCTCACCCTAAGCCCCCCCCGCCTGTGTAACTAATAAATTTCACTTTACTTTCACTTTGATTGCATGTGTATATCTTCTATGTACTACACAAATCCCCACTGCGCCCTGCATTACTGGTGTGACCCTAGTGACCCTGATGGTCCCAGGGTCAGCAAATTGAGCAACATCACATTGTTGGTTCCAAGCAAGTAACTGTTAGACTTGGCACTACTGGATTGAGTGTTGCTAGAATTTTTAAAAATTGATAAGTAAATTAACTAGTGATATGTTATACAAATTAGAGCATTCTCTGGACCTCAGAGAAGACAAAACTATACAATGATGAAATAAAGATTACAAATATAACTTATTATAAATAAGATTATAAATAAAAATAAATATAATTTAGAAAATAAAATCTTATGAAACAAAGCCAATAAGCCTAAAGCAATAGTTGAAATAAATTACTTTCTGAGTTGATATTTTTCTAAGTATGAAAAGTAAGGATCAATAGAAACAAAACTACATCTAGCTAGTACCTAGGAACAAAAATTTTAATTTATAAGATAGAGGAAAAGAGTCCTGAAAGTTTTAGAAATACCAACCCTCAAAAAAAAATTAAGCATTAACATTATCACTGAATGAAGTAATTTGTTGTTTATTTATTGCTTTAAAGTATAATTAGTAATATTGGTTGAAGATTTGATAGTGCTAAATAATTTTTCAATTCTTTGCAAATGCAGATCACTGCCTTTGCTCAAGGAATCACATGTATTTTGTTTTTGAGTGTTCTGCTTACTGCAGATGAATGGAGGTTTTGTATTTGGAGAAATATTTTACATATTTACATTATTTTAAGAAATTCTTGCTTCAGGTGAGATAAAATTTTTTTTTCTATTTTGAGAAATATTTCGCATCCAGGGTTGCACTCAGGTTGTGTCCAGACTTTGGTTATTGTGAATTATGCTGCAATGAACGTAGAAGGGCAGATGGCATTTCTGCTGTGTGCCCCCAGGGTATATTCCCAGAAGTAGTATTGCTTGGTCATATGGAAATTCAATTTCTAGCTTTTTGGAGGAAATGCCCATTTTGTTTTCCAAAAAGGCTGGACCTAACAGCATTCTCACCAATAACAAATGAGAGTCCCTTTCTCCTTGCCTCTGCACCAGAAACTGGTAGTTCTTGTTCTTTTTGATGTGTACCCGGCTTTGTAGTGTGAGATGATATCTCATTGTTTTCATTTGCATCTCCATGATGATTAGTGATGTAGAGCATTTTTTTCATGTGCCTTTTGGCCATTTGTTGTTGTTGTTTTTCATTAGTGAATCACCATGAGGGTACAGTTACAAATTCACATATTTTCGTGCTTGTGTTACAATCAAACAATGCTCAAGTACCCATCCCTCCACTAATGCCCATTCTCCACCTCCAATGGATGATCCCACTATCTCTCCCCCACCCCCCACCCTACCCTGCCTCTGTGGCAGGGCATTCTCTTTTGTTTTCTCTCTCCTTTTGGGTGTTGTGGTTTGCAATAGAGGTATTGAGTGGCCATCCTGTTCAATTTATAGTCTACTTTCAGCATGCATCTCCCATCCTGAGAGGTCCTTCAACCACACTTTACTTGGTGTTCCTTTCTCTATCTGAGCTGCCTTTTCCCTCAGCATGTGAGGCCGGCTTCCAAGGCGTGGAGCAACCCTCCTAGTACTTATTTCTACTATTCTTGGGTGTTAGTCTCCCATCCTGTTATTTTATATTCCACAGATGAGTGCGATCTATGTCTGTCTCTCTGACTCATTTCACTTAGCATGATACTTTCCATGTTGATCCACTTATACGCAAAGTTCATGACTTCATCTTTTCTAACAGTTGCAAAGTATTCCATTGTGTAGATGTACCAAAGTTTCTTTAGTCAGTCATCTGTCCTCGAGCACTCAGGTTTTTTCCAGATTCTGGCTATTGTAAACAGTGCTGTGATGATGTCATTTCGACTATACTTTTTTGCTTCTCTGGGATATATTCCCAGAAGTGGTATTGCTGGGTCAAATGGGAGCTCAATTTCTAATTTTTTTCTTCTTTGAAGACGATTTTGTTGATTTATTCTCCCCTTTTCTTGATGGAATTGGGGGTTTTTGCTTGTAAAGTTCTACCAATGCCTTATATATCTTGGATATTAACCACTTATAATATGGGTATTGGGTAAATAACTTTTCCTATTCTGTGGTCTGTTTTTGTATTTTGGTCACCTTTTCTTTTGAGATGCAGAAGCTTTTTAGTTTAATGTCGTCTGCTTGTTTATCTTTGCTTCCACTTGCCTGATCAGTAGTGTTTCATCTTTGAAGATGCCTTTAGCTTCAATGTCATGGAGGGTTTTGCCTATGTTTTCTCCACATACCTCATGGATTCAGGGCTGGAGCAATAGCACAGCTGGTAGGGCTTTTGCCTTGCACTCAGTCAACCCGGGATCAATTCTTCCGTCCCTCTCAGAGAAACCTGCAAGCTACTGAGAGTATCGTGCCCACACAGCAGAGCCTGGCAAGCTACCCATGGTGAATTCAATATGCCAAAAGCAGTAACAATAATTTTCACAGTGAGAGATGTTACTGTGCCCACTGGAGCAAATTGATGAGCAACGGGATGACAGCGACAGTGACAGTGATACTTGAGGGTCAGTATCAGGATATCCAATCCTATTCCACTGATCTGTAGGTCTGTCTTTATTCTAATACCATGCTGTTTTAATTGCTACCACTTTTTAGTAATGAGTACTACACAGCCACCAGGAAAAATTAAGTCATAAAATTTGCTTATAAATGGATAGATATGGAGAGTATCATGCTGAGTGAAAAGAGTCAGAGAGAGAGGGACAGACATATAATGAAAGATTGTACTCATTTGTGGGATATAAAACAAAACACAATATGAGACTTATAATACCCAACAACAGTAAAAATAAGACCCAGGAAGACTGTACCACTGTTGGAAGCTTGCCAGAAGTGGTGTGGGGGAGGGCAGTTAGAAAAGAGAAAATGCCATTACAACAATGATTGTTGGAAATGTTGACTCTGGACAAGAACTGATTGCTGGTTGGAAGCTTGTCACAGTGAGGGGAAGGGGAAGAGGGGAAAGGTCAGTTAGGACAGAAAAAGGACCATTCACTGATACTGTCACTGTCATCCTGTTGTTCATCGATTTGTCGAGTGGGCACCAGTAACTTCTCCATTGTGAGACTTGTTGTTACTGTTATTGGCATATTGAATACGCCACAGGTAGCTTGCCAGGCTCTGTCATGCAGGCCAGATACTGTCGGTAGCTTGCCGGGCTCTCTGAGAGGGGCGGAGAAATCGAACCCAGGTTGGCCGCATGTAAGGCAAATGCCCTACCCGCTATGCTATTGCTCCAGCCCAAGGGACCATTATGAAATGATAATTGAAAACTATCACTCTGAGGGATATACATGATAACCTTACAGTACCTGTGCCGCAAACGAAAATGACAAAAAGTGAAAGAGAGAGACAGAGAGAAGAAAAGTATGTGCTGTAGAGGCAGACTGAAGTGAGGGTGTGAAAGAAGGGAAATTGGGGACATTAGTGATGGGAAATGTACACTGATGAAGGGAAAGGTGTTGGAATATTGTATGACTGAAACTGAATCATAAAACAACTTTGTAACTGTGTATCTCATGGCGATTCAATAAAAAATTTAAAGATACTTAAATAAAATACAGACTTGTGGTTCAAAGATAAAGCATGTCTTGCATGCACGAGACTTGGGTTCCATCCGCAGCACTGCTAAAAATAAAACACTGGGGGCTGGAGCGATAGCACAGCGGGTAGGGCGTTTGCCTTGCACGTGGCCGACCCGGGTTCGAATCCCAGCATCCCATATGGTCCCCTGAGCACCGCCAGGAGTGATTCCTGAGTGCATGAGCCAGGAGTGACCCCTGTGCATCGCCGGGTGTGACCCAAAAAGCAAAAAAAAAATAAAAATAAAAATAAAACACTATAATAAATAACTAGAAAATCTAACAAATAATGCATTGAAAGATATAATCACACAACCAGGGCTTTCAGTATAATGTCCTATCTTGGAACTACAAATAACCCTATAAAACTATGCATATAAAGTATCTTCTGTGCAAGTATATATTGGTTAACTTCTATTGTATAACAAAGCACACAAAAAGGATTAAAACACCATTTTGTGACAATTCTATAAGTTAAGAATTTTGGTGGACTTTGCTAGGGAGTTCACCCAGTATCACTGAGGCTTATGGTTTAATAGATTGATGATTTCAGACAGTTTGGTGATTTGTGGCTGAAAGACGACTGTACTACAGGACTCCAGCAACCTAACCCAGCAGTCTTTATATAATAAAGCCCAGTGAAACTCTTTTTTACAGTTAATTCTTGCATCACATCCACCGACACTCCCTTGTCCAAAACAAGTCACATAGTCAAAGGTAGAGTCAATATGAGAAGAGAAGATGCACACGCATGGACAGGGGAGAAGAGGGGAGGGGAATCTGTGGAAGGTGAGGGGAAAGGCAGGAAAAGGAAGAAGAGGAAAGGGCACAGAAGGTGTGAGGGGGGAGGAGAAGAAACATTCAAAATGCTCAATTACAAAGAAGTTGATTAAGGAGACTGATATGGTGAAATATGACACTCGCCTTTTTTTTTAAATCACTGAATAAAAGTTATAACACAAAGTGTTTATGAGGTAAGTTTTTAAAACCACTGAACAAAAGTGATATCATAAAGTGTTTGTAAAATTATTTTATTTTGAGAAACCAGTATACAATGGATACAATATACTATTTTATAAGAAAAAAGTAATATATATGTATCACTTAAACACATATAAGAAAAAATTACTTAAGTTTAAGTGAATGTATTATACATTTCAATAGTGATTCAGGCATAATGATTGGACAGTATAGTAAAGTTATTCTAGTTGTGACAAACTATGCAAGTAAAATAAGTTAATTATCACTTATTTAACCTGTCTGAGTCTCAGTTTTCTCAGCTATAAATTAGTTTATAGTTTAATAAACAGAGTCCTTGTGAGGATTACATAAGATAATTCTTTTGGTACATGACAAGTTGAAGTTAGTATTATTCTGATTGCTGAATTATGAGTAATTTTTCCTTCCCCTTCTCCCATGAAACTAAACATTTTTCCATAATAATACTATTTAAAATAATAGGGAAAAATGTTTCTTGGAATCAATCATTAGGATTTTGGTTAAATGTTGAACAATATGCCATAAAACATAAGTACAAAATGTTAAGTTCTCCTCTATTTAGCAAATAGAGGAGAAGAGACCGCTCTCAGAGAGGAGAGGAGAAACCATCCCACTACGGTGAAGTTGCTGGCAAGGAAGTGCTTATACTTTACTAAGAGAAAGCACAAAGTTCATGGTGGGTCACTTACTTAAACCAACGCCTAGCATAGCACCAGAAAGCAACTGAGAGCTAGAAAATTCTTCTGTATAAGGGCAGAGTCTTACTCAATAGATTATTTTCTGTGGCTACAGACAACCAACTTCACCAGACTGTAGCCATATGTCTTTTATTTGGGAGAACTTTTGGCAACATTACCTTTCTTAAGATGTGATGTCTTGGATTCAAACTGATTTGTAGGCAGTTTGTTTTCAAATAATCTACCTTTTAAAATAAACATCCAACAAAAGTTCAAGTTTACATCCTGACCCCGCGCTAGGCTGTCTTCACCAGGGAAACTCCGAGGGAGACTGGTTGAGTTTCCCTTCCCACCCCAGCAGAACCCCAGCAGCCAAAAACCTCCAGAACCCAACCACCACTCCCCACAGGCTCAGATGGACCTCACCCACAAGGAAACCTGCAGAAAAACAGAGGTACACAGGACCCATGACTGAAATCTCCAAACTTACCCAAAGTGGGACTGGGCTTCCAACCCCCAACTCCCAAGTTTTCCAGTAATTTGGCAGTCACACCCACAAACTGCCCATGGCACCATGTAATCCCATCAGTGGCCAAGATACAGAGACTCAGAAATAAAGCTCCCGGAAGAGAGCAACATAGGGCTTACCCCGGTGAACCTGCTCTATAATTGTATTCTAAATTTCAGAATTCCTAGAGCACATGGCCACATACTTTACTCTACCCCATTGATGTACCAAAAGTAACACACATTTGTTCGGATTTAATCTCTTCTACAAGGGCTTAATGGCTCCAGGATGAAATACAACAATCTTCACACACTTTCCTCTTATGGTAGTGGGAAGTGCAATGACAGTGGGATTGGTGTTTGAATATTAAATGTAATAAACTTAATAGAAAATGTGAACAACTTTATAAAAATAAAATAAAATTTTTTATAAAAACAACAAAAATTCAAGTTTATTTTATTCAAGTAGAACAAAAACATTATTTCAAGTAAACAAAAAGGTTAAAAAGTATTTCACAAATTTCAGTCAACAGTTTATAATCTTGCAAACTTCTTGAATCAAGTGTAGCACTGCAGCACTATAGCACTGTTGTCCCGTTTTTTATTGATTTGCTCGAGCGGGCACCAGTAACGTCTCCATTATGAGATTTGTTGTTACTGTTTTTGGCACATCGAACACAACATGGGTAGCTTGCCAGGCTCTGCCGTGTGGGCGGGATACTGTCCATAGCCTGCTGGGCTCTCTTAGAGGGACGGAGGAATGGAACCCAGGTTAGCCACGTGCAAGGCAAAGACCCTATCTGCTGTGCTATTGTTCTAAATAAATTTATATTTAGGGCTGGTGCAATAGTACAATGGGCAGAGCGTTTGTTTACCTTGTATGCCTTGCATGCAACTGTATGCAGAGTTCAATCTCTGGAATCCCATATGGTCCATTGAGCACTACCAGGACTAATTCTTAGAGCAGAGCCAGGAGTAAGACCTGAGCACCAGGTGTGTCCCCCAAAAATAAAACATAACTAAATAATAATAAATAAGTTTAGATTTAAAAGTATTAACTATATAGGATATACACTCTTGTTGATGGCCAACAATTATATGTATATGGAAAATACATATAATTTATATTTTCCACAATACCATCAAAATATTTTGGACCAAAAATATCTGATGGTAGGTTGGTTTTGCTGATTAATACTCCAAAGTCTTGAGCTGACATTTGTATATTTTTGCCTTACAAATATAGTTCCAGAGTCATACCCATGAACCACCTCCAGTTCCAAGTAATATCATTCACTGGCCATGATCCAGATTTATATATAAATCTCAAGAATGATCAACAAGTTTCAGAGATTCTTTAAGATCCCATGTGTAGGGTAACATAGCCTCAGGTAGTTTAGGTTTATTGGGTTACTCCCGACACGGTGCTCCCATTCCTCTTTGTTTATTTGTAGCTTCTTTCTTAGTGTTCTGTTGACTTGTAAATATTGTTTTTCTCTTCTCCTTGAGTACTTTGCATAGTTTATTCAGAGCAATGTCCTTTTTGTATGGACACAGGAAGACTTAGCAAATGCTATGCTTTTGTATGTAACCTAGGAGTCATTTGACTCTACACGATATTTTCCTCCTGGGCATTTGTTCTCTCAACCTAAGCCTCAGCTGCCCTTACTTCCTAGCACCCCCAAAAGCAGGGTCCTGATGAGGAACAGGACAGACCCTGGGCAAGCGATGAGTTGTGTGCTACCCTGGCATCAAGATGGGCCTGGCCAAAGTGCCTAATGCTTAACTATAAGAGCTTGATCATGGACAAATGTTGTCATGATCCAAACAGTGGTAACTAGATTTGGACTCTGCTAGGGTGAGGAATGATTAATCTGGCCTGAGTGCTGTGGTCTGAGTCTGTGGCAAGATGTTGCCAGGAGAGCTGCCTTGCAAGCCTCAATGTATCTCTTGCTATGTCCATACAAAAATAACTAGTATTAAGATGTTAATAAGTGTTTGGACTAAGGAAAGGGAAAAAAACCTTAAGAGTCTGGAAGGACTTTGGAATACCCTGCCCTCAGGAAGGGCTTTCTTATGTTGATTTTGCTACCTGGCTGGGTGTAACCTAGAGGGCAAGTAAGAGGAGAGACTAGAGAATCTCTAGTTGTAGGGAGGAGGCTGCTGTAGATGGAGAGAGAGGCTGGAGCTGGGAGTGCGGGAAATGAGAAAGATGGAAGATTGAATAAACGGTAACTAATCAGCAACCAGCTTGGTCCTGGTTCTTCCTTCGCCTGTCCTTGTCCAACGGCTGCCCCGATCCAGTCCACACACAGCGGTTCCAGAGCACCGAACGCGGGCGGTGAGACAGAGCCACCCCGAGAGCCCGCGAGTGCACGCGCCCCTCGTCCTGCATAGTTTTTTACACCCGTGCAAGGCTGAGTCATCCGGGACATTGTGGAGGGGTCAAGTGAGTCCAGCATCTGCCCAAACAGAGCCCTGGCAGCTGAAAGTTTCCACACTCAATAATCACTGGCATACTCCTCTGTTACAGGACGAGCCTCATCCAAAAATTAATCTATCGAAAAACTCAGGTATGCAGGTTTTGTGACTGAACTCTACAGACTTTCATGGAGTTGGGAATGGGCTACCGTATCCCCATCTTTCTGTACTTCTTGAAGCCCCAGCAGTTATGTACACACCTCAATACTGCCACCCAGTTAAAAGTTTAACTCCAGCTGTATCACCTTTTTAAAAATGTTGAACATCTCAAACTACATAACTGATAAACCAGGATTGGATAGGATGTAATGTAGAAGGCAACCAATCTTGATTAACAAAATATAAACACAAAAAGCTTAACCTGTAACATCTTAGTAATCTCTCATACAAGGGCTTAATGGCTCCATGGTGAGATATAACAAAATTCACTCTTTCTTCTAAGGAAACATTTTTTTTCTTTTTGGGTCACACCCGGTGATGCACAGGGGTCACTCCGGGCTCTGAACTCAGTAATTACCCCTGGCGGTGCTCAGGTGACCATATGGGATGCTGGAAATAGAACCCGGGTTGGTCCCGTGCAAGGCAAATGCCCTACCACCTGTTTTATTGCTCCAGCCCCAGGAAACATTTTTTGATCATTCTTTTAGCAAATTATTTATACCAAGCAATATAAAATAAATTATTGAGCACCTGCTAAGAGGTGGTTGAGAAAATTGGAGATAATGGTGGGAAGGTGCGACAGTGGTGAGATAGTACATGTCTGTAACAAATCATAATGAACAATTTTGTAAACCCCAGTGTTTATATAAAGTATAAATGGAAAAACACATATCTTAGTGCTAGAGAGATAGTACAAACACATGAATTTGCTTAACACACTGCTATGGGCACAGTTCCGGTTCAAATCCCAACACTGCATTTGGTACCCCACTGTACCACCAGGTGTGGTTCCCACAAATATACACACATATATATGCAAATTGTGAGGCAGGGCAGGTCAGTCCTAGGATCCAACACCTCACTTCCAACCAGGTCTCTCATTACAGAGTCACCACTGCATTTTCCTCAAAGGTCCTCTTGTGACCTCACCTGTCACAGCTCCAGAAAAAAAGGTGTTGCAGTTACAGGAACTGTGTGAGCTCTGCCATATGGTTCGAGCTACAATGGGTAATAAAGAGAAAGGATCAAGAACAAGAACAGGCATGTAGCAAAACTAAAGCCCTATACTTTGTCAGTGAAGTTTTAAAAAGTGTTTGGCCTCAGAAAACGGGAATATTTTTTCTTCTACTGCTAACACTGTGGTTTAGCCAATAACACTAAACAGACTCAACCCTGATCGAAACCAACAGTGAGTGAGCAAGCACCTTACTGGAGTCCCGGAAATCTTCCTAGATTTTTGTGGGGTCATCCTCTCCTGGGTGCTTGTCTCAGGGAGGAACAGTAACCTGGATTATCCAGAGACTGTGTCAAAGAGCATAGGCCCATGGGAGAGGCCAGGGCCACATCTTCTGCTGCATTCCAGTCTGGTACATCAGGAACCGGGCGGGGGGGGGGGGGGGAGAAAGAACAGGGTGCGGCCACCCAGGAAGCATGGTGGGGCATAGTGGGATATCAGGAATGGTGAGCTAAGACTTATCCAGCAGGACACGGGACACAAGTCTCAGACAGCTCACAGACTAATTTCAGATGCTGCCTGATTTTTTAAAAAGTGAATAAAAAACTCTTGGGGGAGGTAAAATCATAGCTAATCCCTTCAACTGGAGCAGGTGGGTGACGTGAGTGACTGAGCACAGTGGCCCTGAGTCTGCTGCAAGACAGCACGGCACACTAAACTCACCACAGGTACCAGCTCGATCTACTGTTCAATACCCATTTAGGGAAAAGAGAGGATGCATGAATTGCCCAAGGTGACCCAACTGATTTAAGTGACTGAGCTAGGCAGTTGACATAGTCATTCCTTCAATTAACACTTCTCCATGTAGGCACCCGGCCAGATAATCTGAGATGTTTATCCTCCATGGTGCACAGCCATCTAGGAGGTGTGGGGGGTATGAGAAAGAGGGTCAGAGAGGCCTCGTGAAAGATGAAGTTTGCAGAAGTGGAAAAAATGAGCACTAAACATTAACATCATAGACTCTGAGACATGGGGAAGACAAGAGAGGGCCAAGGAGGGAGAGTAATTCAAAGCCATGTCAGGGGTGTGCAAATAGCCATATAGTACAATAGCCAAGAAAAAACAACAACCCTAATACAACAGAGGAATGGATCAAGAAGTTGTGATCTGTACACACCATGGAACACTAAGAAAGAACAGAAGCAAGCAATTTGCAGCCACACGGATGGGACTAGAGGAGATCTTGCTAAGTGAAGTAAGTCAGAAGGCAAGGGCTAGAAACAGAATAATCTCTCTCAAATGTGGGACTTTTTGAGAGATAAAGTGAAGTAGAAACAAAGGGTTAAAGGCAAAATAATAGGAGAACTGATCCGCACAATTAAGTTGGGATCCTTGGGAGAGGAAGGGGGTACCCTGGTGATGGGTGTGTTATTGGAATTATGTGCATGCTCCTAATAGCATTGTAAGCTGCATTGTAAACTACATTGTGAACTACAGAATCTCAATAAAAGTTTTTAATTAAAAAAAAACACATATAGTTCCAGGGGAAATATTTACTGTATTTTATTAAATACCACTCAGGAATCAAAAAATTTAATATCAATATGGCAAAGGATCAAAGAAATTCTGAAAACATATTTAGAATTGAGAAACATTTATATAATGCTATACCTTCCATTAGTCTGTTCATTTATAACAGCAAACACACTCCACAGTGTGGGTGGAATGGAGATTTTTCCAGGGCCTCTCCCTTCAATTCTTACCTAGCTGTGAAGATCTGTCTGTTCTGTACTTAGATTTGGTTCAGTGATGCTTGGGGGCCTCAGAGCAACACTCAGCAGTTCTCAGAAATCCAGGCACTACTAGGGATTGAACTCAGGGTGTAGGTCAATGCTACCACTTAAGATTATAGCCTAGATGGTTTATTCTTAATACAACATTCATCCCAGACACAAGTTATATGATTTTTATTTTTGTTTTGTTTTGTTTTTTGAAGTTTGGGTGGGTGGGTAGGGGGGGTTATGGGCCATACCCAACTGTGCTCAGGACTTACTCCTGGCTTTTTGCTCAGTGCTCACTCCTGAGTGATAAGTATAGTTACGTGTAGCTGACTAGAGAAGATAGAAATATGAATAGATATAGAATCTTCAATAAGAGAGTAACAAGGCTCAGGGGACCATAAAGGATGCTGGGTATCAAACCCAGTGTAACTGTATGCAACGCTAGCACTCTACTTTCTGTACTATCTCTCCAGCCCTGCACAATAGGTTTAAAGAATGATACAGATTCCTTCACATCTTGTGTTAAAAAATGTAAGTGCACCTTATAAAAATATAATGCATAAAGTTACGTATCAGTCACACACAATGCTAAAATATGCTTCTTATTTGTCTTGAATTAATTGATTGTTTTTTTTAAAGCCATATGCTTGAATTTGGAGCTTAAAATCATGTACTTTATCATCCCTTAAATATTAGTATTGGGTACCTACTCCTGTCACCTGAAACAATGGGTGCCACCCTTCCACTATAAACCAAAGAATAACTGCCCTTCCCAGTTAAAAGGTACATACAGGACACTAAATACCAAACAAAAGTCAAATAATTCGCAGTTCATAGGTATTGTAGGATGTTATGTGTCTGGAGAAAAGGTGCTATGGAATACTGATTGGCATAAATGTTGACTTAAAATACTGTATTTTGAGGGCTGGAGAGTAATAGATTCTGTAAAGCATTTGTCTTGCATGTGGCCTACCCAGAATTGATTCCCAGCATCCCATATAGTCCCCAGAGCCCATCAAAAGTTATTCTTGAGCACAGAACAAGGAGTAATTCCTGAGCACCACCATGTATGACCCAACCCCCACCTATTACATTTTTCTTTTAATTGAATCACCATGAGAACAGTTACAAAGCTTTCAGGTTTAAGTCTCAGTCATACAATGATCAAACACCCATCCCTTCACCAGTACACATGTTCCACCACCAAGAACCCCAGTATAACCCCCTCTCACTCCTCACCCTGCCTGTGTGGCAGATGATTTTCACTTTACTCTCTCTTTAATTTGATTACATTCAATTTTCAACAGAAAACCCACTATTATTATTTGGAATTTTCCCCCAACAATCAGACCTGCCGAAAAGGCATCATTAGATCATTTGTTTTCTATTACTGATAATGAAGAGCATATGATGTCACATGGCCACGACAGGGGCCGCATGACTTTGGAATTCTGGTATTTTAGTAATAAAGTCCAGAGGTATTTCTGCCAGCAGCCGCTGTGTTCCAAGATTGGTTTGTGTGCCTTTGGGATCATGGCTGTTCAGGAACAGAGGAGCTGTTTGTGAGCAGCCACTTGGGGTCCCATTTGGGCAGGGAGCAGGGCCGGTTCCGCACCCCTCAGATTATATGATTTTACGCTAATCTCAATACGTGCCCCTTCTCTACAATGTTTTATTTCGTTTCGAATTACAACTCAAGAGAATATTGACAAGATAGATGTAGATAAGTATAGTTACGTGTAGCTGACTAGAGAAAATAGAAATATGAATAGATATAGAATCTTCAATAAGAGAGTAACAAGATGGTATTAAAGAGGTAGTACAGGGAATAAAGCTCTTGCCTTCCATATCACTGACCCTAGTTTGATCCCTGATATCACACATGCTCGATGAACACTTCCAGGGGGAACTCCTGAACAGACATAAGCCCTAAGCACTACTGCACATAGCCCCACACCCTCTTCCAAGAAAAGAGAAAACAGCAAGGTTAATAAGCAACATCTATGTTCATTGCAGTACTGAATATAATAACCAAGATATGAAAACAACTCAAATGTCCAACAGCAAAGGAATGGATAAATACGTGGTGCAGATACACATGGAATATTACTCAGTTATAAAAGAAAACGACAAAATCTTGCAACTTGGACAGAATTCAACAGCATCATATTATGTGAAATAAATCAGGGAAAAGTAAAAAACAAATGATCTCACATATCAGAGACATAGGGAAATTTTGGAAAGGAAAAAGCAGAATCAAATGGAAATTCCTTGGCTGTGAATTAAGAAACTGAGGTTATCAAGCAGTGAGGAAAGGAATTGATGAACTAAAAGTGAAATGGGGAGGCACCGGCCCCTCCTGCCACCGAGATGTGATCCCGGGGCTGCATGCATGTGCGGCCTCTCTGCAGGGGCACGAGCGTGAATCCAGACCCAGCTAAACCACTTTCGACATGGGCAGCTCCTTGCAGAATGTCTCCAGCCTGAGAACCAAGCCACAACCCCATGCCTGCCCAGGAGGGGAAAGGTATTTCTCTTTCTGCCTCTTCCTTTCCTGGGATGAAGGGCATGGGGACCACAGATGGGGTTTACAAGCTTGCAATGATCCAATATCCGGAAGAAATCTCCCTGGACTTATTTGTTAAGGTACAGAAATCCAAAACCGTGCTACCTCAATTCTCTTCACAACAGGTCTGACTCTAGTGGGGTACTCCTAACAATAATGGTGAGGTTTGTGTTGAAATATTGAATGTAACCAAAGTAAATAGAAAGTAAAGTGAAATTTATCAGTTACAAGGCGGGGGGGGGGGCGGGGGGGCGGGATGGGAGGTGTACTGTGGTATTTTTTTTTTGGTGGTGGGATATGGGCACTGGTGAAGGGATGATTGTTTCAGCATTGTATGACTAAGACTTAAGCCTGAAAGCATTGTAATTTTCCACATGGTGATTCAATAAAATAAAATTCTTATTAAAAAAAAACATGAAAGCCTTAGAAAGAAAAATAAATAAATAAATAAAAGTTAAAAAAAACTAAAAGTGAAATAAAAACATTGGTGGAGAACCTTGGGCACTTTGGTGGCAGCTGAGATGTCATAACTTTGTACCTCAATGTCATAACTGTTAACTGTATTGTAATGATGTTATCTAAACGATAATACAAGTAACATTGGAAAAGAAAAGTTAACAGGCAAGTCAAAGCAAATCTATTTAGGAATAAAAGAGAATTGCAGTTCTGGAAACACAGACTTAAACACATCTCTAAAACATCTACAGGTCCCACATTCAGAGGCTCTTATAGAGAGAAAAAGAAAGTGACCAGTAATAAGAGGAAAATGGTCAGGTATGGAGTAACAGAGTAAAAGTTCTATCAACTCTTTCAAACAATATGTTCTCATTCCTGTTTGGCTTTTCAGAATATTGGTGGTTTGGCACAGATGAAAGAAGCAGTGACTTTAAAATGCCTTAAGGTTACTTTTTCCTGGCTCTATTTTAATATGACCATAATAACAATAACATGTTGTTATTTTTCACTAAACATAAATATGTAGAAATTCAAGCCCATCTTTATTTCTAATTTGCTATATGTCTTTGTTTGTTTGTTTGGCGATGCTCAGGAGTTACTTCTGGCTCAGCACTCAGGAATTACTCCTGGAAGTGCTCGGGAAACCACACGGAAGACGGGAGATTGAACCTGGGTCAGGCATGTGCAAGGCAAGCACCTTCTTACTGTGCTATCTCCCCAACCCCTACATTTCTTTTTTTTTTTTAATACACAAATTTGTTTTTTAAGGAATATTAAATTGTATAAGTAATTTCATAAATAAACTGGGCTGGAGAGATAGCCCAGCGGGTAAGGCATTCGCCTTGGATGCGGCCGATCCAGGTTCGATTCCTCCACCCCTCTCGGAGAGCCCAATGAACTACCAAGAGTCTCTCGCCCGCACGGCAGAGCCTGGCAAGCTGTTCGTGGCGTATTCAATATGCCAAAAACAGTAACAACAAGTCCACAATGGAGACGTTATTGGTGCCTGCTCAAGCAAATTGATGAGCAACAGGATGACAGTGATACAGTGATAAATAAACTAAAATTTGATTAAAAATTTATAAATAAAAGTTTTATTTATATACTGTCCACATAGTGTTTCAAACATTTTATGAGAGAGTATTTCAAATATATACAGAAGGAAAGATTAGTGTCTTAAACTCCCCACAATCTCATAACCTATGACAAATTCTGGCCCATCAGTATCTATTCCTTCTTCCTACGAATATTTGAAACAATCTCCAGACATCTTATCATCTTTCTATTAATATTTCAATAATTAATGTAAATGATAATGATCACTTTTAGTGGCCATAGTACTATAATCAGATCTGAAAAATAACAAAAAATACTTAATATTAACTTTTTTATTGTGTAAAATTTGGATTTTTTCATTAAAATTGTCAAAAAAGGATTTGTTATTTTTAAGTTTATTCCTTTGCCTCAGGAACTATGTGAAGTCTACATTTTCCAGCTGAATGTTTTAATAATCCTTTAATCGATCGATTCCTTCTTGATTTTTTAGCATATGATTTATTTTTATCGAATAAATAAAGTTGTTTGGCCTTAGAATTCCTCTATTGTTCAGCTGGTTAGACCCACAGGGTATAATTTAATTAGCTTCCTCTATTTTCTGCTTTTTCTATGAATTGATAATAGAATGCAAAGGTTCTGTTTGATTCTTTTCCCCCTTGTTTTGTTTTCGTATTTTTTTGGAGGGACTAGGTCATTAAGAAATTTTACTAGATGTACTTGTCTTAATCATAACATTTTTATGCACTGTTTTAAATATATATTTTTTTTACTAGAAAGATGGAAAAGTTTATTTCGTTTTTTTAATTTTTAAAATTTTATTGAATCATTGTGAGATAGTTACAAGCTTTCATGTTTGGGTTACAATCTCACAATGATCAAACACCCATCCCTCCACGAGTGCACATTCCCCACCACCAATATCCCTGGTATACCCCCCCTTTCCCACCCTCTCCCCTGCCTCTAAGACAGACAATATTTTCCATACTCCCTCTCTACTTTTGGGCATTAAATATATATTTTTGCTTTTACTTTGCCTTGCCCCATTTCACCTATACAACAAACTAACAAATAACCCATATTGACAATCCTCTGGCTATCATATACCAGAGACACATGTTTCAGGTATTCATCACTAAAAATCAGCATGTGTATACACTACGTTAACTTCACTACTAAAATCCAGTTCTAATCTTCACTATATAATTCTCCCCACTTCCCCCAATTTACCCCAATCTCCTTCTCACACCCCTTGTAATCATTAACTCTGATTATAGTCTAACTGTCTAAAAGTTTGATTTTGTTTTGTTTGGCTCATTTGTTTTTCTTTATATACTGCAATACTAGTAGTATCATGTGTTTTTCTTTGGTTGATTTATCTTACAAAGCAAATGCTCTCTAAGCTGAACAACGTTACTGCGAATGGGAGGATTTTGTCATTTTTTATAGATGAGTAGAATTTCCTTGAGTATGTACACTGTATCTTCTCTATCCAATCTTTTGTCCATAAGCACTCACATTGCTTCCATCTCTTGGTCATTGTAAATATTGTTGCAATGAACATAGAAATGCATATATATCTTCAAATTAATGTTACAGTGTTTAAATGGTAAATATCCAGAAGTGGGATGAAAGAGGAAGCCTCAGTGCCATCTTGCCAGCAGTGTGAACAGCTCCATTCTGTTTTCCATCCCACCATCCTACACTTTCAATAATCCTGCAAATTCCTGAGCTCTTTCTGAGAGAATGAGAATTTAGCAGTTTCACAAGATCATAGAGTCTACCTCAACCTCAGATTCAAAGGAAACTAAGACATAATGAGCGATACCTAGGTAAATAATCAGATAGATCTAAAAGGCCCTAATGTAGCCAGATCACTTTTAAAATCCTTACATTCTCTGAAGCATTATTGTCACTTGATAAGTGACACAAAGACAGTTTTCTTATAAATACACACACACACACACACACACATGCACAGATACATTGATATTTAACTTAGCCTTATACTAACTTCCTTCCCAGTTTGGGAGTTTCTTTCTTTTCTACTTTTCAATGAAATTTTCTATTTTCTAGCTCTAAATCTGAGCATATTAAGTACTTTATATTTTCCTTTTTGAAAATATTGAAGAACTTGGGGACCATGGATGAATACAAGGACCTGTCTTCACTGCTCCTGCATTAATATCACTCAAGCTCTCTTTTTGTATGTCTTTTTATGATTTTAGGCATACATTCAAAGCTTTAATCAACTCTGAATTAACTTTTGTGTATTGTATTAGACATCAATATATTTCAATTTTTATGCATGTGACTGCCTAGTTTCCCTAGAACCATTTATTAAATATAATTTCCTTGCTCTATATTTTTCTTGAGTCCTTTGTCAAAAATTAATTGTTCATGTATGTGTGATTTTTTACTGGACTCTCAATTATATTTCATTGATTTATGTGTCTTTATTTATTCTAGTACCATGTTGATGTTTTGGTTGGTTGGTTGGTTGATTTTCGGTAGGAACCACACACAGCAATACTAGGGCTGATGATGCTTGGGAGTATAACTAGCGTCAGGCTTGTTTATGCTTGGGGGCAATAGTGCCACACCCAATGGTACTTATTGGAGCTATGCAGTGCTAAAGATTCAACTCAAAAGATTTGCACATGCTAGGGATGTGCTCTACCACCTGAGCTATCACCCCAGACCTACCATACTATTTTAATTACTATCACATTATAGTATAGTTGGGATTCAGTTATTAAGTCATAATCTAATCTTTATCACCTTAGAACTGTTTTTAATTTAATGTTCAGGATGTTTTGTAGTTCTGAAAATATTTCATGAAGTTTTTGTTTCATATTTGTTCCATTAGGATTTTGACTGAGATTAAATTGAATCTAAATATGTTAAGTAAGATAGTCATTTCAATGATATTAATTCTTCTAATCCATGAGCAGAGAATATCTTTATTTTGTTGTGTTTTCTATTAAATATCTTTATGCACATGCATATGCACACAGAGATTCTATGTTTGCTTTACAAAACTGAAGCCGGGAAGTCTTCTAAACAAGTAGTAGAGCTCTGCTTTGTTCCTATAATGGCTGATAAGTAATATTCCATGTACTCATCTACCATGTTTGTTTGGTTTTTTTAATTTTTTATTAGAGAATCACTGTGGTGTACATTTACAAACTTATGAACTTTTGTGTTTGCATTTCACTCATACAGTGATCGTTTACCCATCCCTCCACCAGTTACCATGTTTTACTAAGACATTCTACTTCTAATCATTCATTTTGCATCTGGTTTTTAGTGTCACATATTGTGTGTGTGTGTGTATGTGTGGGGTGAGTGTGTATAAATGAGTATGTACATATATGTGGGGTTTTTTTTAAGATGAATGCCTGAGAATGGAATTGCTGGGCCAAAGGTACTGGGCAATTTTTGTTTTGTTTTGTTTTGGACCACACTAAGCATTAGTCAAGGCTTATCCCTGGCTCTTGGCTCAGGGGTCACTCTTAATGGTGCTCAGGGGACCACATGGGATGCCAGGGATCTAATCTGGGCCAGTTGTATGCAAGGCAAGTGCTCTAACCACTGTACAATCACTTTGACCTTCTGTACTAGCTAATTTTAAAAAATCTTAGTGATCTTTCCAAACAGCTTTCAAAAACAACTATAGAAATTCGTATATCTAACAGCAAAGGATGAGGTCATCCTTTTCTCTACAATCTAAAACAATCTTATGGAGTAAAAAGAAAAAGTCATGAATAAGTAACACACGTTGGGAGTCAACAAGAAACGGTCATTCTAAAAGAGAAGCTTTATGAGATTCTATAATCAGCAATTAAAGAGTTAAAGGTAAGTGATTGCCCCATAGAAAGAATACTATCTATTCATCTTTGTGTCTGTTGAGCCAAAAACAAAATTGGTACAGAGAAAAATAGTTAGAATACTCCAAAACAGGATCTGAAGATAGTTATCTCTAGCTTCAAGTTTTAATCTCAAATTCTTTTTACAATTTACGAATTCCAGGGGCTTTTTCCCCACTGTGTGAGATTACATATGACTGTACAGGATCTATGTCCCATATGCTTTTAATTTCATTTGATTTTTTATGCATCTCAATTAAGATTTTGGGGAAAGAAATGAAAGGAATCAGGAAACTTAGCAAGGGGATCATTCTGAAGCTATTGGTGAAGAGAGAATATTTTTTAATGCTCAACTTGTGATAGTCACATCAGCAGTATCCACCATCTTTCTTCTGTGAGACTCCATTTTTCTTACTAATCCTCCACTTGCATTTCTCATAAATCTTCCTGTTGCCAGGAAGCTACTGTTTAGGTTCTTTACCTACATTCTTATTCATCTCTTTTGACTTTCCATTACCGTACTCCCCAGCATAATCCTCTCCCTCACCTTTCAAACTAAACCCTTTTATTTATTCAGAGTAATTTGAAGAGATGTGTGCTCTGCAAATAAGAAAATATTTCTTCAGAGAATCTATCAAATTCCCCATGACTCAGTTCCTATTTAATATATGTAAAAACAAAGGTACAGCTGGGAGAGCCATGAAAAGTTAAAACAAAACTTTTTGCTTTAAGCTATTATTTTGTTTTGTTTGTTTTGAGTTTGGGGTGTTGATTTTGGGTGTTGATATTGTCGGGGGTGAGGTGAGGGGGGCACAGTCAACAGTGTTAGGGGATTACTCAAGACTGTGAGCTCAGAGTTCACTCCTGGTGGGTCTGGGGTCCATATGAGGTGCTGATCTGGACCCAGGTCAGCCGGGTACAAAGCAAGCACCTTGCCCATTGTGCTCTTTTTCTGGACCCACAAACTCCTACTTTTGACTAAGTCTAGTTCTGCTTTTATGAGCATCATGGACTACTAACGTATTTGCATGTCAACCATATTGTTGGTATTATTAAGTGGGACCTTAATAGTGAAAATAAGAGAACAATTTATTGATAAGAGGAGAAATCCAAAGGCAGAAATCCAAAGACATTTTAATAAATTGTTTAGAAGGATAAATTCATAGAGACTAGGGAGATAGTACCACAGGCAACACTGCAAACTCTGGTTTGATCCGCAGCACCTCATGTGCTCCCCCAAGCATCACCAGGAGTAATCCCTGAGCACAGAGTCAGAAGGAAGCCCCACACTGCCAGGAGTGGCACCAAATGAAAACAAAACAAAACAATGAAGTAATAATAATGCCAGTTGATAGTTATTCAGAGAAGCAGACTCACTAAGGGTGGCCCAGGAGAGGGTTATATTATATCAGGAAGGAAGAGGTTAGCATGCGGATTCCACAACAGCCTCACTCTAACAGTGCTGAAAGCAACCACACAGAAGATCTGACCTAATTGCCTTTCGCATTTGACTCTTATTTTTGTATATTCTGTGCTTGGATGATCCCCAGCACAAAATAGTTGCATGAAGCATAATCTGTCTCCTAGGATTGCTATGGGTCTCTCTATTCTGTGTTTGGGTGTCTGATAAAGAAGATAACTGAAGGAAAACATAAGTGATTATGGTAGGATCATACAAGTTTGGAAGAAAAAAGAAAACCATATGTTTAGTGTTTTGTCTATGTCTAAACATAGATACTATACAACCTTATATAGTTACAAACCAATTATTAACTTTAAAATTTACATTAGAATGAAATCCACAGTGTATTCTTTTGTCTTTTTTTTTAAAATTCTTTTATTAATTCACCATGTGGAAAGTTACAAAGCGTTCAGGTTAAAGTCTCAGTTATACAATGCTCAAACACCCTGTATTCTTTTGCTTAAAAAAAGATATTAGCGGGGCCGGAGCGATAGCACAGCAGGTAGGGCGTTTGCCTTGCACACGGCCGACCCGGGTTCGATCCCCGGCATCCCATATGGTCCCCCAAGCACCGCCAGGAGTAGTTCCTGAGTGCAAAGCCAGGAGTAACCCCTGAGCATCGCTGGGTGTGACCCAAAAAGCAAAAAAACAAAAAAACAAACAAAAAAAAAAGATATTAGCAAAAATAAGTAGTCACAATTTGGTTTTGGATTTTTATGTCATATTTAATGACCTGAAGTCTAATATAAGGAGCATTCTGAACATAGTGGCTGTTTTACTAAGGAGTGGAATAATTTGGTATTTTAGATGAAAATATAAATTTTAATCACTGTATCACTGTATCACTGTCATCCCGTTGCTCGTCGATTTACTTGAGCGGGCACCAGTAACGTCTCTATTCCTCCCAGCCCTGAGATTTTAGCAGCCTCTCCTTATTCATCTTTCCCAACGATTGGAGGCTCTTTCAGGGTCAGGGGAATGACCCTATTGTTACTGTTTTTGGCATATTGAATACTCCACAGGTAGTTTGCCAGGCTCTGCCAGGCTCTGCCCATGTGGGCGGGACACTCTCCATAGCTTGCTGGGAGTATCTATATCTATCTCTCCAAGAGCATGGCGGCAGTTGGGTAGTGGAGGTCAGCTGCCAGGGCTGGATCCTTTGGGGTGCCCTGAGTGAAAACAGCCTGGTGTGGAGTCCGGTGGCACGGCTATCGGGGCCTCATTTTACACTCCCGTCTGGGAGGAGCAGCCATTGAGATCTGGAGGGTGGCTGATAAGGAGATTTTCTGTTGCCACAGGGTATGGCAGGGTGTGGTTTATGGGTGTAATCTCTGGGTCACTGGAGTTTGGGGGTAGCAGGCAGAGGATCTCTGCTTCCAGGTCCCATTAAGTCCAGAGTCCAAGCTCACAAATTTCCGCATTTATCTGGGTTCCGTGGGACTTCATTCATGCATGGTATTCCACCAGAGTGTCCAGGAAGCAGCCTGGAACATGGTGGCACTTGGGTAGTGGAGGTTGGCTGCTGCAGCTGTGTCCCTTGGTGCAGAGAGGGTTCTCACCTGCTCCCTTCTGGGGTGCCCCAAGTGAAAACAGCCTGGCATGGAGTCCCATTAATTTGAATATAAAATATGAATATGAAATATGAATGCAAATATGATTACTTTTTCGTTAAGGCACTGTGGACAAATGATCTCATGAAGTGACTGCTTCAATTTGACAGAGGAATCAAGTGTTACAATCCTGGCACCAAGGCTACTTGAACTGGTTGCACTGGAATAGGGGGATTCAGACAGAGGGACAAAACTCTGGTTCTCAATATGCAAGTCGGGTTTGATTGTTATTTTCTTTTGCTTTGTTTTGGAGTCACACGTGGTGATGCTCAGGGTTTCCTCTGGCTCTGTTCAGGGATCATTTCTGGCAGGCTCAGGGGTCCGTATGGGGTTCTAGAGACCTAACCCTGTTTAGACTCATGCAAGGCAAGTGCCTTATCCATGATATTATCTCTCTAACACAAATAGTTTCTTTTTAAAATCTATTTGGAATTTGGGGGTTGTTGTGTGTGTGTTTTTAAGGACTGCATTGGACAAGATTGTTGGGTCAGCAAAGCTTACTATTGTTAACAGTTTATTCTTTGCCCTTTGTTGGCTCTTTTCCAAGACCACCCAGCTATCAGCGTGTCTGCACTTTCAGTAATAGTACCTTACTTGCAGGAAGAACCCAATATCAATTATTTATACTCTTCTTTGTGTGGATTTAAGTCACTGAATTATTTCCCTACAAAGTTTTATGATATGTCTTATTGATGCTTGTGAAATGTTAAAAGGGAAAAGATATACAACATAGTATTTTCACCCAAAATCTTTACCTGGTAATTTTCCATCTCCTTTTTTTTTTCCTTTTAAGGAAAAAGATGCCCATTTAATTTAAAGAGATATAACAATGTCTACATTTTTTCCTTGATAGATAAATTTAGCCCAGCTAAATTTTAAATTGTTCAAAGAAGAAAGATAGAAGCCTGGAAAATCTGTCTTTCAAACCACTGGTCTCTAGAGAACAGAACCTAAACAAAGGAGATGGGTGCTGCCCCTGTGCCCCAGGAGGAAGTGAGCGTGGTTGAGGTTGTGCATATAAGCACTCTCATCACCCTTAGCCTCTGTGCAATAAATTCTGAAACAAACTCTAGGAAGGTCTTCCTTCCCAGTGGCCCCAGTTTCAGACACCACTTCAGAAAAATCTCCTTAAGACCAAGTTTAAACTTATGAGTAAGTTCATTACATATGTCATCATCTTCTTGCTCACCAATGTGTAAAAATAAAAAATTGTCAGAGATTAACATCCCTTACCTAGTCTCTTAGTAGAGAAAAGTGCCTGATTAGCAAAGTCATGTTTAAAAAATGGAAAACAAAATCTAGAGATTATGAACAATAAACATGACTCAAAAGTCAAAATAGCTAAAGCTATGCAACCAGGCAGTTATCAAATGCTCCCAAGTCACACTAGCTCAGCAGCAAAACATGATCATGAGATTATAGGCACTGTTCATTAAAAGGTATTAAGAAGGCCAGGGGGACTGGCGCACAGTTTGAAACTTGTCACAAGTGGGGAAGGGAGAGAAGGAAGGTATAGATAGAAAAGGACCACTAGGATATTGATACCTGGAAATAATCACTCTATACAAGAGTTGAGTGCTAAAAGTAGATAAAGGGATACACATGATAATCTTATAGTACCTGTACCACAAGCCATAATGACAAAATGGAGAGAGAGAGAGAGAGAGAGGAGAGAGAAAGAGAGAGAGAGAGAGAGAGAGAGAGAGAGAGAGAGAGAGAAGTGTCTGCCACAGAAACAGACTGGGGTGGGGAATGGAAGGAGAAAAACTGGGGACTTCAGTGGTGGGAAATGTACACCTGTAAAGGGACAGATGTTGGAACATTGAATGATTGAAATCAAATTGTGTACAACTTTGTAACTGTTTATTTCACAGTGATTTAATAAGATAATTTAAGCCAAAATAAAAGGTATTGATCATTTTTAAGCCCCTTCTAAATTAGACTGCATTCACTAGAGATACGGGAAAAGTCTTTGGAAACACATGACCCACAAATCCATCCACTGAAGAGAGATTAGGCTCCACCCACTGCCACAAAAAGACTGACTCACAGAGTGAGTCCTCACACATGCTGGTTCAACAGAAGCCTGCACCACCTCCTCAAGAGGATCAGCGTGGTCAATCAGCCTGACACAACTCTTCCTTCCCCTGGCACAGCTGGCAGCAAGTCACAACATTTGTGTCCCAATCCATTCATACTCAGGTAACAAGGGACTGGGTTGGCCCTCTAGTTCTTCATTTCTCATGTCAGTCTATCAACTGCCTTTAATATTCCTCATGTTTATAAAATTATTCTTGAAGTTGTTGTTTTAAAACTGTGGTCAACTGTTGCTATTCTTTTAAAGTAATATATTAAAAAGCAGGTGATGGGCGCTGGGTTTATTTCACCCCAGAAATGATTTGTTACTGGGGACCTTGGCTACAACCCCCCTGGTCTCTAGTGTTCTTTAGTAACCTAGAGTCACAATATATCTAGCTTTTCTATACCTATCTGATGTCTTCTGTGAATCTTATATTTAATTGGAAACTGAAGTGGCAAAGTCTAAAAAGGCAGAGTTAATATCTCAGCTGTGTTTTCTCACTAGACAACAATTTTTCTCTTATTGTAAGTATGATCTGTTGACTTTCCAGTAGTATCAGATGCCAATATGGGTGGATGGTTTCACATACACTAAACCAAGAGGGAGAAAAGATGTTATAAGTCTATAAGGAAGCAAGAAAATTAATCACAGTGCACATTTGATTCCTGGAAATTGATATAGTCACAATAAAACATATTTACTCTCCAATTTATAGTTCAGAGGCTAGTATTTCACATGGAACTTCAAGTCCAAAGTCTGTTTTCATTTTAACTGTTCAATAGCAGAAAAGGCAGAAAGTTGGGAGAGGGACTTCCCTGCTCTTATTCCTGGCAGCCTAGTTAGAAACTTTACGAGGCTCTCTCTAAGAATTGTTTGTTTGTTTAAGCGATTTGGAGTGAATAAATAAAACAGGGTTGCAGTTAGTTCTAAAATTCCCTGCTACACTATTTGTATCAGAGTAAGGATTATGCTATAGGAAATATCCCCTGGCATATATTAGGTGCTCAAGGAATATTTTTGGATAGATGGCTATAAGAAATGAATTATGTCACATTTGTATGGCATTCATTGAGATTTAGAAAATGTGCTCAATATTTTGAACAAACATAAATGTTTAAATACAAGGGAAAAGTCATTCTCACATTTCTAATGATGGAAAATGGGAACTGGTCTTGAAATCCTTCCAATAAATGTTCCTTTGTTCTGGCATCTTTTTTATGAACTTCAATATCTTACTCAAAGTGACAACAGCTGAAATAAATGTACAATGTGAACTCACCTTCTATGTCTAGATATACATTCGCCCAATATTCCAAGTTTTCTTGGAAGCCTCATAACTCTTATTATAACTATATAAAAGATGAAATAGCATGTTATTAGCAACTTTTATTTATTCAGAGACCAGAAGTCAAGTACCCAAAGCTTTACAATGGCCTTGAATATTTACTGTCAGGGGCCATATTAGCAAAGTAGTCAGCCTAGAAGACAACTACTAATTAATTTGTAATTAAGGATTTTATGGTAAATTTAATTTTTTTTGAAAGGAGGCAAAAGAGCAGATATGTTTCTATCCTTAGTATTGAATATTCATAGAATAAATTCATCAGACCTTTCCTAGGTGAATAGAAGGCTGGCAGAACTCTGCTAGGGGATGGTTGAATGAGTTGGCAGAGAAAGATCACATTAATACATGCCTCACAGTCTTGCTACACAAAGTACACCCTGGATACTCCAACCATCTTCCTCCTACAGGAAGCAGAATTCACAGCCATATAGGTAATGTAGAAATATCCCCAAGCCCTTGAGTGAGGGAATTTATGTTTCTATGATAATTAATTCTATCTGCACTATATCAGCAATGAATCATAAATACTGTTGTTATTGTTATCAAGTTGCCAAGGGAACATTTTTTGTTTGATTTAATTCTTTTTTAATTTAACATCCCATTGAATTTCATTTTTCAGCAAGAATTCCAATGGATTTTCTTCATTTCTTAAATATATTTTAGGTTGTAGGAAGACCAACTTGAACATCTTTTTAGCCACAAGGTTGTATGATGTAATTTGTAACATTAAGTGTAAATATTTGTTTTTCTTAAAGAAAAATGCAGCAAAAAAATTTTTAAGGCCATTTGGGTTAAAAATAAAAAGAATTTTATGCTTCAAGAAAACATTTAAAATAAAAAGGAATTCAGTTAAGCAGGTTTACAATTGGAAAATTTTCAAAAGATACACATGCATGGTCTGTTGCTAGTATAAAGGAAATGAGTACAAGAAAACCACAAGACGAATGTTTTAGAAAGTTATTGCTAAATGCTTTCTATTTGGTGTGTTTTGACTAACAAATTAGTTGTTGATTCAACCTAAATCAAAATTGCTACAAGTTAAAAATAAATAAATAAATAAATTATAAACCCCATTGTTGTGCTTATGTTTAATTTTATTTTACTGTCTAAAATAAAGCATTTAGTGGAATTATGTAGAAATAGCTCAGTTGCTAAGGAGACAGAATTTAGAAAGAACTCTATAATTTTAAAAGTATATTCACAAAAACATTTATACACCACTTTCCATTCTTTTGTTTGTAACTGTGTCGTTAATTTTGTGTTTATGTGTCATTAATTTTTAAGAGCAGAGGAAAGTGGAGAAGTAAAATCAAAGGATCTTATTTTGAACCACTTGCTAGGAGAAGCAGCCAGTAAGAGAAAATTTTTAAATGTGGAAGTAAGCAAAACCACCAATCAAGTTGCAATATTTTCCTATTACTGTAGAAAGGAGGTTATTTTTGAGCATGTCATGTCACAAATGAAAGAGAAAGTTCTCCTTTCTTGTTCCTTTGAATCTTTGTGGCATGGTAAAAAGTGTTTACAAAGTAATTTCATTCCTCTTATTGACTGAAACTTGTTCATCTCTTTAGAGATCTTCCTCTGCTTTTCACACAATTTAGGGCTCTGAAATCAAATATTAGGTCAGCTGCCTAGCAAATGACCATAGAAAGCTTAACTTTTTGGCTTACAGAAGCAGTTTGCCAGTGAAATGTAGTAAATATTACATACATTATTTGGGGGAGGGGAGTTTGGTGACATTCCAAGCACTGCTTAAGGGATCACGGAGCCATTTCTGGTGATACCAAGTCAACCAGATCCGAGGTTCCAATACTTAGAGCCTGCAGTGCTGGGAGCTGCCAAAGCCAACACTCTGTGGCACCCAGGACTAAACTGGTGACTCCCATGTGCTTCTAACTTTTCTTCTAGATTTCCAGTCCCAACCTGGAAGACTTTAAAGATTTTAAGTTATTGCTTGCTCTTCAAGCCCTTGTTCTCCCTTGAACACATATCTTGCTTCTCTCTGTTTTTTGCTTGCCTATTTCCAATCTGGAAAATCCTGTATTCTCTCTTGAACAAGTACTTTTACTTTTCTTTCTCCTTACATCTTTCTAAATAAATTTCAATAAAAACTTATTTGCTTTATAAAAAAACTATTAACTGACCTAAATTGAAAGTGTGCCTCTTATTGTAATCACTAATTATCATCATTCTTCTCCCCTGATAATTCAGAAGACTCAAAGACTAATCCCGTTACCACCAAATTCTGAGATCATTAGAAATTCTCTCTTGTAATTAGAAATTTTCTTTCTTCTTTTCTTTCACAACCTTTATTTATTAAAAGCCAAGTAATACACAAGGTATCTGTAGTGTCAAGAAAGGTCCCACAACCCAGTCGCTCAGGGTTGAAAGTGAATTGGATGGAAGTATATTTAAGAACAGAATAGAAATTTAAAGCATAGATGGTGGAATATGATGGAGTAGTTGGAATATGATCAGTCCAAGAATAAATTGTATCCTTTTTCACTGTATCACTGTCATCCCATTGTTCATGTATTTACTCCAGCAGGCACCAGTAATGTCTCTATTATACTCAGCCCTGAGATTTTAGCAGCTTCTCCTTACTCATCTTTCCCAACAATTGGAGGCTCTTTCAGAGTCAGGTAAATGAGACCTATCGTTACTGTTTTTGGCATATTGAATATGGCATGGATAGCTTGCCAAGCTCTGCAGTGCGGGCGGAATACTCTTGGTAGCTTGCCAGGCTATCCTTTTTAAATTTAAAAAATTTTATTTTTATAAGGTTGTTCACATTAATCGGTTACATTCAATATTTCAACACTAATCCCACACCATTATTTCGAATTAAGAAATTGTATCTTGAACCAGTTAACCATTTCTGAATTGTCTCCTTTTTTATGTGTAATAAAGATTATTTTATTGAGTTTTAAGTGACATATTGTAAGTCCTAGCAGAGGGCTATAACATGGTAAGCACTCAGTAAGCCACAATTGTTTCTACCTTTCCTACCAGAATTGGTTAAATGAGCATCCACAGGATGTAGATTTCCTAGGAATTTATACTGAATTCTGCTGAACTAACTGAGCATGTCCAATGAAGAGAAACACCAAAGGAATTTAAAGCAATTTCAATTCAAAAGTCTCAATCAGAATTTAGGCCTCATGGATATTGTGAGAATCCTTTATAAACTCATAAGTGATATTATATGCAAATTTGTCTTTATTTCCTGCTTCCTATTCTTTTTGATGGGCTGGAGTGATAGCACAGCGGTAGGGCATTCGCCTTTCACGCTACCTACAGGGATTCCATTCCTCCACCCATTTCAGAGAGCCTGGCAAGCTACCCGTGGCATATTGGATATGCCAAAAACAGTAACAATAAGTCTCACAATGAGAGACAGTTACTGGTGCCCACTCAAACAAATCAATGAGCTACGGGATGACACAGTCATTCTTTTGATGACAGAGACATTTAGTTCAATATTAGAAACTAATGCTAACAAGGCTGGAGAGATGATAATACAGCAGGTAGGGTGCTTGCCTTGCACAGCCAGCATCACATATGGTTCCCCCAAGTCTTCCAGGAGGGCTGAACACAGAGTCAGGAATAAGTCAGGTGTGACCCCAAAACAAAACAAACAAAAAAACAAAAAGAAAGTAGTGCTAACTACAAAAGAATAAAATTAATATTCATATATAGCAAAGCTTTTCTAGGGTCAATGAGATCATATGGGGGTTAAGGTATTTGCCTTTATACAGCTAACTGCCGTTCTCAGCACCACTTGATCTTCCAAACACTATTGGGAGTGGCTCCTAAGCACAGACCTGAGAGTATCTCCTGAACACTGCCAGTGTGGTTCCCAAAATTTTAAAACAAAATAGTTTTAAGCCTAAAAAAATTAAACTCCCATCAATGTGACACACCAAGTAACCAATGACTGAGTTTCCAAGGAAAACAGCTCTGGGTACTGTGAAGTCCTGGACCACCAAGTCAAGTAAGCTCTAAAAACAAGTCATTCTCACCTGGGGTCGATTGGTCCCCCAGGACACATTTTACAAAGACTGGACACAGGCAGGGCATCCAGTGTGTAGAGAGTAGAGGCCCAGTTAAACCTCCTGCATATAAAGGATAAGCTCCACATCAAGTCATTATCCAGGACAGAAGGTCCAGGAAAGTCCTTAGCATGAGACACCTACTCCAGATATGAAGGGTTCCCAAAGCAGAACAAAAATGACTGATCATGTTGATAAGTTTCTTCTTATTATCTTCTTACTAAGGATCTGGCAGTGAGTTACTTAATTTCAACAGGTTCTTTCCAAGGTAGCTGTTTGACAATAAGGAAATGGAGGCAAAGAAAATATAAATAATAGGCCCACTGATGATAAGATACTGATTCTAAGCCTCTGAGCCTGCCTGATTCTGAGGTCTGAGCTTCCAACACATATGTGTGTGTGTGTGTGTGTGTGTGTGTGTGTGTAGTGTTTTAATAGTGTGTGTGCATGAATGTGTTGTATTTGTGGTGTGTGTATTAGTTATATGTGTGTATGAGTGGCATGTATATAAGTATGTATATAGTGTGCATAGCTCTGTGTGTGTGTGTGTGTGTGTGTGTGTGTGTGTGTGTGTGGCCTCAGCCCTTGCTTCCTAGATTTTTGGCGCAAGAGAAATATTCATGATCAGTTCAGATACCTTATATTTGGAATAACCTGTCCTCACTTATGGCAGCAAAGGTGCTGCAAATCTGTTTTCCTTATGCAATTCATGACTTTAATGAGATCACAGCCCCCAGATGAAGAAAAGACTGTTATATACTCATGCTACACAGTAGGAAGATAAACTGGGAAACAGCTGAGCAAACCTAAGCAACTGAGGCAAATGCTCTGAATCCCTGGATTTGGAGCCAGGCAGTCATGAATGAGGAGTGACCACATGGGGCAGAGTAGAGTTGAGGCAGCCTATTAGTTTCTGTTACTTACTTTTTTCTCTAGGGTCAACCAGCCCTTGGCCATCAATCAGCTTCTTTGTAGATCTTTGTAGATCATTTTCCTAATCATTCTGACCCAGGACTGCTGTTCAGAGGCATTCTCTTAGGCTAAAATACTATTCATAGTCAAAGACACATGTCAGTTTGTGGCCCATTTGTTCAATGATCTAAAGGAATGTGAACCCCAGAATTTGAAAAAGAAACAATATTTGGCATTAGGACAAACTGAGAGTTTCTAGGTCAAGGTTGGAAGCTGCTGAGATTTAAATTTAGGTCAGGATACTAACATCTAAATGACCCTTGAGACAGAGGTAAACCTAATGAGGACAGCACAATTTTTTTTATATGACTCAATTCTTAGCAACTGAAAAACTTCCTCTGCTTCTCACTGGACTGAGGGGAGGGTATGGAGGAGAAGGAAGGAAGGAAGGAAGGAAAGAAGGAAGGAAGGAAGGAAGGAAGGAAGGAAGGAAGGAAGGAAGGAAGGAAGGAAGGAAGGAAGGAAGGAAGGAAGGAAGGAAGGGAGGGAGGGAGGGAGGGAGGAAGGGAGGGGGGAGGGAGGGAGGGAGGGAGGGAGGGAGGAAGGAAGGAAGGAAGGAAGGAAGGAAGGAAGGAAGGAAGGAAGGAAGGAAGGAAGGAAGGAAGGAAGGAAGGAAGGGTTTGAAAGATAGATGCAGAAGACAAGGAGGATACTGGGAGTCTGACTATCTAATTTGAGTTTCTTGTTCTCCAGTGGTTATGGAGGTAAATTTACCAAATGGTAAAGGGCAGAAATATTGGCAACTAAACAAGAGAATTTAGAAAAATAAATTCTTGGACTCCTATGGCATCCTAAGGCTGAACCACAAAGATACGGAACACCTGAAGGAACCTATCACAATAGAGAAAATTAAAATGATAATTAAAGTTCTTTCCCTAAACAAAAGAACAGGCCCAGATGGATTCATTCATTAGTGAGTTCTTTCAACCCTCTAAGTAGTGACTGCTTATCTTTTTTTGGCTATTTCAGGAAATCAAAGAAACAGAAATAGTTCCAGTTTCTATGAAGCAAACATTACCCTGATACCAAACAGACAGAGAGCACAAAAAGAGAGAATTATAGACTGATAACACTGATGAACATAGATACAAAAAATTCTTAGCAAAATACTAGCAAATTAAATCCAACAACTCATAAAATATATCAGACACCATGACCAGTGGAATTCATCCCAAGAATGCAAGGATGGTTCATCATATGAAAATAAAAAAAACTATCAATATAAGAAAAATAAAATCAAATGATCACGTTAGTAGATGCAGAGAAAGTATTTGACAAGATCTATCACTATTAATAATTGAAAAAACAATAAAATGGGAATTAAAAAGACTTTTCTCAACATAGTCAAAGCAATTTACCACAAGCCCAAAGCAAACAATATGCTCAGTAGAAAAAAATTAAAGCCTTCCCTCTAATATCAAGCACAAGACAAGGTTGCCCACTCTTACTTCTTCTATTAAAAATAGCACTGGAAGTACTTGCCAGAACAACTAGGCAAGAAAAAAAAAGATATGAAGGTTATCTTGATAGAAAAAGGAAGAAGCAAAATTTTTACTATTTGCAGATAACATGGTACTATATCTAGAAAACCCTAAGGACTCTACAGAAAAGCTACTAAAAACAATATATTTGGGGCTGGAGTGATAGTATAGAGGATAGGATGTTCACCTTGCATGCAGCCAACCTGGGTTTGATCCCCAGCATCCCATATGGTCCCCTGAGCACACCCAGGAGTAATTCCTGAGTGCAGAGTCAGGACTTAACCCCTGAGCATTGCCAGGTGTGATCCAAAAAGAAAAAAAACTTGAAGTCACTTAGACAACCCTTGGGATATAGTTAGACTAGAAAAAATACCCCATTCCTTTTATTATTTTGGTTCTGCTTTGGGGCAGGGATTGGGGGTCTGGATGGAAACGCCTGAGTATGGTGGTGAAAGCTATAATGGTGGTGGGATTGGTGTTTGATTATCAAATGTAATCAAATACTGTGAACTACATTATAAAGTAAAAAAAATAAGAAAAAAGAAACAATATATTTGTATAGTAAAATTGCAGGCTACAAAAATCAACACGCAGAAGTCCACAGCTTTTCTATATGTAATAAATAAAATAGGAGGGAGAGAGAGAGAAATTTTCAAAAATCATATTTACAATTGTACCTCAGACCTCTGTCAACTTCACCGTGGTCTATTTCTCTTCCATTAATTTCTCTATTACTTGGTTACTTTTTCATTACTTGCTTTTTTTGGGGGGGAGGGAGAGCTCAGGGAATCACTCCCTGGCAGAGCTCAGGGAATCACTCCTGGTGGTGCTTAGGGGACCATATGGGATGCCAAGGATTGAACTTGGCTTGGGTGTATGAAAGCTAGCATCCTATCCACTGTACTATTTTTCCAGCCCCCAAAGTTATCTTTGCTTCCAAATGACTACTTTCCCAATCAAATATAAATTAATGTTTTGAATGTTTTAATGTAATTAATGATCTATCTACTCAAATGCATTAAAATATCAAGTTCTTCCATCCTGAGCTTCAATGTTTTAATAGTTCTAACTTGAATCTTCTTCTAATTTTGAAGGACAGTATATTCTTCAATTGTTCAAGAAAGGAGTGTCTCTGTCACACATAAGAACAGACATGCTCTTTTGGTTGTTAGCCCTTCTCATCCTCTGTGGCTTCTTGTGGAATTACAAAGGACTATTAAAAATTTCAGATATCGACGATAAGTATGTTTTCATTACTGGATGCGACTCAGGCTTTGGAAATTTGGCAGCCAAAACTTTTGATAAAAAAGGTTTTCATGTCTTTGCTGCCTGTCTGACTGAATCAGGATTAGCAGCCTTAAAGGCAGAAACATCAGAACGACTTCACGCAGTGCTTCTGGATGTAACAGACCCTGAGACTGTCAAGAGGACTGCCCAGTGGGTGAAAAACCAAGTTGGGGAAAAGGGTGAGTGACCTGAGAGTGGGGAGAAAGGACATGATGGTGGGATAATGAGAGCAAATGTGTCTGATTTTAAAGTCTTTCAAGAATGTCTCCTAAAATCCTGTGGTATTCTAGACACAATTAGAGGAATCATGGAGTAGTTTGTGAATGGTTTCAAGTTGCAATCTCTCTGTGTGCATGAAAGGCACAGGCAAGTTATCCCCGGTCTTAAGTCTTAGTGGGTGGATTTAGAACTGAGATGGAGATACTCACTTTCGTGGTCATCTCCTGTGAAGTGTTGCTCCAGTCCTAAACACATCAAAAAGACATCAGGAGCTAAAATTTACAGAATAACAGAGAGCATCTGAATATCTGAGACACCTTGTCCACTACAAATTTTTCTTTCAATGGGAGAGGGCAAAAATGGTCTGAGATACTCCAGATGGAATCCCAGCAACCAAGAGCTTCCACAAGCAACACCCACCCACCCTCAGTATGTGGATTCCAGGACCGAATCTCCAGTCTGCAGTCTCCCCTGGTGGCAGAGGACCAGGGGAGGGGCAGAGGACCACCCAGTAGACTGGCTGTCACACCCACCATTTGCCGGGTGCCATCTTAGTGCACCAACAGCCCTGACCCAGAGCCTCCCAATTGAATCCCAAAATGGATTAATGTCATACAGAGATGTCTTTGGAACCAAACCACTTACAATCTAGAAATTTACATTTACAATTGCAGCCATGCAAGCTCTCATGATATTCAAAATGTGCAGTGGAAAATAAATTATCTATCGTCTGCCCCTGGCGGGTAGCTTGAATGGTGGTGGGAAATTTGGAGCAAAACAAAATGCCCAAAACTAGAGAGAGAGTATATTGGGGAAATTGTCTGCCATAGGTGCAAGGTGAGGACTGGGATGTAGGTGGTGGAAAATGCACTGGTGGAGGGACAGGTGTTTCATCATTATGTGGCTGAATCTCAAACATAAAAGCTTTGTAACTCTATCTCATGGTGATAGCACTGTAAGCACTTCATCCCGATGTTCATCGATTTGCTCAAGCGGGCACCAGTAACATCTCCATCGTGAGACTTGTTACTGTTTTTGGCATATCGAACACACCACGGGTAGCTTGCCAGGCTCTGCTGTGCAGGTAGGATACTCTTGGTAGCTTGCCAGGATTTCCAAGAGGGATGGAGGAATAGAATCTGGGTCGGCCACGTGCAAGGTAAACACCCTAACCACTGTTATTGCTCCAGTCCCAACGATTATACAATTAAAAAAAAAACAAAAAGAAGTAATGTGGACTTCATGCCCAGTTCAATCAGCTTAATCAATGGCTGAATAAATAGCAGTACTCCTACATTATTTAAAAAAATGTCCTGAGAATTTGAATATAGGTGTTTTATGGTTGAGTTGGGAGCCATCAGACAGTCATTCTGTTTTAAGTTCTGTTCAGGTCGCAGCATTCTGAATGTCTGGTCTTCTCATGGCTTGTAACAGAACTTCAACGATTTTTAGCTGAGCCTGCCACCCTCTCTGCTAACACTTTCCCCAAACTGCCAAGTATTTCAAAGAGGAGTGATACTCAAGGAGGATATGGCCTCATTGTGAAAAATTCCCATGGATGAAGATATTTTCACAAAGAAAAAGTTATGATTTTTTAAAATCACATCTTCAACATATAGTTGGGACTCTGAACCTTGAAAGCAATAATTTGATGACTCCAGATAATTTCAAATGCTTGAATACTCAACATCTTTACTAATATTAAGTATTTTCTATGATAAAATTTGCCCAAGTGGAAGCTAGGGAGAAAGTACAAGGGTTAACGCATACATACGCCTTGCATGTGGTTGACACAGTTCAATCCCAGCACCACATGATTACCACCTCAGTCCCCATGGAGGACCCCAACAACCCCATGTCCTCTGGCCCTCATTACCTGCTGGCTAAATAGACCAAGAATCACAGGATTCTTACCCCAGGGTTCCTGAGCACTTCATTCCCCCATCAAATAAGCCAAGTCAAAGATTACACTTTTTACCAAAAATAAACTTGCAGTAGTGGGTAAGAGCAATAACACAGCATGCAGAGTGCTTACTTTTCACACAGCTGACCTGGGTTTGATCCCTAGCACCACATATGGTTCCGTCAGCAATATCAGGAGTTATTCCTGAGCTCAGAGCCAGAAGTAAGCCCTGAGCATTGCTAAGTATGGCCCCAAACCAAACTAAAATGGAAATAAATGAGAAGTAGATTGATGTTGTTCTTTGTTCAAAGAGAAAAGTTGACAAATATTTTCTGGCATTGTGATTTACCACAAAAAAATAGATCTATTCAATCCATATGTGAGATTAAAACGCAAAAAGTCTCTTTCTGACGGGATTGGTACTTGACATTGAGAACCAAAAAAGTTCAGTGTGAGAGGGCTTATGGTAACAGAACTTCAACAATTTTTAGCTGAGCCTGCCTCTCTGCTAACACTTTCCCCAAACTGCCAAGTACTTCAAAGCAGGAGTGGTACTCAAGGAGGATATGGCCTCATTGTGCAAAGCAAGTGTTATGTTTCTGCCATGGATGCCTGAGTATCCAGCACCTTCTGCCACACCTCCCTTCCCTCCTCTCTCTTGTAGGTCTCTGGGGTCTGATCAACAATGCTGGCATTCTCGGGGTTCTGGCTCCCACTGACTGGCTGACAGTGGATGACTTCAGAGAACCTATCGAAGTGAACTTCTTTGGCCTCATCTGTGTGACACTAAATATGCTTCCCCTGGTCAAAAAAGCTCGAGGGAGGATTATCAATGTCTCCAGTGTTGGGGGTCGGCTTGCATTCTGCGGAGGGGGCTACATTCCATCCAAATATGCAGTAGAAGGCTTCAATGACAGCTTAAGGTAAAATGAACATCATTGTGTTAGGAAATAATAGCTTCTAACATTTACTGAAGACACTTGGTTTAGTGCTTTAAATTATTCTCAGTTTATAGATGATACTGTGAAACTAAGAAAGATTTAGTATCTTGCCCACGGTCTCCCAGCTGATAAGTGATAGAGCTTCATTTGAATTGAAGTCTAAGTCCTTTTACTTCTTTTCATTGATGCATGATGCTGAGAGGCAACAAATTTATATTCAACAGGCCACTTGTTAAACAGCTAAGAAATCAGAGAAATTAAATCAGGGTAAGCCTCCCCATTGGTATTATGCTGATGCAAACAAAATAGTACCACATCATCTAAACCTTCTGTAGAAATTATTTTATAAGATAAATGTTATTGTCTCAAAGTTATGGATGTTTTTTCCCTTAATTTCAAAATCTATAAGCAAATCTCCATGCCTCTCAGACACCTCCCTGCGTTCCCAGAAAAAACAGGATCAGAAAAGACAATTTTTCTCTGATGCTCCCTCTACTTCCAAATGAGACAGAACAGGGAGGTTCTAATCAGAAGTGAAGATTTTGCTACCGGAGAAGGCATTGATTACATAACTTTTGCTGGGGAATTTTAGAGCTCTAAACAAAGAACCAGTTTAGCAAAAATACTTGAGTCACTAGTTTCAGGCATAAACTTGGGGGAGTTTAAAATATTTGAGATAAAATATTTGAGATAGTAATTTACTATTTTTTTACTATTCATGCTTTTTGCCAGACTTGAGGGCTCTCAGTTTTTTGTATCAAACATTTTTTATACAACCTATTCTTTATCTTCTCCTTATGGGATTTTAAACATTGGGCCTTTAGTTTTTGTCCCTTGGGCTTCTAAGGCTCTTATCACTTTGTAAACCATTTTCTCTCTGAAATTCAGATTGGACAATTTCTAGTGCTCTGCATTCAAACCAATTGACTTTTTTTCCAGCACCATTCTACTACTGAATCCAATAAATAGATATCTTATTTTGGTGTTTGCATTTTTCAAGTGTGAAATATCCATTTGATTCTTTTTATAGTTTTCATCTTTTCTGATTTTTTTAACTTTCAATTCACTTCAAGAGTGTTTTTCTGGGGTTGGAGTGATAGCCCAATGGGTAAGGCATTTGCCTTACAAGCGGCCGACCCGGGTTCAATTCCCAGAATTCCATATGGTCCCCAAAACACAGCCAGGAGTAATTCCTGAGTGCATGAGCCAGGATGCCACCGGGTGAGAATCCCCCTCCCAAAAAAGAGTGTTTTTCTCTACATGTCAGAACATTTTTTCAATAGCAGTTTTAAAGACTGATGTTTGAAACATCTGTATTTCTTCAACACTGACATCCATCCATTGTCTTTTCTAACACATTAAGATATTCCTAGCTATTTTTGTGCTAAGTAATTTATATTGTATGCTAAATATTTTTAGTTGTATGTAACTTTGAATCATATTAAAATTCAATGACAAATGTGGAGAATGTGATGTCTGTATTCCAGTAGACATTCATTCAGAAAATGCATCTAACCATCCTTCAGTTGGAAGGCAATTCCATGTGCAAAGATTCAGCAATACTATTCCTGCCTTTCCACTTTTGCACCACAGGGTGACCTGGATGTGAAAAACAATCTGTCTCAGAATTAATTCTCTAAGTCAGAGCCACACAGACTCCTGTACAGTGCACAATGTTATGCTGAATTCCCTGCCTCCCCTCTCTGTAATCCTCTGTGTTTTTTTTGTTTTGTTACTTGAGATTACCTCCCAACTAGAAGTTACTCCATTTGCTATCTTCTTCCCAAAGTGGCCAAGGAATGGAGTAATCGTGTGATGAAAGAAAGACAAAAAGCAATGGAGTTTCTTACCACCATCTTGGTTTCATAGTTACTCTTATTAAACAGGAAGGATCCCTCTTTCAGATATTTAGGCGCCTACAGGCATTCATTTCTCTGTGGCTACCACCACTACCATGGCCACAAAGTTACCTGAAAACTGGACTATGAAATGAGAAGAAAATAAAAAAGAATTTAAGAAATAGGAATCTGACCGATTCTTCCTGAACACTTGAATTCTCCTCGCATAGTCTCTAGCTCAGAAAATGGGCTCCTCCTACCAACATCTCTATAAGTAAATGATGTTTTTCCTTCCACTTCTGAGTAGTTAATTTGAGTACAAAAGAAGGACAAGCAGGGTGGGGGCAAAATAAGCAAAATATACTGTTGGTCCAAACTCTGATCTCCTCCCATTTGCTTTTTAATATTTTCACTGAGAGTTCTTAAATTGTTGCTTGATGCATTCAGCCCAGGATTGGCAGTGGCTCTTTAATAATCTTTGTACCTACCTGGTAGGTCAGTAGGAAACAGAGGTTTGTCTGCCTAATCTGTTTCACCTAAAACAAAACCCATCACTATCAGATTAAAGTCCCTAAATTGCAAGTGGTTCCATCAGTAAACATCCTAGCAAGAAATAGAGGTAGATGATAATTGGGCAAATAGGGACTGGAGAGGCAGTACAGGGGTTATGGTACTTGCCTGGAATGTGGCTCACATTTATTTGACCCCCAGCACTGAATATGGGCCCCCAGTAGGGCCAAAATCATTCTTGAGCAGTCAGGGGTAATCCCTGATCACAGTGGGTGTATCCCAAGAGAAAATGGGGGCTGAAGAAGGATACACAAATGTGAAAGTAATGTAGGAAAATTATAAATAGTAGTGTGATGTCTGGAGCTGAATGACAGCAGAAACCTTTAATCCATAGGGGGAAAATGTACAACAAGATGAGGCAGTTTCCATACCTGAATACATAGAAACTGTCTTCCCCAGTTAAGGAGGAAAATGAACTAACAGGAGGAATAATTATTCAATCTTTTCATCATTGGTCTCCCAATATACTGTACCCAAAGATGTGAAAACATAATTAATACAGGTCAGTCTTCGCAGAGTTTCTCGGGGGAGAGAGGTAGACAGGAGGGCAAACAGAAGACGTTTGTGGTAACAAAGAAACAAAATTAAATTTAATCTTATTATTATTATTCATCATTTTATTTCATTATTGGAGGCACAAGTTATGATCTATACCAGAGATGTTTTTACTTCTAATTTATTTTTATTTTTTATTAAATAACTGTGAGATACACAGTTGCAAAGTTGCTCATGATTGGATTTGGGTCAAACAATGTTCCAACACACATCCCTTCACCAGTGTACATTTCCCACCACCTATGTTCCCAGTTTTTCTCTTTCTATCCCACACCCCAAGTCTGCCTCTGTGGCAGGCACTTTTCTTCCCCTATCTTTCTCTCTCTCTCATTTTATCTCTTTTTCTCTCTCTCTGTTTCTCTGTCTTTCCTTCTCTTTCCTTTTGGCATATGGTTTGCAATGCAGTTACTGAAAGGTTATCATGTATATCCCTTTACCTAATTTCAGCTCTCAATTCTTGCTGAGAGTGATCATTTTTAACTATAAAACAATGTTTTTCAAACACTAATGTGCATAGGAATCACTGGAGAATCATATGAAAGTGCAAGTTTCTCCATGTCCCCTTGATTGCCCTGTGAGATTTGCAATGCACTAGGCATACTACATCTGAAAGTAATCAATAAGAAGTGCTCCTTTCTGAATCATGCAGCTGATGATAAAAATGGTATTGTATAAGCAGGCAGTATTGTTCAATGGCAGCTCCAGAGTGTATAAGTATGAGAAGGTTTAGGGGTGTCAGAAGAAAGCTGTAATATTTTCCAATCAAGTATGATGGTTTTATACTCTTTGTACCTACCTGGCAAGTTTTGTTGACTGACTTAAAACCATTTATCCTGCGATTGCATGATATTTTCATGAATGAGTGAGGAGAAAAGTCTTCTAATGACTCTTTTAGCACTGCTACTTTTTGAAATTCAAATGAGATCAGATGATGAGTAACTAAAATATAATTAAATTGAAAACAACCTATTTAATTTTAATGCAAGCAGAATTCCTTTCAAAATCTCTGAAGGTCAAGATAATTTGCATTTTTCATGAAAATGCTTAAAATTAACAAGAAATTGCTGGAAAATAGAACTTAAGATAAATTGAATCACGTTTAAAATTCAGAGTTAGAGATTTTAAACATCTTATGATGATGTTTTCTCTAAAATGACTATTCCTGGTGAAAGTAGAAATTAATTTAGGTCATCATTATCCATATGATGGTTTCTAATATGCTGGTTTGCTTTAAGAACAGGCACCAAGAAACCCCTATAACCTGTTACCTAGTGAATAAAAAGACTTTTGGTTTGATGTGGTGTCATGTTGAAACAGCTGAGCACCATAGGGAGCAGATTATTTGCATTGGGGATTGTCATGCTAAATCCTGCAGCCATCCCCATCTGCAATGCAAGCTTCGTTACTAGAATGGAGATTAACTGGTTCAACCGGGTCCATCATTAAACTATTCCACCATCATATTCCTTGAGCACAGAGAAGAAACCTGTCCTGACCCAGAGTACTTGGTATTCTAAGAAAATATGGCAGAGAGGGAACACTGGAGTCCAGCCGATCCAATCAATCCCTTTCCTATTCTGACAATACCCTAACCCTTTCTCCACTAAGACTTCACTTTATTGTTCTCTGCAAAATAATAGACTAGAACAAGAAACTCCTTTCTAGTGAATCCAAGTTTTGTTTCATGGAAATATTCACAAGGAAATGAAGTAAATGGTCACCCAAATAGTACACATTAGGTAACTAGACCTGTATATTAAACATTTTCAATATTGTTGTGTTGTTATTGTTGTTGTTGTTTTTCTTTCACAGACTGGACATGAAAGCTTTTGGTGTACATGTCTCATGCATTGAACCAGGAATGTTTAAAACAGGGCTGTCTGATCCAGCAGAGTCCACTAGAAAGAAGCTTTCCATATGGAAACAGTTATCACCAGATGTCAAAAAACAGTACGGAGAAGATTACATTGCAAAATGTGAGTTTGTGAGTGAATTGGGGTCCTCTGCGATGTATTGTCTTGCATGCATAAAGAAGTAAACATAAATTTCTTTTATTTAATTTTTGGTTTGGGTGCCATACCTGGCCGGGATCAGGGCTGGCTCTGGGCTCAGGGATCATGTCTGGCAGTGCTCAGGGGATCATTTGGGGTGCCAGGACTATAACTCGGGTCAGCTGCTTGCAAAGCAAATACCGTACCTGTACTGTCACTCTGGCCAAGCAAACACAAATTTAAAAATAAAGTTCTGGGACAAGATTGCTCAAGTGGTGGAGCACATGCCTAGCAGGTGTGAGGTCTTTCATTCAATCCCTAAAACTGCATTCCTCTCTATTACTGGCCCCACACCAGCACTATCAGGTGTAAGCCTGGTAGCCCCCAAACATTGCTAGATCTGAGAATTGCACTACAAGGCTAAAAAACTAAACCACTGGACTAGAACATTGAGCCAAGCATCAATGATTCCTCTTCATTCTAGTATCGTTTTTCTCAGATACTTATAAATATTTATGACATTCCAAGGTCTAAACTAATGCCTAAGTACCTTAGCTTACATCATTACTCAAAGGAGCTGTAGTAATTAGCAGAGATTTGGAAACATCCCAAATCATAGACCAGGTATGTGTATATATGGACAGAAGCACATTGTCCTTATTTCTGCATATGCATCCTATCCTTAATAAGTTCCAATTATTAACTCAATATTGCTCAGAGATTTGTGGAGGCTACAAAATATAAAGACTCCAACTCTTGTCCTCAATTTTCATATGACTTAGCGAACAACAAACGTAATCAAGCACAATGATAAAGCCATGAGACTGAACAGCAAGCGAGAATATTGATTCTTTACTTCTTAGACAAAATTCATCATCCTAGAAGGTGTGGAATCATTGCTCAATAAATTCAGGCAGGAAAATATCATTGTTAATAAAGAAATTAGTATGGAGGAGGTCATACTAATAACCTCTGAATAAGTCCTAGAGAACTGGAGGAAAGGATTGGGTGGAAACTTCCTGAAGCAGGAACACACAGGAGGCATAGAAGGAAGAAGCAACATAAGTCAGACTGAGTCATGGATGAATGACTAATGCCAAAGATCAGATTATGATGATTAACATAGTGTGACATTTATCACGTACTTGTCACCATTCTAAATGATTCCTACTTAAAATATTCAAATAAGTCTTTTGAGGTAGAGATATCTCTTAAGTTTTAGAAGTAGAGGCACAAAGAAAAAACCAAAGCAGCATAGCTGGTAACAGGTAGCAGGAGAGTGAGATTTGTACCCAAGCAGCCTGACCTGGCCATTTGCTTAGGGGTCCCACAGTATAATATAAACAAGGCATTAGGGATCTGGTAGAACTTCTCATGTAAGGGCTTTACCAAGGTCTCAAACTCTCTAGTCCTGATAAGTCTGAATCACAGGTGTCACTAACTGATTTCCCATTATGTGCCAATCGAGTCCCCACCAACCTCTGTCCCCTTAGACCTTGCTATGATCCTGCTTTATTTATGAGCTTGGTTAGACAGCAAGTGAGGGTGGGTGCAAGGTCAAGAGTTTTGAAGCTGGAGCCAAGAGCCAAGTCAGATGCATTTGGGGAAGTATTTTTAAATGACAATCCTTCCAATCACCAGCCCAAATACGCACACACACACACACACACACACACACACACACACACATCAAGAACGAAGTACATGGTCTTCTATATCAACTAGAATATGAGGTTTGAGAAACCTGCCAGAACTTGGGGGAGGATGGAAAAGCTCCCTGGCTTACAGGCCTTATAGACATCATGAAGTACGTTTCCTTTATTGCTTTGAATTTTGCTTCCTGGACCAATACCATCTGCTTCAGAGGTGGAGACCAGGACAAGCCTCTATCAGTTTACAATGACCACCATAGAGAGCTATTAATCACTCACTCACACTCACCTATGCTGCTGATTCCAGTAGGTTCAGAAATAAAATTCCTCATTTAAAAACTTCTTTCTCTGTTTGATATTGCCATACTTTTTACTTTTTTTTTTTTTTTTTTTTTTTTTAAATTTTATTGAATCACCATGTGGAGGGTTACATAGTTCTCAGGATTATGTCGGTTATACAGTTCTCAAACACCCTTCACTTCACCAGTGCCCATCTTCCATCACCAACCCCCCCAGTATACCTGCCGCCCCCTCCCACCTCCCCAGTCCCAACCCTTGCACATGATATGTTTCACTTCGTTTACGCCTTATTTCGATTACATTCCATGTTTCAACACACAACTCACTACCGTTGTTGGGGTTTCCCCCAAAAAAGAAAAGCAGTCCTATTGCCAAGGAGGCATTTGATAGTTCTCCATTGCTAAGAATATAGAGATATTAAGTCCCGCTGTTTGTTACATAGTTTTTCTTTTTCCCCCTTGCCCCGCGCCACCGAGTTCACGCCTGTTTTAGTAATCGCCACGCTGCCTGACAAGGGAAAAAAAAACCGAAAAGGATGGTTATTTCCCGTCATCAGCAGGCGTGGGGCTCTGGCTTAGTTGATAGACTTGTAGAGTATCTGCAAGCAGTCTCTGGAACCGACGGTCTTGCGCTGGTGTCGGCTCCGGCTCGAGATTCCACCAGCGTCCCGCTGTTCCTTGTACATAATTTTTCCCCTTACATCCCATTCCCACGCCACCAGGTCTGTTTGCTTAATGGACATCACACTGTAGTTGATGACACACCGCGTTTCTTCCCGAGAAAGAAGAAAATTTCTTCTCAGCCGGCGTGGGGATATAGCTTAGTTCAGTCTAGTGAGATGGCTACCACTTTGATTGCCTTCAATATTTCAGCAACAGACTTACTATTAGGATCTCCCACAAAAGTCCGCCCCATTAGAAAGGAACCATTACATATTGCTCATACTAAGATGACATTAAGTCGCGCGGCCGCGGAAGCGGCCGCGCGGTTTTGGGTTTCTGTATAAAGTCCAGGGAAAGTACAACCAGAAATAACATCACTATAAACTTTTACCCTTTTATGGTGCTCATAAGATGGAGAAACCTAGAGAGAGGCTCGGCGTCTCCGTTTTGCGCTCAGGAAAACCGCGGCCCCTGCGCTGTGCTCAGGAGGGAGGAGTTGAGAGAGAGACAGGTTAAAAGAATTGGGGGATGCCCGGGTCCCACAGCTTCAGCACGCCGTGGGGTCTCTGGTCCCATGCCGGAATTAGTTCAGTGGGCTGCTTGGGGTCCGGATATTGCCATACTTTTTAAATTCCTTTGGATAAATATTGCTCTTGCATCTCAAAATTATTCTTCATTTGGGCCCTGAACCAAGTGTTCTGTTTTAGAAGGCCGGGGGCCCAATTTTGCTCCAATAGTTCCATTAGAATTTTCTAATTTAAGATTTAGGGCTCAGGGCCCCAAGTAATAGTACAGTGGGCAGGGCACTTACCTTGCATTCAGCCAACCTAGGTTTGATTCCTGGCATCCCATATGCTCCCCAGAGTGCCATCAGGAGTAATTCTTTAGTTTAAAGCTAGAAGTAATCTCTAAGCATTATTGGATGTGGCTCAAAAACCAGAAAGAAAAAAAAAGACTTGAGGCTCAGCTAGATTCACTGGAAAGTAGAGTATAAATGCAGTAAGGGTTCAAAATAGCTACTATAAAGTCAAAGAGATTCACTGCATGCAAGAAGACCAGGTGTGATTCTAAGTATCACGTGGTCACTGACACCACTAGAAGAGATCCCCAAGCACAGAGGTGGAATTAGCCCCCCATCTTGGCTGGATGTGGCCCCAAAACCAAAATAAAAGTGACCTGTCCTTATTTATTTTTTAAAATTTTATTGAATCACCATGAGATAGTTACAAGGCTTTCATTATTTATTATTAGGTAAGACTCTTCGAGAAACTTAGGGCAAGTGGGGTTTGAGTTTCAAATAAATATTTAAATTGTAGAGTTTTCCTTGAGAAGAGACTACCTAATATGCTTTTTTTAAAATTTTTTAAAAATTTATTTATTTTTTAATTAGTGAATCACCATGAGGGTACAGTTACAGATTTACACATTTTCGTGCTTGTGTTTCCCTCATACAATGTTCGAGAACCCATCCTTCCACCAGTGCCACCCCCAGTCCTATCCCCCCACCCCATCCCTCCTCTATGGCAGGGTATTCCCTTTTGTTCTCTCTCTCCTTTTGACTACCTAGTATGTTTTAAGAGCAAAAGCAGAGTGCTGTTTTTGCTGATGCAGTCAAAATATCTGCATCATGACAGTTATCTCAATTCATTCGTCTGTCACTTCATTTGCCTGAAAATTAGGATATTTTTAAACTCCCAAGTCAGACATTTCGGGATAAATTCCTCTTTAGTCATTGTATTACAAGGCGTATGGCCTGAGGGCACACCCATGCACCCACACTTCCCCCAAACACAATACTTCCTTCAAGTAAGTTTGGAATCAAATCCAAATTTTTCTGGGTTTACAGACCTCACATACATCACGAAGTACATTTTCTTCATTGCTTTCAATTTTGCTACCTGGACCAGCAACAGCTGAATCATCTTAAAATTTGATAAACAATGAAATTCTTAGGTCCCATTTCACAGATGTCTTAAATATCAGAAGTGGAGCCCAACTTTGTCATGGTCCCAATGGGATTCTGCTACCCACTCAAATCTGAGACACATTGTTGCCTTCTTTTCTGAGGAGTAGATGCAAAGTCATCATTATGGGCCTCCATGATGATAGCAAATTCAACACAATGTCCAGAGTGCTTCCTCCCCTTCACTTCACACCTTAGCCTCACACTGTTCTTTCACTTTTTATCCAAAGAGTAACCGTTTCTTGTCTCCTTTCTACAGGTGTAGACAAACTGAAAATCACTCAGACCTTCATGAACCGGGACCTCTCCCCGGTGGTGGCATGCATGGAGCATGCGCTCACAAGTCTCTTCCCTAAAACCCGTTATACTGTTGGGAAAGATGCCAAGATTTACTGGATTCCGCTGTCTCACATGCCAGCTGTTTTGCAAGATTTCTTATTGTCGAAACAGAGAGTAGAGCTGGATAATCCTAAAGCAGTGTGACTCAGCTGACAACAAGTGCCGGCCCTAGGCTATGAGATGGGCTAAGTTCATCTCCTTTCAATTTCATTTATCTAATTCTTTTATCAATTTTTTATCAAATTCATTTGTAAATGAATTTGAGGTAATTGGTTATCTTGCTGGAAATGAAGGATTAGAACTCAGTTTTATAAGTTTTTGTTTGTTTTATTTTGAACTAAAAGTGTCGGCTCAAGGGCTATTCCTGGTTCTGTGCTCAGGAGTTTCCCCTGACAAGACGGATTTCCATACATGGTGCCAGAAATCAAGTTGGTATTGGCCTTATGCAAGGCAAGTTCCTAAATGCCTCTTCTAAGTCTCTGGCCCCTGTTCTGGAAGTTTTGATGGAGGTGGGAGAACAAAAAGAATTGAAATATGATTTGACTGATATCAGGTAGAACTAGAAACAGGAGATAGGAAGAGGTCAAGAAATATGAGACTTAAAAAAAAAAGAAACAGATACAAGTGTGAAGGACAGTAGACTCTGAAGCAAACACACCTATTTTAGAGAGTTGCAGTCAACTACAGGGAGTAAGGAAGGTGAATGAACAGTCCTGTTGAACACTGATATATCCCTCCTCACTTGGTTTAGAGACCAGAAGAACTGCCCACATTTGCCCTATGATACAATCTGAAAATTCCTTAGAGGTCTTTTATAGATCTGTCTGTAGAGACACAATAAATTCAAATATGGATTTTTTTTATCTGCTCCCCCCAATTTACCAATTCCCATCCTTTACCAGTTACTATCAATTTTATCTCCTAAAGAGATCTCAAGTACATATACTTCTCTCCATTTCTGCCACAACCACTACTCAAGTTTTTGTTATTTCTTGAGACCGTGGCCCTTCCACACCTTTAATTTATTTTTTTTGCATCATAATTGATCAAAATTAATATTGGATCACTTGAATCTTCTTGAAAAAACCCACCACCACCACCACTTTTTTAAACCCTTTGTAGTTCCCATTGCACTTAGCCAGGACTAAATTGTGTAATATAAACTATATTGCACTCTTATATATGGCACTCTTTTTAAGTCTCATTTTAGGCTATTCTTTTTATTTACTATTTTAAGGCCTTTGCCCATGCTCCTAGAATTTTCCATTTTACCTGCTTATCTAGTTTATCCTATAGATCTCAGCTCCTTCTCTTGACTAGCCTATACAGTTCCAGATTCAGACCACTGTCTTTTGCTCCCACCTAGGTTCCCATCTTTACTCTCTCACTGTTCTCACTTTACAACAGGCTACACAGCGCAGTCCAGAGTCACATATTTGTATGGTCAATTAGTTAAAACTGATCTCTCAAATAGACTGTAAGGCCCTGAAATGGGAAACCATGGTGCTTTTCCGATCTTTGTAATCTTTTTCCAAGAACTTTACTGAACATAAACCAGGTATAGTAAACATCTATTAAACTTAGATATCAGTCTCTGTTAGGCCTTCTTACTAAAGCAGTCTAATCTTATGATCAAACTTGCCAATCCTATTAAGTTGTGCTACCATATATCTGTTCTGTGCTATAATATATCTGCACAATTAAAATTCTGTAAGTTCCTGAATTTATAGAGGGCTATAGAGATAGTACAGTGGGTAGGGCTTTGCCTTGCATGCTGCTGACCCAATTTAATTCCCAGCATCTTAGAAGGTCCCTCAAGCTCACTAGGAAAGATCTCTGAGCATAAAGCCAGGAGTAAGCCCTGTGCACTACTGGGTGTGTCCCAAAAGCAACAATAATAAGAAAAATCCTGTAACTCTCTAAAGTCTTTGAGTACTTCTACAGGGACCACCTACCTTCTGTACTGCTAAGGGCATTCCATCAGAGACAAGTCAGTATTGCCATAGTGACTTCCCATGATCAGTTGGTCTAAAATTACGGTGGAGAAGTTTGCATCCACGTAAAATCACGCTGCACATAGCAGTCCGAGAAAACATTAGAAATCATTTCATCCATTGCCATTCCTATAGGTACAATGTGTCCAAGCCTATCAGGCCAAAGAAACTGTTCAACTGGAAATCCTACAGAAAAAACACAACTTTTTAAAAATTTTTTTATTGAATCACCATGTGGAAAGTTACAATGCTTTCAGGCTAAAGTCTGAGTTATACAATGCTCAAATGCCCACCCCTTCACCAGTGCACATATTCCACCACCAGGAACCCCAGTATACCTTCCCCCGCACCCCGCTTCTACCCCCCCGTCAGTGTAGCTGGTAAATTTCACTTTACTTTTCTCTTTACTTTAATTACATTCAATATTTCCACAAAAAACTCACTATTATTGTTTGGAGTTTCCCCCCCACCAAAGTCAAACCTGTTGAAAAGGAAGCATTTGATAATTTGTTTTCCATTGCTGACAATGAAGAGATATGAGGTCGCACGGCTGCTATCGTGGCCGCATAGTTTTGGATTTCTGTATTTTAGTAACTAAATCCAGGGAAATTTCTGCCAGAAATTGCATCACTGCAAGCTCGTACCTCCCTTTTGTGGCCATCATAAGATGGCGGCCGGGGCTCAGTTCACAGTCTAGAGACATTTTTGCAAGAAGCTGCTGGTGCCCAACGTAGTTTAGCAGGCCTCCAGGGCCATGTTTGTGCAGCAGCGGAAAGGCCGCACACGTGCTGCCGCCGGGCTTATATCATGGTGGAGGGCGGCACCAGTACCACCCCTGTCCCAAGATTACCTGCACGTCCCGTTGTTGCAGGCTCGTACCTCCCTTTTGTGGTCGTCATGAGATGGTGGCCGGGGCTCAGTTCACAGTCTAGAGACATTTCTGCAAGAAGCTGCTGATGCCCAGAGTAGTTTAGCTGGCCTCCAGGCCCATGTTCGTTCAGCAGAGGAAACGCCAAAACCACAACTTTTATCTGCCGCTCAGCTCGAAGTTAAATGAAGCAAAGCTCTAGGAGCTTCAAAAAAAAAAATGATCACTTCTGGCGCTTCTCTATACTGATAATCCTAAAACTTTCCAAGAATGTGAAATACCACAAACTAATTGTGGAAAAAAAAGCTGTTCTCAAAGTAAAAGTCTTTGTAATACTTAGAATTATTTATGTAAATTTTATCCATGTCATGGTTTATAAGGACAGTACTGACCAACAGCTTCAAGAATTTTTATACATTGAAAAATAAGACAACTCTCGGGGCTAGAGAGATAGCACAGCAGGTAGGGTGTTTGCCTTGCACGCGGCCGACCCGGGTTCAAATCCCAGCATCCCATATGGTCCCCTGAGCATGGCCAGGGGTGATTCCTGAGTGCAGAGCCAGGAGTAACCCCTGTGCATCGCCAGGTGTGACCCAAAAAGCAAAAAAAAAAAAAAAGAAAAAGAAGACAACTCTATTGAAAATGATACTGGTATTCTTTCTAAACTCCATGATTCAATTTTAAGAGAAGCAGTTAGTAAAGTAGTAGCTAGTATATCAGAAACTAAAGCAGACAGGGTTGTATTTTATTTTATTTCAATTAGAAAATAATCATTTAAAAAACAAATTTTAAAACAAAAAAATACTGGTGGCCTCTGGAGCAGCATGCCCAGAAAACAGACCCAGGGAACTGCAAAAACACCCTCACCTCGGCCAATGTGTCCCCCAGCATCCGGGCCAGAGGGGTTCCTCGGCAAGCATTAGGCCTGCAACAGAAGTAGGACTTTAATTTGGCTTGAGCACCGACGCAGCCAACTCCCTTCCAGGTAGAAGGTGGCAGGGCACGTGGCCTCCAGCCACAGTTATTTTCCCTCTTCCCAGCATTCTGAATTCACATCTCAACCTCCATTACCCAGTTCTGAAGAGAACATCCTGGTTATCCCAATCACATTAAACCAATAGTCCAGTAACCTATTCCATTCTCACGAAAATAACGGTGAACACAAGAAACTGAACAAGCCTATTATAAAAGAACACACCCTCTGAAGCTTCAGTAGAGGCCTCACATAAATTACAGAGGAGCACTAAAGAGGAAGGTAGTATCCTAGAAGGGGGAAAAGGTGACCACCATCAACCAAGCTCGTCCAGAATCCTTTCTAGCAGTCAGAGGGGTAAACTGATAGTGAACTGGAGAGTCCCACCTCCATACTACCACCACAACATGAAGAAACAACACAAATTCCCACCATGAGGAGTGGATGAAGAAAAGAGTCTAGAAGCCTCAACAGGGATCACCCACAAATATGATCTCTCTGATAAAGAATTCAGAGATAAAATGCTGAGGATGATCAAAGAACTAAAAAAAAAAAAAGGTGAAACAGACATCTGGTAAATTAAAGGAGGACATGAAAGAACCCGCGGAATGGACAGCCAAGAAAATACCAGAAGAAATGAGAACAGAAATAAAAAGCTACAAACAGAAGTGTCACTAATAAAGGATTCAGTAGATGAAATTAAAAACTCAGTGGCTTCCCTCAACAGTAGAATGACTACTGCTGAAGACAGAATCAGTGAGCTGGAAAAATAGCTGCAGAAAGCGTACAGGCAACAATATACAATGAGAAAAGACCTCAAAATAGCTTTGGGGGAGTCAGAGACCTAGGGGATGAACTCAAGAGGAACAACATAAAAATCATCAGAGTACCAGAAGAACAGGGAGGCAACCCCAATGAAAAAGCAACAGTTAAAGATATCATTCCTGAGAAGTTCCCAGAGTTGGAGAATGCAGGCATCGAGATCCAAGGGAGGCTGAAGGGTACCAGTTAAAAAAGTCCCTAATAAGAGGACTCCAACACATATCATAATCAGAATGATGGGTATTACCATGGACATTACCATGGATAGATACACAATACTGCAAGCAGCACGATCAAAGAGGGAAATCACATACAAAGGAGCACCCCTTGATTTACAGAAGATTTATCAGAGAAAACCTTCCAAGTCTGAAGACAATGGTGGCATATAGTAAAAAAACTCAATGAAATGAAGGCCTCACCAAGAATACTTTCTCCAACTAAACTCTCACTTAAACTTGAAGGAATGATACACTATTTCATGGATAAACAACAGCTCAGGAACTTCACAAACTCAAAACCAACTTAAAAAAAGGAATAAAGGGGCTACTGTAAGACAGAAAAAAACCCTACAAGTACAACATACCTTCACAGAAAGATGGCACAAAACTCCAAGACAATAATCTCTCTCAATGTCCTTGGTCTAGACAGAGAGTTACAAAATGGATTTAAAAAACTGAACCCAACATTCTGCCAACTACAAGAAACACATCTGAACAGTCAAATCAAACACAGACTCAAATTCAAAGGATGGAAAATAATCCTTCAAGAAAACAACTCCCTCAAAAAAGCCGGGATGGCCATACTAGTATCCTACAACATAGATTTCAGGCTAAAAAAGATTAGAAGGGACAGGAAAGGCCATTTTTTAATAATCAAGAGATATGTACAACAGGAAGAAATCACACTCCTAAACATATATGCATGAAATGAGGGACAAGCTAAATATTAAAAAAAAAACTGCCAATAGACTTCAAGAAGGACATTGGTAGCAACACATTAGTGGTTGGAGACTTCAATAATGCCTTATCACATCTGGATATATTATCAAGATTACAACTCAGCAAGGAAGTACTGAATTTGAAGAAAGAAATAGAAGAAAGATGGCTAATAGATATATAAAGGGCCTTCCATCCCCCCAGAAACAAAGATACTTTCTTTTCCAGTGCACACAGAATATTTTCCAAGATAGACCATATGCTGGGTCACAAACATACCTCAGTAGAATCAGGAATATAGAAATTGTATCAACTATCTTTTCAGACCATGATGTACTGACGATAGAAGTTAATCACACACAGATGCAGAGAATCAAATCAAACAACTGGAAATTAAACAACCCAGTATTCAACAACAAGTGGTTCAGGGAGGAAATCAAGGAATAAATCAAAAGATATCTGGAAACAAATGAGAATGAAGACACGAGCTACCAGAATCTGTGGTACACAGCTAAAGCATTGTTAAGGGGAAAATTTATAGCTCTGCAAGCATTTCTGAAGAAAGAAGAAAGGGCCCACATGATAACTTGACTTCACAGCTCAAGATCTTAGAAAAGGACCAACAAAAGGAACCCAAGTCAGGCCAGTTCTTTTCAAGCTTTTCCAGGAAATTGAAGAAACAGAAACACTCCAGTTTCCGCTCATCTGTGGAATATAACATAATAGAATGGAAGACTAATGCACAAGAATAGTAGAGATAAGGACCAGGAGGCTTACCCCATGGTTTGGAAGATGACTTTAAATGCTGGGGGAAAGGCAGCTCAGATAGAGAAGGGAAAACCAAGTAAAGGGTGTTTGGAGAACCTGCTCGGATTGGGAGATGCGTGCCGAATGTAGACTATAGATCGAACACAATGGCCACTCAATGCCTCTAGTGCAAACTACAACACCCAAAAGGAAAGAGAGAACAAAAGGGAATGCCCTGCCACAGAGGCAGGGTGGGGACGGGGGGATGGGGTCAATGTGGTGGGAGGGATACTAGGATCACTGGTGATGGAGAATGGGCACTGGTGGAGGGATGGGTACTCGATCTTGTATGACTAAAACGCAAGCACAGAAGTGTGTAAGTATGTAACTGTACCTCATGGTGATTCACTAATAAAAAAATAAAAATAAATAAATAAAGGATGCCCACTCTCACCACTTCTATTAAATAGTGTACTTGCAATAGCAGATAGGCAAGAAAAAGAGATTAAGGGTATCCATATAGGAAAGAAAGAAATCAAATTCTCACTATTTGCAGATGATATAACACAATATTGAGAGAACTCTAAAGCCTCTACCAAGAAACTCCTAGGAACAATAGACTTGTATAGTAAAGTCGCAGGCTATAAAATCAATACCCAAAAGTCTGTGGCTTTCCTATATGCAAATAAAAAGAGAGAATAAAGCGATACGGAAAAAAGCAATCTTATTCACAATTATGCCTCAGAAAATCAAATACCTCAGAATCAGCTTAACTAAGGAAGTAAAGGACCTGTACAATGAAACTACAAAATGGTACTTCAAGAAATAAAAGAGGACATGAGGAAATGGAAACACAATCCCTGCTCATGGATTGGGAGAATGAACATTGTCAAAATGGCAATACTCCCCAAAGCATTATACAGATTCAATGCTGTCCCTATAAAGGCTACCCATGAATTTTTTCAAAGAAATTGATCAAATATTCCTGAAATTCATATGAACAACAACCCCCTCTCCATGAATAGCTAAAGTAATTCTTGGGAAAAAGAAGATGAGAGGCATAACCTTCCCAAACCTTAAACTGTACTACAAAACGGTAATAATTAAAAACAACATGGTATTAGAATGAAGGCAGAGCTGCAGACCAATGGAATAGGGTTGAATATTCTTACACACACACTCAAATGTATGATCATCTAATCTTTGATAAGGGAGCAAGAAATGTGAAGTGGAGCAAGGAAAGTCTCTTTAACGAATGATGCTGTCAAAACTGGACAGCTACATGCAAAAAAAGGGGGGGGCTCAGACCTCCACCTAACACCATGCACAAAAGTCGAATCAAAATGGATTAAAGACCTCAAGATCAAATCAGAATCCATAAGGTACATTGAAGATAAGGTTGGCAAAACCCTCCACTGCATTGAAGCTAAAGGTATCTTCAAAGATGAAACACCACTACATGTGTGCGGAACTTTCCGTTGCTGGATGACCATGATCCCGGAGACCAGCTAAACTACTTTTGGTACCAGCAGCTTCTTGCAGAAATGTCTCTAGACTGTGAACTAAGCCATGGCCCCATGCCGCCCCAAGAGGGGAAAGGTCTTTCTCTCTCTGCTTTTCCTTTCCAGGGGGAAAGGCATGGTGACTGCCATCTTATAAGGACCACTAAAGAGAGGTATGAGCTTGCAGCAACAGAATGCGCACGAGATCTCGGGATGGGGGCGATACGGGTGCTGCTCTCCGCCGAGATGTCACCTGAGTGGCCACACGTGTGCGGCCTCTCCATTGCTGAGTGACCATGATCCCAGAGGCCAGCTAAACTACTTTTGGTACCAGCAGCTTCTTGCAGAAATGTTCTAGATTGTGAACTAAGTCACGGCCCCATGCCGCCCCAGGAGGGGAAAGATTTTTCTCTCTTCGCTTTTCCTTTCCAGGGGGAAAGGTGTGGTGACCGCCATCTTATAAGGACCACTAAAGACAAGTGCGAGCTTGCAATGTTACAATTTCTGGCAGAAATTGCCCTGGACTTAGTTACTAAAATATAGAAATCCAAAACCACACAGCCACAATAGCAGCCATGCAAGCTCATATCTCTTCATTCTCAGCAACGGAAAGCAAATTATCAAATGCTTCTTTTCAACAGGTCTGATTTGGGGGGGAGGGACTCCAAACAATAATAGTGAGGTTTTTTGTGAAAATATTGAATGTAATCAAAGTAAAGAGAAAGTAAAGTGAAAATTATCAGCTACACAAGTGGTGGGGGCGGGGAGTGGGAGGGGAGATATACTGGGGTTCTTGGTGGTGGAATATGTGCACTGGTGAAGGGATGGGTGTTTGACCATTGTGTTACTGAGACTTAAGCCTGAATGCTTTGTAACTTTCCACATGGTGATTCAATAAAAAATTAAAAAATAAATAAAAAATAGAAAGATGAAACACCTCTGACCAAGCAAGTAGAAACAGAGATAAACAAATAAGAAACAGAGATAAACAAAACTATCTTAAACTGAGAAGCTTCTGTACCTCAAAAGAAACAGTGACCAGAATACAAAGAGAGTCTACAGAATGGCAAAGGATATTCACCCAATACCCATCTGATAAGGGGTTGATATCAAGGATATACAAGGCACTAGTTGAACTCTACAAGAAGAAAACATCCAATCCCATCAGAAAATGGGGCGATGAAATGAACAGTAGCTTTCTCAAAGAAAAAATCCGAATGGCCAAAAGGCACGTGAAAAAATACTCTTCATCACTATTCATCAGGGAGATGCAGATCAAAACAACAATGAGATATTATCTCACACCACAGAGACTGGCCCACATCCAAAAGAATAAAAGCAACTGGTGTTGGCGAGGATGTGGCAAGAAAGGGACTCTCCTTCACTGCTGGTGGGAATGCCAAATGGTTCAGCCCTTTTGGAAAACAATATGAACTTTCTCAAAAAATTAGAAATTGAGCTCCCATTTGACCTAGCAATACCACTTTTGGGAATGTATCCCAGAGATGCAAAAAGTACAGTAGAAATTATATCTGCACTTGTATGTTTATTGCAGCAATATTTACAATAGCCAGAATCTGAAAAAAGCCCGAGTGCCTGAGAACAGACTGGTTAAAGAAACTCTGGTACATCTACACAATGGAATACTATGCAGCTGTTAGAAAAGATGAAGTCATGAAATTTGTATATAAGTGAAGCAACATGGAGAGTATCATGCTAAGTGAAATGAGTTAGAGAGAGAGGGACAAATAATGACTGCACTAATTTGTGGAATATAAAATAACATAACGGGATACTAACACCTAAGGATAGTAGATATATGGGGCAGGAGGATCACTCCATGGCTTGGAAACCAGCCTCACATGCTGGGGGAAAAAGACAGCTGAGATAGAGAAGGGACCACCAAGTAAATGATGCTTGGAGGGCTCACTCAGGATGGGAGATGTGTGCTGAAAGTAGACTGTGGACCGAGCAGGATGGTCACTCAGTACCCATATTGCAAACCATAACACCCAAAAGGAGAGAAAGAGTAACAGAAAATGTGCGTGCCACAGAGGCAGGGGGAGAGGGGGGATTAGAGGGGCGGCAGGAGGGATACTGGGGACATTGGTGGTGGAGAATGAGCACTGGTGGAAGGATGAGTACTTGATCATTGTATGACTGAAATGTAATCACGAAACTTTGTAAGTCTATAGCTGTATCTCATGATGATTCATTAAAAATAAATTAAATTTTAAAAATAATTTTAAAAATAAATAAAACAACCCCTGGAGTATGAGGAACACTAGTACCCAAAATTTCTATGATGTATTATCTAAATACACAACAAAAAATTATAAAGCATGACAAAACCAGGAAAACATGAACAATACACCATAAAAAGTGAACAAGCAACAGCCAGCATTTTAAACAAAAAACCTGATTTAGCAGGTTTCTAAGCACCTGCCCAAAATAGAAGCAGATCACAAGTCTTGGCTGATTTGTTCCTAGAAATAAGTTACACCCCATTCTGAAATAAGTCGGGCAAGGCACACAGCATCTGCCACATGCACAGCCAGCAATTGGCCTGAGCCATTGTAATTATCTCTCAAAAAACTAGAAATGGGAAGGATTTGCTGAAGATACAATGCAAATATGCTGGCATAAACTATTCAATCCCATGCCTTTTAAAATGTTTACTCTCAGTCCTCTAGATAAGATTTTCCCGTTCCTTAGTTACTATAACTAGAATATATAGTGCTGGAGAAATAGTTCTTCCTTGCCTGCAGCTAATCTTGGTTTGATCCCTAAAACAACATGTGGTCATGTTGTTTTAGGAAACCCTAGTTTGGTGGAACAATGATCCAGATCAAATAAGAAAGGAGATAATAAGAGCCAAAGAGATGATAGAGCAAGTAAAGCATTTGCTTCGCATGCAGCCTATGCAGATTTAATCACCAGAAACTCAGCAACACCAGTAGTAATCCTAAAGCAGAGAGTGAGAAGTAAGTCCTGAGCATGGCTGGGTATGGATCGTAAACAAACAAACAAAAAAAAAAGTGGGAGGAGATGTTTATGTTGATTGTAAATGTATAATACTATACATCAGTATGAGAAGCTACAAGTAGAATCACCAATGCTTTAATAAATGATTATGGAAATAAGTGGCTCAAAAGTTAATGAACTCCTTTAGGAAACTATTAGGAACTATGACATTTTTCCTTTTTGATAGCTGATCCTCACTAATTCGTTGAGAGTTTATTCCATATTCTCAACAGTCAAGAGCTTCTAAAAGCTGAACACTGATTGAAAGCTTCCTTTATTTCTTAAACCAACTTTATATTTTTATAGATAAGTAACCAGAGATTTGCTTATTTGACTCTTTGACTGAACATAGCAAATGAGTCATTAACAAGGTTTTCCTGTTTTATCCCAAAGTCAAAAATAATCAGTGCTGAGAAGTGCAGTCACATCACTGATTATTCAAAGATGATAAAAGGGAGCCTGACGATTAAAAAGCTGCCAAACAACAAAAAAAGTTAGAGTTCTAACCCCTCAGTGTCTCAGAAAATGGCATAATTTGGAAATAAAGTCTTTATGGAAGAAATCAAGTAAAAGTAAAATCACAGGAGTGGGACCTAACCTTATAAGACTAGTGTCTTGAGACAAAAGGAGAAAATTTGAACATAAGAACAAGCACACATAGAAGGAAGAGAATGAGAAGAAACTAAAAGAAGATGGTCAAAGAGATAGACAAGAAATAATCTTTCCTTCACAGACCTCAAAGAAACCAATTATACCAACACTCTAACTTTTTCTGACTTCTGGCTTCCAGAACTGTGAGACACTACACTTATGTTCACGCCATATACTTTGTGGTACTTTATTATACAACTATGTGATATTATTGTAGCTTTAGTTTGGCAGAGTCATGGAGAAAAAGCAATCCTTGGGAGTATATCCAGCCTATATTTTTGCTCTCTTCCCAGATGAGTGTCTTTTTTTCTTTAATAGCAAGGTATCTGCTTATTATAGCCTCACATGAGGTTAAGAACAAAAACATTTGGATCATGATGCTCGAATGATCAAAACTCTTGAGTTGAGATGTGTGGGAAGAGAATGGGAAGGGAGGGAAGGGGAAGGGAGGGGAGGGGAGGGAATGGGAGGGTAGAAGAAGAGAAGAGAAGAGAAGAGAAGAGAAGAGAAGAGAAGAGAAGAGAAGAGAAGAGAAGAGAAGAGAAGAGAAGAGAAGAGAAGAGAAGAGAAGAGAAGAGAAGAGAAGAGAGAGAAGAGAAGAGAAGAGAAGAGAAGAGAAGAGAAGAGAAGAGAAGAGAAGAGAAGAGGAGAGGAGAGGAGAGGAGAGGAGAGGAGAGGAGAGGAGAGGAGAGGAGAGGAGAGGAGAGGAGAGGAGAGGAGAGGAGAGGAGAGGAGAGGGGAGGAGAGGAGAGGGGAGGGGAGGAGAGGAGAGGGGAGGGAGGAGAGGGGAGGGGGAGGGGAGGGGAGGGGAGGGGAGGGGAGGGGAGGGGAGGGGAGGGGAGGGGAGGGGAGGGGAGGGGAGGGGGGGAGGGGAGGGGAGGGGGAGGGGAGAGGGGGAGGAGAGGGGAGGGGGGAGGGGAGGGGAGGGGAGGGGGAGGGAGGGAGGGGAGGGAGAGGAGAGGAGAGGAGAGGAGAGGAGAGGAGAGGAGAGGAGAGAAAAATGAAAAGGAAAGAATTGTGATTCCTAGACATGGACATATGGACAGTGGGTAGCATGCTTGCCTTGGATGCGCCTGACAGGATTTGATCCCCAGAACCTTATCTGATCCCCTGAGCACCACCAGAAGCAATCCCTGTGCACAAACACAGGGGTAAACCCTGAATACTTCCAGGTATGGCCCAAGAACAACAACAAAAAAAAAAGTTGGGAGGTGGGGCTCTCTCTATTCTGAGAGAGTTTAAGAATTCTGTTACACAGAAGACAAAGTAGAAATTTAAAAATCTAAGAACCCCCAAATCATAATCCCTGAGGAGTTGCAAAAAATAAGATGATGATGCCAATGACAACCAAGATGATGTTGCAAATGCTACCCACAGCTACCTGGTTGGTCCATATTAACCTTGCTTAATTCTTACTCAGCAGCTCTGTGCAGTTGTTATGAATGTGTCAAGCTCAGGAGACTATCTGAAGACTTCAAAGCTGCTAACACTATCAGCTTCTAATTTAGAACAGGTACTGACAAGAGCCATTCTTGTTTAATTTTTATACTTATTACAGGACTTCCAAGCCATAGCAATGAGTTTTATCTTTCTCCAATGAAATAATTCACTACATATTCCATAGGCTTCTACAGTGAAAATAATCATTATCAAAAAGAACCCTAAAGTAACTTTGGTGTATAATCAGGTTTTTATATAAAGGTTTAGGCAAATTTTTGTCTGGAACTGATGTTTTGTATAATCATAAACTTGCTAAAATCATTCTTTCCTCCTAGATAACAACAGATCCACTTTCCTCTGTACTTTCCTAGTAACATACAATGAAATACAGGGAAAATAACAGGAAATACTGTGTTTGGGCTTCAAATCTGAGTTATCACAATCAAGCTGAGCTCTTGACCAGGGTATTTATGGATGGGGGCCAGGGAGAGACTGACTGAAATGGGAGGACCCGGTTCTTCCTCAGGTAACAAAGAAACAAGTACATAACCAAGGAAACATTTCAGGACCAGATGACAAACAACTTCATCTAAACCTAAGTTAAGCAACAAGGGGAGTCTCCTTGGAACCCCACCTCAGTTGCCAGAAGAAGCATACAGATGAAAAGGTACACAGATGATGCCTACAGATGATGCATATCTCCTGGAATGTGTATTTGGATCTCAGTTTGGTGACAAGCATTTTGTGAAGTGCCTTCTGCTTTCAGAGTCAAGCAGAGGGTCAGCAGAATGTCCTGTTGACTAAGACCTCCCTCTCATCTCATTCCTTGATGGCTAAAGGAGCAACTGCCATCTACCATTTCAGCAGGAAGTGAAGAAATACCACCCTTCTGTAAGCACTAAGGAAACTTGCAAAAGGTACATTATGAACCTCCAATAAGGTAGTGCAGATTGTAGGGATGAATAACACTTGGAAGACAGATCATCGGTGAAAGCTGTTGATGAGAATGTGTGCTGTGATAGACCTTTTCAACAGCCTTGTGGTAGGTACTATGATAATGCCTCCTTCAAAAGAAAAGGAAAGGAAACTTTTGAGAGAAATTGGGTGTCATGCCTGAGGATACACACCACACATACACACACACACATGCACACACACACACACACACACACACACCTAACACATGGGTTTCTCCATCCTGACTCACCCTCTGCCTGAAAGAATGCAAGGTTACAAAATGAACTAATATGCTCCATCTGCATTTCCACCAGCCCCACAAAAGGAATTTCTGCTGATGTGTCCACTCCGGACCCTCACGGCTGCTGGCCAGTTGTTAATTATAGTCACCTCAGTAGGTGTGGACTGAGGCCTCAGTGTCTCCCTCGTGCTAATGATGCTCAGCACTTTTCCATGTGCTCCTGGTCATTTCTCTTCTTTAGAGACGTGTCGTTCAAGTCGTTTCTCCTTCTTCCCCTTCATTATTTTTAGAGCAGTTTTAGGTTCACAGCAGAAGTGAGTGGAAGGCACAGAGAACACCGCCTCCCACTGCCCCCCTGCCCTTTCAGGTGAGAGCTGAGTGTGACCACGGATAACTGGGTACATCACAATCTCCATGGGCCTGGTCCCTACCGGGCTCATTCCGGGTATCCATTCTGTGCTCTGGCAAATGAATAATGATGGGGATCAGAGGTTAGAATTTCACTGCCCTAGAGAGCCTCATTAAAGCAATCTCCCACCTATTTAACCCTTTTGGGGGGAGTCCACACTCGGCAGTGCATGATGTGGATCAGGTGTTTAAGCACTGTGGCCTCTGGGTGTCACATAAACTTAACAAAAAGGCATGAGAGAACTAAAGATTTATTTTGGGGGATGGGTGGTGGATTTGGGACCACACCCAAAGATGCTCAGCGGTGACTCCTGACTCTGCACTCAGGAATCACCCCTGGCATACTGGGGGTACCCTATCGGAAGCAGGGATCGAATTCAGATTGGCTGCATGTACGGCAAGCTCCCTACCTGCTGTACTATTGCTCTGGCCCAAGAATTCCTTTTTGAGTTGTGAATGTGAATTTTTGTTTTTCAGCCACACCCACCCACCCGTGCTCAGGGCTTACTCCTGGGTCAGCACCTAGGAATCACTCCTGGCAGAATCATGACCATAAGTGGTGGCAGGGATCGAACCTGGGCCAGGTAAGTAGAAGGCAAGTACTCTAGCCACTGCACTATTGCTCTGGCCACAGACTTTGAAAAAATTTTACCTTTGAAGAGAAAAATCAAACACAGTATTTATGTTTGGTATCAAATTTGAGGCTGTTATGGTTTGTGCTCAGGGCACCCCAGAGTGGGGCAGGTGAGAGCTCTCCCCTCCCGAAGGGACCCAGCCCCGGCAGCCGACCTCCACTACCCAACCACTGTCATGCTCCAGGCTGCTTTCCACATGCTGGGACCGAGCCTCACACATGAGTGAACATACTCTTAGACCAACACATCATGGGCCACTCCCTACCCATTTTCTATAAAATCATAGAGGGAAATATATATATATATATTTCCCTCTTGGAGGCAAGCTACCAAGAGTATCTCACCCACACGGCAGAGCCTGGAAAGCTCCCTGTGGCATATTTGATATGCCCAAAATAGTAACAATAGCAGGTCTCATTCCCCTGACCCTGAAAGAGCCTCCAATCATTGGGAAAGACAAGTAAGGAGAGGCTGCTAAAATCTCCTGGCTGGAACAAATGGAAATGTTACTGGTGCCTGCTCGAGCAAATCAATGAACAATGGAATGACAATGATACAGTGATACAGTGATGTATTTCTAATTTACTTCCCTTTCTTTGAGGGGGAGAGGTAGGTGACTACAACTGGTAGTGCTGGGGCTACTTCTGGCTCTGTGCTCAGGGGTCACTTCTGGTCAAGAGACCACATGCAGTGCCAGGTATCGAACGTGGGCCAGCCCCATACAAGGCAAGAGCCTTAATCTTTGTATTATTTCTCCCTTTCTTTAAGAAGGCATGATCCATCAGTCAGCCTCTCTCTACTTATGTTGTTAAGACATCAATAATCCTTTTCTCCCTATATATAAAAAAAAGGGCAGAGAGAGTCTCTTGCCTGCACGCCTGGCTGTCTTCCCCGGGGCCCCTTGGAGGGGATGGGCTCCAGCTTCCCTCCCCACCCTGAGTAGAGCTCCTGGCGGCCGAGGACCACCGGAACTTAGCTACAGCCATGCTGGAGGCCCCTCTCCACACGTTCGGACAGGCCTCATACATGAAGGTACCGGCAGAGGAACCCAGGTGTGTGTAATCCCATCAATGGCCAACATCCAGAGAGACTTAAAAGCAAGCTCTCAGAAGCAATATCTTTAGCCTATTTCTCCCTCTGGGAGAAACTGGCAATCTTCTGAGAGTTTCCTGCCCACATGGGACAGCCTTGCCAGTTTGCCATGGTGTATTCATATGCAAAATCCAGTAACAAGCTGGATCTCATTCCCCTGACCCTAAAGAGCCCCCAGTGCAACATCCTTAGGAGGGCCGAGTTGAGATGGACTTCTAAGATCTCAGGAAAAGGACAAAATGAGATGTTACTGAGCCTACCCAAGAAATCGGTGATTAACAGGATTTCGTGATTCGTGATAAAAAAAAAAGAAGGTAAGTATATTTTCAAGTTAACTGAAATGTGATTGAAAATCCACCTTCAAATACAAATGATACAAGATTCAGCTCCAAAAAAAATTTTAATAAAAAATCTTGAAGTCTTTGGTTGAGGGAGGAGGCGGGTACACTAGTGATGGGTGTGGTGTTGGATTGTGTGCATGGGAAACCATCATTCACTATGTTGTAAATCACAGAACTTCTGTCAATTAAAAAAAACAATTAAAAATGTCTGTCTTGCTACTATATTGGTATGTGGCATTAAGAATATGTATTCCCGGGACTGGAGTAATAGTACAGGAGGTAAGACATTCACCTTGTACCTGGCCTGATCAGGTTCAATCCCTGGCACCATATGTGGTCCTCTGAGCTCTGGCTGGCATGGTACCTGAGCACAGAGTGAACAGTAAGTAAGCCTTCAGCATAGTCAGAGGTGGTACAAACAGCACTGCACTGCACTGTCGTCCCATTGTTCATCGATTTGCTCAAGCAGGCACAAGTAATGTCTCCATTGTGAGGCTTGTTGTTACTGTTTTTGGATATCGAATACACCACAGGTAACTTGCCAGGATCTCAGGTAAAGTGGATAGGGGCACAGGGTGGTGGTGCGGGCGGGATACTCTCAGTAGCTTGCCAGGCTCTCCAAGAGGGATGGAGGAATCAAACCCTGGTTGGCCGCATGCAAGGCAAATGCCCTACCCGCTGTGCTATTGCTCCATACTGGTACAAACACACACACACACACACACACACACACACACGGAAAAATATATTCCTGACATTCCACAAGATCAGGAATGCCCATCAGCAAGATGTGAAACACCTCTACCTACAAGTTCCAGCCAGCCACTCCTTGGCTCATGAGCTCAATGACAGGCCATAGTCACTTAACTGCAAAGCAGTTTCTCCAACTTGTCAACAATCAAATGGCCACATCTCTGTTGGAAATGGCTGCATGAGCTATTTTCAGGTCAGGTTTGAGGGAAATTTGATTTTTAAAATCAATCAAAATAGAAAAAGAATCCTGAACCCTTATGATTTTATACATAAAAATAGCATGTTCATAAAGTCAATGCACATAACTGTGGTGTGGGGACAGTAAATTGGACCTGGACCTGGAAGAGCTGTTTCAAAACTAGTGTGAGACACAGGAAAGAGTCAAAGGGGGCTTTGCCGAGACGCTTTGGTAGCCTGTGGGCTTAACACCTCAGAGTAACCTTGAGACACACGTCTCCCTGCCACCATCAAAAGGGGTAAGAGTCAAAAAGGTGAGTTCAAGATCACCCTGTTGGGCAGTGGCTGCATAAAAACTGAAACTCCCATCCGAAATCTCCCACTTCATCCCAAGAGGTTAAAGCTCAGCTCTTTCCACTGCACAGACCTTTTCTGCAGGGACACTGGAGACCTAAGAAGCCCGAGTGCCCCAACGCAGTCTGTTCTTTCAGCCCCAGAGCTTCAAGGAGGCTGAACAAACCCGTCCCTCCCTTCCCATCACTTCCTCCTCCCTCCATTCCAAATCCCTGGCCCCAGGGATTGAGCAGAAATCCATGCACTCAGGCATCTTTTTTCGAATTGAAACTTGCCAAGTCAGTGCGATTGCATGAACAGTAGGGGTCGCCTGGTGCCCGTAGCATCCTTGGGACTTCAAAAAAGGTCCCACAGCTTTTGTCTGAGCCCATTCAGAGCAGCAGCATCTGTGCCTCTATCCCTGAGGAATGTTTGCTGAAGGATCAAAACTTCTCTGATGTAAAACACGTTTCATGGTTTAAGAACTACAGGAGAAGTCCCTCCAGACTCTCCAATCCAACGAGCCTCTACTTGTGCTCTGCGGGGCACAGTAAAAGAACAGTTCCTCTTCATCTAGTAGAAAGTCAGCCTCTTCGAAGCCCTGCCATGACTCATCCCTAGGAAAGCCACGGTGAACAGCCACATTTAACAATGAACATGAATGATTTGTTCATACAAATAAATGTTTGTAGTAACACAAATAAATAATCATTTAATGATCAAAATTGCCAGTAGGTATAAAAGAAAGACAACTCTTGTCTCTGTCTCCTCTCCTTTCTGCAAGGTCCTGCCGTTTCCTGGGCCTGCCTGTGGTCACTATGCTTCCGTTTTCATGAAGGAAGGAAGGACCGTGGCTGGGTGAAAACAGCGGCTTCCATTTCTTCAAGTTAGGGAAACCCGGGGAGCAGCAGAAAGAAGGGGAGCAGCAGGGTCTTCCCACTTTGTGAAGGGCCCCAGGTGCCCCCTTCCATGCTGTGAACTTCCAAAGTTGGGCTCTTGGCAACAGCTTTTGAAAGGAGTGAGTGCTGGCATCACAGGTTTGACATGAATATGCAAATAAGGGCACTCAAGTCTCCCACTTTATGCTTCGGGATCTTTTTAAAAATCTAGCCACTAACCATGACGAACAATAAATAAAGGGGGAAGAAAAAGTGGCCTGACCTTTACTTGGTTTCTCCCACTGACCTCCCTGTGCGTGAGCCAAAGCACTTTTCAGAGGAGAGAAAAAGATGGCTGGGGTCTCCAGGAGGAGCTGGGACCATTAAGTGCTAAAGACATTTTCACCTCCCCTGTCTAACAAAAGCTTTGCAAAGGATCAATAGGCACTACCCCGTTCTGTCAATCAACCTCAGTTGCTCTATTTTCATTGCTACCAGCATGTATGAAAAGCTAGAGTTGCCGACAAAGCCCCCATCAATGTATTCAGGGAAATCATGGGGAGGCTTAATGAGTAATGTCTGTAAACTTGCCAGGCCACTAATTGTGCGTATCATTTCCTTACAGTGTCTCCGCCCCGTCACTTTGGAGTGGGGGGAGGGGACCCCATAATCACTTTGGCTTCCATACTTCTCCTTTTGTTTGCCTGTTCCCCCTGAAGAGATGGGTCTGGCGGGAGGCACCCCAAGGCAAGAGGCAAGCACATCTTTGTAACAAGATGTGACAACTGAGTTTGGGGAATTCACTGGCCAGACATCATTATAAAGGCGAATTTGGCGCCATTATCCATTGTTTTTCTGAGACAAGAGCATAAGCAGTGGGCTCAGGGCTTATCCTGAGCCTGCTGTTTGCGGGGGACAGCAGGAGGCAGCCACAGGAGTCCCCCCCGCCCCCATCCCACATCATTCTCCCTGCTGCTGGGGAAAGGAATTGAAATAATGCCTCAATCTCGACTGTTCAATCAAACCTCAGACAATTTGATACTTACCAAGAAAGTACTGCTCAGGTAAAGTGGATAGGGGCGCAGGGTGGTCAGGATGAAGGGCATTCTGGGTACCAATGTAGGATAACAGTCACCCAAGGCTCTGCCAGGCTGCCCACCGGCTTCCCCACAGCAAGCTGCAGCTCCAGGACCAGGTCAGAGCAGGACTACTAAAGGACCCAGTAGTGCCATCTCCCCTTCACCCCAAAGTTGCCCACGTCACCTCCCAACTCTGTGGTAAGTCGTTGGTGGTTTCCCTGCAAAGACAACTCCCTCTTGAGGTATGAGCTTTCTGTAAGCCTCACAGCAGTGTGTGTGTGTGTGTGTGTGTGTCTGTGTGTGTCTGTGTGGCTGTGTGGCTGTGTGGCTGTGTGTCTCCCCAGCCCTCTCCTTCACTGCCTCGCTACATGTGCTCAGGGCCCTGAGGAGTCTGGAGGGGAAAATTTTTGGAAGCACAGGAAGGGCAGGTAAGAAGTTCTTGCTGCTGAAAGCCCCGGGACAGGGACTGCATTCACCTACTTCAGTTCAAGTCGGCTCCTACTAGAGCACTCTCTAGAATGGAAAGGGCCCAAACCTTGGGGTGGGGATGGGGAGTTGGGGCAGGGGGATGGAAGAAAATTTGGAGCCATACCTGACTCGAAGTGGTCTAGCCCAGTTCTGTGCTCTGAGATCAACCCCATGGGGCTCAAAAGAGCGAATGGCACTGAGGATCAGATGGGTTTCAGTCACGTGCAATACCTGCACTGTCACTCACAGCCTCTCCAAGTGTCTTTCCTCTCCAGCTTGTATTCCCTTCAGTTTCAGAAGTTTCTGCCCTGGAGCTCATTTGTTAGCCTGAACTCTACTTGCACTCTCTGTGGGGACGTTGGACATCTTTGTTTTGCGAACAGATCTCCCCCAAATGCTACCACCCACCCCACCCCCAAAATCCAGTCTTGTTTTGTCTTGATTCCAGCATAGCACATAGTAGTGTCCGGAGGCCTTCTCTATTCATTCTACAGAAGAAGAATGAATTTCCCATAGAAACAATTGTCGATGGGAAGTCTGGTTCCTCTACAGCTCACCAGAGCCCATTGAACCCCAAAGGTGGCTCAGCTGTAGAGCTAAACGTACAGGCTCAGTAGTGTGATTTGGCAACAGAAGTCACATAATTAGGAGAAAGGGGAATATACAAAAAAGAAAACAAAACATGTTTTGCCAGGACTACAGGAGCAGTTATGGGAAAGTTCCTGAAACAAACCAAGCACGTTTGGTCTCTGGCTTCCTGCCATCTGCCCCCTACCTTCCATGCTCAGCACCTACAAGATCTCTTCTCAACCTTTTCCAAGACCACCTACTGTTAGAGAATCCCCCCAAACACAACAGCTATTGCCTCACCCAGGCTGGTGTACCCCTCCATAAACTGCCCCATTCCCTGTTCTCTCAGACTGAGTCAGCCTTCTTGCTGAGTAATGGAAGGAAACCGCTGGAGACCACTCAGCACACAGGATAAGGGCTACCAGGGCATTGTGCAAGAGCCACTTGATAAAGTTTCAGCTGAAAGGTGCACACAGCAGGGCTCTGCAGGAGGTCTGCAGAATAGCAGGAATAAGGTCTGCCATGTTGCCATGTCTATCTGGCTCAGTGCTAAGTGGTTTCACGAGATCAGTTATTCAGTCAATATTTGAACACCAAATACTCTGATGCGATCACTCAGGTAAAGCAAAAATTAAACAATGTCTGTCTTCAGGGATCCTGTAATTCTCAGGCTTTATCTCATTTCACTTTTTTAATAGCTTGAGACTATCACATCAAGAGCTTGAGACTATCACGTCCCCATTTTCCATTTACTCTTAGAACAACAAAAAAAATTAAATCCTGAGTTGCCTGTAGATTAAATAATACCCCCCCCCATAAATAAACTGGTTGTATGAAACTAGGACTCTGGGAGTTCTCAAAATATTTTTAAGTGATATGTTATCCAGCAGTGATAAAATGCTGTATGATACAGCAATTCTACTCTCAAGTATATATCCAAAGACATGGGGTATCAAAAAAGATACGGCATGAACCTTCATATTCATTATAACACTATTTATAATAGGTAAGATATGGAAATGATAGGCAAGATATGGAAATTTTCCAGTAGTTAGGCAGTCACGCCCACAAACTGCCCCCACCTACACCCCACCCCACCTTCACCATGTAATCCCATCAACGGCCAAGATCCAGAGGCTATAAAACAAAGCTCCCAGAAGATTTTATACTCTAGTTCTTATAGTCTTATAAGACCTCTTATAGTCTAGTTCTCCTTCTTAGAGAACCCAGCAAACTACCAAGAGTATCCTGCCTGCATGGCAGAGCCTGGTAGCTCCCCATGGCATATTCAATATGCCAAAAACTGTAACAATGATGGGTCTCATTCTCCTGACCTTGAAAGAGCTTCCAAAGCAGCACTGTTGGGAAGGATGAGTAAGGAGAAGCTGCTAAAATCTCAGGGCTAGGATGAATGGAGACATTACTGGTGCCCGCTCGAGCAAATCAATGAACAACAAGATGACAGTGATACAGTGATACAGTGAATATATGGAAATAATTGAAGTATCTCATCGCATATGAGTGAATAAAGGAGACAATAGAATGCAACTCAATCATGAGAAAGATTAAATTTCATTTTGGGGTATAAGGCTTTGATTCCTGGCACTGCAAATGAATGGGGGGAGGGGTGGGAGAAGAGAAGCTTGCCTTTTTCCACAAATGGATGGAACTAGATGGGTTCATGCTAAGTAAAATATTCTATAAGGGGGAGACAAATATATTGGGTATTCTTATGTTGTATAAGTATATTGTACTAGTTCATATGTTGGGTATAAATAGAGATTGGACAAAATCAAACAAAAGCACAAACTGAGGGGCCAAAGAAATAGTACAGTGCATGGGAGCACATGGTCAACCTGTGTTTGACCCCTGGCTTTAACCACCCCATTGGTTCCATGAGCCCACCAGGAGTGATCCCTGAGCACAGCCAGGTGTGGCTCAAAAGCCAAAACATAAAACAGAGACACTTAATTAAGTCAAACCACAGAGCTGAATTTCCCAAGGGGTTAGAGAAGGATGGGATGAGGTGGGGGTGTCTGCTAGGCTACAAGGTACGGGTACTTGGTGGTGGCTGGGATATGGTCACATGCATTTTTAAGAGGCATGAAATTGTACCTAAAATCATAAACACTATATACTTAATGTTACTTCAGTGAAGAAAGAAGCTCAAACTCAACCTGGTCTGCATTGCTTCATGAGCTTCTCCGTCTGGTTGAGTTCATTTAATTGATACATCAGATTTGTAGAATGAAAAAATAACCAAAGACACATAGGAAACCTCCATGGATATTTGGACTGGAAGTATGAAGCAAAAATGGAGGTGCATACTCAGAGCTTCACAGCAAAAGACAAGAGAGTCACGTGATGAGAACCAGATGCTGTGTGATCAATGGGTTACCCTGTCAAGCCAGAGGGCTTGAGAAGGGTTTTCTACTAATCACCCTAGTGCTGCACAAAATCCTCGATTCTCTTTCTTGGACGTAGTCAAGGTGAGAATTTCTCAGTCTCCACTTCAAGGCCCCACCATGGGAGAAACTTGGGGAAAGCCGTGCAGCTGCCTTTCCCATGGCTTTGCCTCCTTTTTCTCCAGGAAAGCGTGTTGTGCATGGTTGGACCCAGCAGGAGACACAGCACTTGAAAATTCAGCCTGTCTTGGCAGATTTAGTCTCCACAGGCTAAATCAAGGTGTTGATTCATTTTTCTAATGGCTTTCTGGAAGAAAGGAGTCATGCTGGTTGGCATGGCTAGTCAGAGCTGACTCAGATCTCTCTGAGGGTTAGGGTGAGGGAGGAGTAGGGGTGGGGGCAGGGAGCACCCCCAAGAGCCAGCTCATAGGTCCTTCATGGGACTGAAGCTCTGGCTTCCTTGGGGAACAGGGTCATCTGGGCAAGCGCAGTAGAAGGATGTGAATATTTAATTGCTCGGGAAAACTCCAAAAATACTCAAGAATTGTGTAATGAGAGAAGCATGTAATAAGTCCCTCGTGCCAGGCTCAGCAATGATTGACAGGTGGCAGTTGCCTTGCACCTATGGACTGTTTCTTGGCATTCCCCCATGCACACACTGTGCTTCAAAGCAAATTATAGGTGAGGGGAACATGAGTCATTGATTGATGGACAAACCCCCACCAAGACAGTAACCTGAGAGCAATCTGAAGAAGGTCAGGATGTGGGAGAGTCTGTCCTTAGGGTAAATTCAGGTGATTCCAATATACAACTACCTTTGCGAGCCATAGGTGTTGTATAATACATGCCCTGCTAGTAAATTGTTCCTGCTTTTTTTCTTTTTGGTAGGGGATGAGGAGAGTGGGAAGATGTGTTGGGCTACACCCAGAGGCTCTCAGAGTTCACTTCTGGTGGTGCTAGAGGACCACACACAGTGCCTGGGGTCAAACCAGGGTCAGTTGCATGCAACATCCCTGTGTTATCTCTTTCCTGCAACACTGTAATTGGGCCCTGGCTTCCAGGTACTAACAATCTGGGAGACTCTCCCAGCAATTGCTCTGGAAAAAGAGGGGAGAGAGAAACAGAGTGAGAGTTCAGGCACAGCCTCATGGCTCTGGGCACCACAGAGAGCCCAGTATCCCTGAATTCATCCATCTGCACATCCCCCGCTGGATGTGGGCTCTGAAGGGAAGCCTTTCCGGCAGCGGCCATGCTCACTGCTCTTCCCCGCAACCATTAGCTCCTGCCCCAGCTGCAGCTCCGGCTGAGCTCTGGAATATATTTGACATCCAAAATGGCATGTGGGGCCTGGGCCTCAGGAAAGCACTGCAGAGGAGCAACATCAGGAGCCCAGGGCTGGACCCACAGGCGCTGCTTGTTAGGATCAGCGGCAGGGGCAGTCCTCAGAGAGCTCTGTGACTTTCCCCTCCCCTCTGAGCTCACCAGCACTCAGCATAGCAAAAGACAAATGGGTCATGAGCGGGGCTTTTTAAGCAGCACACACAAGAAGTCTGATAAAATACAGATTTATTAGAAAATTTTCAGCAGCATCATTTCCATTTGTTTTTCTAATCAAAGTAATTACAACAAGCACTCAAAATACAAACAAATATTTTGAGATCTCTGGAATAAAATAATCAGTAGTACATGTATCACCCGTCCATTCACCCATCCAGCCATTCATCCATTCATTGTTTTTCAAACGTGCAATATTAGCACAGAGAGCTAGGAATGCTACTAAGTATGGAAACTATTCCTCTCTGGGTTCCCATTGTGAAGAATAGACCAACTATTGAAGAGAAGAGCTAGGCTCACAGTATGTTCTGACACAAAAGTATGCTTTAGTCAAAGGACTTAAAAAAAAAGGTTCAATAAGAATGGTTTCCCTTTCTATTCATGTTCAACTTAGGAAATAAATATTATCTTTATAATGATATTTTTGCACTCAGAAACATAAACCTAGTTGAGGCTTTGCTTAATAGGTATGTTTTGTGCCTCTTTTATGAACACAGATTTGGTTTGAGCCATTCAGCTACAGAGCTCTAGTTTCTAGGATAGGTGACCACCTGAGATACAAGGACAGAAAGGGTCCTTCAAGTGAATGAGTTCATTCAATTAAATATAAACTTTTTTTCAGGACACTTGCCCTTAGTGACATGAGATTCCCCACAGACATGACAAATAAATATGGTGACTTGGCAACTTGTGAGATAACACTATGAAAGAGATGGTCTGGTGAGATTAGCAAATCTGTCAAAGGTGACCCTGAATTACTCTTTCTGATTCTGCAATATGAGGCATCCACCGGCAAACCCTGATGTCTTCACATCACACATGCCTTCCTTGATACTCCTGTTAGTCAGGCACTACGGGACAATTAATCAAGTGCTAATACATAGAAATGGAATTAGGAGTGGGGCCTGAATTCCTTCCTGGATAATTCTGTCAGGAAGACAGTGATGCCTCAGCACCAGCCATGGCAAAAGGCCCGAAGTCAAGTCAATTCCTCTCTTAGTTGATCCTTCACTAATGATCACCAACCAATCTAACAGATACTCAGAAAGCTTAATCATGTGCTCATCTTTCCAATTTTACAAATTTACAAGATATTATATTTATAGCATTGCCTTCGGAGAGCTTTCAGTGCAAAGATATACATATAGTAGTACATTGTGATAATTATTGGTAAAAATAAGAGAGATGACATAAGTAAAAAAAAAGGACATACAAGGCATAGTTTCCATTGACTCTTCCAACTACAGACAAACAGGGCAAAATATATTTTATATAAAGTATTGAAAGTTAACTTTATCATCTGTTTGTAAAAAATCTGTGTGCAAAAGTATGTTTCTGATTATTCCCTAAGGAGCTAGCAGAGCTAGACATCATAGTCTTCTCTAACCAGGTTGGCCGTGTCCTTTGTGGTGTCTTCTGTGGCACTATAGGCCGGAGCTGGGTCTTTTCTGGGAGGACTCTTAACCGGGGGAGGAGTTGAAGCTGGGGCTGCAGCAGCACCGTCTTTTGGTTCATTCGCCATCTGAGACCACAGCAAAACACAAATGGATTACTTCCCAAGAGTAGAGTTTATGAGAGAAAACAAATATTTTTGAATTTATTATTTTTTTCAAATCATCGTGAGATATAGTTACAAAGTTTTCATGTTTGAGTTTTAGTCATACATGATTGAACACCCATCCCTCCACCAGTGCACATCTTCCACCACCTCCACCACCAATGTCCCCAGTATCTACTCTGCCCCCCACCCCCGCACCCCCACCTCCTGCCTCTATGGCAAACAATTTCCCCACTACTCTGTCTCTCTCTACTTCAGGGCATTATGGTTTGCAATACAGATACTAGGAGGCTATCACATTTGGACCATTATCTACTTTCAGCACACACCTCCCATCCTGAACGAGTCCAGATTCCTCCAACAATCATTGACTTAGTGATCTTTTTATTCCAGCTGCCTTCCCCCTCCGTTCATGAGGCAGGCTTCCAACTATGGAGTAATATCCCTGGCCTTTGTCTCTACCGTCCTTGGGTGTCAGTCTCATATGATGTTATTTTATATGAATTTATTTTCTTGCATTTTCACGTTGACATTTAGGGTATTGATGCACAAGTTATGAAACCCACCACCAACAAAACAGGGCCCAAGATCCTCCACCACTATCCTGATTGAAGTCACTTCCAGATCCTCTGGAGAAAAAGTTTGCTCCAAACAATCCAAGGATGGGTGCGTTATTGCTAAGAAAGAATACCCGTGGTAAGAAAAAGTATTCACAATTACCTCCGCATAGGTTGGGTTTTCAAAGTTGGTCATTTTCTTACTTTTTCGTTTGAAGATGTTCCATTTTGTTACCTAAATGAAACAGGGGATATAGAAGACCAGTTTTTGAATTGTGTCTGTGCAGTGGGGGTGGGTCTCGTGCCTTGTCTAGGTTACTACTATTTCCAGTCACACTGAATATGATGTTATCTATGTCTAGAGGTTAAGAAAAAATTCCTGCAGGGAAAACATGCATCAGAGAGTCTCTATCTCCAGTGATTACAAAAGACAAGAGACTCAACATACTGGAAAGACAGAAATGCGATAAGAAGAAATGACAGCTGTGCAAAATGGGCTCTTGTGAGGACAAGTTCTGGCTGTGGTCTTGAGGCTACCATCAGTGGGGACATGCAGCTCCCCACCTTGTTTCCTCAGCTGCTGAAGAGGAGACAGCTCTGTCTATGTAAGAATGTCTCAGCACTTGACATGGATGAAGAGAAAATGGCAGGATATAAAACACAGCTAACACTGCCTGGGAAATTCAAATATGTGACATTCACACATTTTTGTGTCGAGGGTAAATTAATCTTCAAAACCCACTCCTGGTGGTGCTTGGTGGATGGCATTTGGTACCAGGGATTGAACCAGGATCAGGGACATGCAAGGCAAGCACCCTAATCTGTGAATTATCTCTCTCATCCCATCCCAATCTACCTTTTAATGTAGCCTACAGAAAATGCTTCCATTGAAAAATAAGAAAATAAAGATTAATTTCTAAAACAATATATTCATATGTGCATGTATGTGTATGACAGGAGAAGGTCATAAATGAAATAAGAAGTGGACAATAGGCTCTTGTGAAATGTGCCTCATACAACAATTAAGCTCAACATTTCTTTTCATCTAAACAATCAGAGCAGAGACCACTATTTGAGGCTGAAAATCCAATGTCACTGCTATGTTAACATTTCAGATACTAATTATGCCTGTAGATCATGTAATGCCTGGCATTGTATAAAGGTGTAAGGTTTATAACTACCCTTAGACTTTTGGTTCTTACGTTACTTCACAGAAGAAAATATAAACCTTAGAACCACGACATTCCAGACCTGATTTGTTTTCAGTTAGGAGTGAGACAGAGTGGAAGGTGATTTCTGAGATCACAATGCGCCAGAAAAGGGGGAGAGATAATACAGTGGGTAGGATGCTTGCCTTATACACACCTGAGTTATTCTTGAAGGATGAACCTGAGCATTGCTGGGAGTGGGCCCCCCCCCCCCAGAAAGACAAAACAAAATAAAAGACACAATACAGGAGGGGAGATACTACTGGCAATTAGTAGATAGGGGTCAACAGTACCAAGTAATCTCTGAGGCATAGGTAACTTTGTGCTGTGCATAACTCTCCCATCCAATACAATAATAGTGTCTCAGAAACATTAAGGACTCTAGTATTCAGAGGTAAAAGAGTTTGCCGATAATCAAACACGCAGTTCTTAGTTTCATGAGATCATTAAACATCATTCATTAAATAATGTTACCTGTTGGTGAAAAGTTTTTTGTCAAATTTATTGAATTTCTCTTTATAGACCAAGGATTTTACTAATTTAAGAAGGTATAATAGGAAGCTCCATATGGTAGAGCTATTTTCTTTTATTTTCCTATATTAAACTCTGTGCCTGTAGATGGAGGATAAACAGGAAACTGGGTAAAGAGGGTGTGAATTAGTGCCATCTGGTGGTCAGCGCAGGTAAGAGCAGTAGAATTGAGAACAGCTAATGAACAAAAGTGTAGACAGAAAACTTGAATGACACAGAAGGAAAGAAAAGGGGTCTCATGTGTATCTTTGACAGAGTGGGAACCTACTCTCAGATTAAACACCCTTGGTCTGAAAATACTGATGACCATTTCTCCCCACATGACCCCCTACATTCCCTTTCATAATACATGTACTCAATTCAGTGAAAATTCTCCCAATCCATTATTTTTTGTTTGCTTGTTAGTTTTGTCACACCCTGTGGTTCCCAGGGGGTTATTCTTGACTCTGCACTAAGGGATTGTTCCTGGTGGGGTTGGGGGCGGGGGTTGCATATGTGGTGTTGGGGACTGGACCCAGGTTGGCAGCTTGCAAGGCAAGCACCCTGCCTGCTCCACCCTATAAACCATCATTTCTTTTTTTTTTTTTTGGTTTTTGGGTCACACCCGGTGATGCACAGGGGTTACTCCTGGCTCTTCACTCAGGAATTACTCCTGGTGGTGCTCAGGGGACCATATGGGATGCTGGGATTAGAACCCGGGTCGGCCGCGTGCAAGGCAAACGCCCCACCCGCTGTGCTATCGCTCCAGCCCCCATAAACCATTTCTTAATATTATTTTTATAAAGTAACTACATGCTTGGAGATCTGATTACCTGCCAGATAATCTATGAGCTCCCCTAGATTCCTATGATTAGCAAGGACTTTGAGATTCTTTCCAACTCTCAAATTATTTCAATGGCCTGTTGGCCAGTATTACCTGAGTTTCATCTGCACTCGCAGAAGGGGACTTTGTGTCTGGAGCTATCTCCGATGGATCGATGGGAGTGCCGTAGTTCTTATTTTCCACATTTTCAGATACAGCCACCTGGATGCATAATGAAGGCCGTTATCCAATTTTGAAAGAATTTGGCAATTAGTGAGGATGCTGTGATGATCCTAAACAACTTGTTAGTTCTATTGACCACAGATATGGCCAAGCATGTTCTTATTATATTAATACCAGCTTGCTTGCCCAAGAGCTTAAAAAGGAGCAGCAACCATGCAGTCCGCCTAAATTGTGGGAGGGACGCATACCTTTCTCCAGCCCTAACTCATTCAGTTACTGTTTCTATTGATTCTCCATGTCCCTTCCTCCTGCTGTTGACCATAAGGCTCATCTACTATGTCCTATGTAATTACTATGCCTTATCAATTACATTGTGAAGAAGAACTGTAGCACTGTAGCACTGTCATCCTGTAGTTCACCGATTGCTTGAGCGGGCACCAGTAACATCTCCATTGTGAGATTTGTTGTTACTGTTTTTGGCATACCGAATATGCCACGGGTAACTTGCCAGGCTCTACTGTGCGGGCGGGATACTCTCGGTAGCTTGCTGGGCTCTCCAAGAGGGAAGGAGGAATCAAACCCAGTCGGCCGCATGCAAGGCAAACACCCTACCCACTGTGCTATTGCTCCAGTCCATCAATTACATGTAATTGATAAATTGAAGGGCAAAAAGTCCCCCCTTTCCTCATACCTTTAGATTCACCATGTAATTTATTCTTGAGTTTGGTTATGTTTGTACCCAAGGTTTCATTTAATTTCAAGTGAAAATGTCAAATGAAGTATCATGTTTATCCCATGAGTAAAGGAAAAATGCTTAACAAGAGTCAAATATAACTAATCTTAAGATGGCTGTTCATTAAGTGAACACTTCTATCTTATCTTATATAAATCTTGCCAATTCTTAGGAATTCAAAATAAATGTAGGTCTTAACAATGCAGAAGTATTTTGACAAAGGTTAATGGGTCCTGGAAATGGGACTGGGCCTAAGGATATAGACCTTTTCCTCTTCATTTCCAGGCCCATTCATTCTCATACATTCTCATTCATTCTCAGTCCTCACTCTTCCTTAAGATGATTGAGTCATAGGGTTGAACTGATGAACATTTACATATCAGCCTTTGGAGGCCTGTGTCCTTTTCAAAAAACAAAGAAAGGGAAAATGGCAAATGCAAGAAGGCCTCTTCATATGAAAACCCAGAGATTATGCCTTGACTACCAATATCATTCACAATGGCTTGACAATCATTGAGTCATTCTTTACAACTATTCACAGAGAGCCTATGTCAAGTACTGTACCTGCCAAGCCTCTGAATAGACTTCAGGTCTCTGGCTTTACACACTGAGAATAAAAAGGCTCCAGAAGTGTTGCCAAATGCCAACCACGATGTACCCAAAAGGAATTCTGATTGTTCACAGATCAATCCAGCAACGAAAGAGTGTGAAGTTGAGAAAGGGCTCATCCACCCACCATGAGTGCATCTAGAGTGTGCTGTGGAATGAGATACAGACCCAGCGGTCATGTGAAGCCAGGCCTGCAGGGCTGCTCACCTGTGTTGGCTCAGCCATCTTCACTGTACCGCCTCGGGCTGAATACATCGGATTCTCAAATATTACGGGCTGCTTCCCCATCTCCTCATCGAAGCGTTCACTCTGACGGGGATAAAAAGAAAGATGACACTACACTGACCTGATTCAGAGAAGGTACCCTTCTTCTACCTGAAAGGAAGCTAGATGCTATACCAAACAAACAAACAAAAAGAAAACAAAACAAACCAGTTGAACTTCCTCCCTATGGCAAAACAATAGGGGAGCGATAGCCATAAACTCATTTACCGGCTCAGGAACTCAGGGATACTCTGCAGATATTTTTGCTTCATAATACAAATGATTTACTAGGGGTGGGGACTGGACTGAGAAAACAATGAGCAGTGGAAGAGCAGAGAGGAGAGGAAAGGAGGGAAGATAAGAAAATGGGTGATCCTGCACTTTCACAAAAGTCTGGCAACCGATGAAATTTAAGAGGAAACAGAATAAAGGTATCCATGTCGTCATCACAGGATGTATTACTGTGTCCGTATGACAGGCAGGGCGGGTGATGAGGATCAAAGCAGGTCATGTCCATAACTACTATTATATGTAGCAGTGTTGCACAGGAATTCGTCACTAGTATTGGAAAGTAATATAGGGCACTAGGCCTCCTCCTTCCTTTAAACATAATAGAATGTCATAAAACATGTTCTCTTTCTGCCAGTGACCCAAAAGAAGCCTAAGATCACTGCAGATTTTAATTAAAGCCTCCTTATGGCTTCAGTTTTAAACATTACATTAAACAGATAAATCCTACAAATATAGAATTTATATATATATTATATATATATATATATATATATATAAACATTTTCCAGTAGCTTGGGAGTCATACCCACAAACTGCCCCAGTTCCGTGTAATCCCATCAATGGCCAAGATCCAGAGACTATAAAACAAAGCTCCCAGAAGTGTGAGGCCACATTCAAGGCCACTCGACCTCTTCTAGCCTAGTTCTCCCTGTCAGAGAACCTGGCAAAGTACCAAGAGCATCCTGCCCAAACGGCAGAGCCTGGCAAGCTCTCAGTGGTGTATTCAATATGCCAAATACAGTAACAATGATGGGTCTCATGCCCCTGACCCTGAAAGAGCCTCCAGTATGGCACTGATGGAAAAGACAAGTGAAGAGGGGCTGCTAAAATCTCAGGGCTAGGACGAATAGAGACATTACTGGTGCCTGCTCGAGCAAATCGTTGATCAACGGGATGAAAGTGATGAAAGTGATGGCTCCAATGAAGCATGGTGGTTTAGTGTTTATGATTTCAATCGAATACTATGATTTAAAGCAGAGATACATTTCACTTCTATCACTAATGTCTTTGGACACCTTTCTGCAACAAATCTAATGCTTCATAGTTTGGCACAATGGAGATTTCTTTCTAAGAAGAAAGAAATCTCTGATTATCTTTTTTCTGCAAAGTACTTCTGATCCTGCAAAAATGACAACTTGGAAATCAGACTTACCAACACTACTGATGTGTCAATAGCAGAATCTGGCCCAAAATCAGATACTCCAATATCCATGTTAACATCTTCCCCTGATCTGAAGGTCACCCCGTTTCCATTTTCAGAGGACTTTGAGAGACTACTTAGACTGAAAAGAAATCATTGAAATGATATGTTTTGTAATTGTGCCATTTCCTCTGTATTGTCAAATTTTAACAAAATGAAACAGTCAACTCCCACTCTGAACTGACACATCAAGTGTAATGGATCCCTAATCTACTTGGGAATGTTAAGCCCACACTTAATAAATGAATGAGCTAAGGGAGGAGACAGTCCCTGCCACACCCCCCTAAAAAACACCTCTCCCCTCCCCCCCACCCCGCTTTCCCACTGGACCTGAAATGGGTACTACTAAACACAGCCATTTATAATATAAAACAATTTACCACTCAGACCTCATTTATGAAGTGAGAGTTGAAGATACTTCTTTATAATTTCACTACTTTTTGGTTTTGCAGAATAAGAGACTTTTATTTAGCTTTTTTATTTTTAAGGAGGGACAGTGGGGGAAATAATATGGAAGATAAGGTGCTTGCCTTACATGTGGCCAAACCCAGTTCAAATCCCCAGACCACATAAGGTCCCACAAGTATTGCCACAAATGAACCCTAAAGAAAGAGCCAGGAGCAAACCTTGAATCCTAACCAGTGTGCCTTTCAAAATCTCCCACCCCCCAAAACAAAAGCCCCTCAAATAGATTTTTAAAAACCTAATTTAATTTATTCACATGATCCTGTAGGCTTATTAAGTCAATATTCCAGGTAATGAGACTGACCTTGACAGCTTGGGCAGAGATGGAAATAGGGAGCCCGTTTTTCTATAGTGGAAAAAGCCGAGGGCTGCCAGAACCGCAATGATGATGATCAGGATAACTGTTAACAGCACTGCCACCGCTGTGCAGGAGAGAAGCAGAGCAGACAGATTAATGCTCAGAGACGGAAATGGGCCCACAGATGTGACAGCAGAAGCTCTAGGCAAGAACCGGCTGGTCTTCAGCTTCCTTTTAGGAACCTCAGTTCTGAAAGGAAATTTCAGACTTACTTGTTCCAGGAGGAATGCCTTGAGACAGTCCGATTTCGCAGTTTTCTCCCGTGTAGCCATCAGAACACCTGCGAGTAAAAGGAGAATAATAAGTCATTCCTCTTGTCTTGTTTTATCTTTGTTTGGGAGCCCATGAGGCAGTGTGCAGGGCTTACTCCTGGCTCTGCACTCAAGAGTCACTCCTGGAAGTACTTGGGGACCATAAGGGATGCAGGGAGAAAGAACCCGGGTCAGCTTCGAGCAAGACAAGCACCTTGCAGGGGAGACTTGACTGAGAAAATTGTGCTATCTCCAGACAACACTTTCACGATTTTTATTTTGTCAAGTGCGGGTGAGCAGAAAGTAAAGTATTCTGGAAATTCACTTAGACAGAGCAGCTCAGGAACCTCCAAAGTGTTTATTCTATATGACAAACCTACTGGTGACTCTTCTAGTCTAAGGTATCCTCCTTAGAAAATAAAAACGAAAGCCATGATTAGCTGCTTTCCGTTAGTATGCTTTTACTACAGACTTATTTTTTTTTGCTTTTTGGGTCACACCCAGCGATGCTCAGGGGTTACTCCTGGCTTTGCACTCAGGAATTACTCCTGGCGGTGCTTGGGGGACCATATGGGATGCCGGGGATCAAACCTGGGTCGGCCGCGTGCAAGGCAAACACCCTACCCGCTGTGCTATTGCTCCGGCCCCACTACAGACTTTTTAAAGACCTCCATTTATCATGCTCTGAGCTGGAGCCTTCTCAATGATCTTTCCAAATCTTTGGCCTTGCTCATCTCTCTGCTTGTCAGAAGTGTCTTTAGCTGCTTCCGCAAGAGCTCAACTGTAATGGCCAATATCAGGTGAGCAGGAAAATGTAGACGCCCATTTCTCTTCCTCCTCACTCCCCATGTGTGAGCCACAATCCCGCATCATCTCCTGAAGGCTTGTGGAAACATAATCCCCGAGTGTGAGCTGAGCCACAGATCCAAACACCAGGTGATTTTTTTCACACATTCCAGTTTGAGAATCTCTGTGTTGGTTCTCTGTGGACCACCTGCCCCACCCTCATGATCATCCCCCATCACCAAGGATGAAGATGGGAAAATCAAGGAACTAGCAAGGGTGCTGTATTTGACTTTCTGGCTACTTCAAGGTCTCACATTCTCCCAGTATGCAGCTCAGACTTTAGTATTCAGACTTACTTGCATTTGGGGAAGTTTTTCTCATCAAAATAGCATTTTCCGTCATTCATACACCTGCATGGGGGAGGCATGTCCACGGGACTTTCGATGGCTGCAGAAAGGGAAAGCAATGCATGTGTTAGTCAGCAAAGCACAGGACACTCCGAACCATGCTTGTCAGGAGAGGCGAGCATCAGTCAAGCTCTCAGCTCCCTGTCAAAACATTACTTTGCCTCGAGTCAGGTGACCTTCCTAGTCAATAACAAGTCTTGGAGAATAACATATATTTATTAGAAACAGAGGCAGTTTAACAGCAATTTATATCATTCCTATTCAGCTCTCCAGCACCCCTGTCCCCAAGGACCCCCCCAAAAGAATGGAGGGGGAAAAAGGTTAAATTCCAGAACATATTAACAGTTAAAGCACAGGTGGCAACTGAGAGTGTCAAGAAGTTACAGTTTAAATGTACCACGGTAGATATACACAAAATTTCAAAATATGAAAATTTGCCTTTTGCTTATAACATAGATGCAACTGATGAGGGTCATGCTATATAAAAATAAGTCAGAAGGAGGAAAACCATACTGATGTGATCCATAAAGAAACAAAGTCAAGGAAGAAACCGTGATCCACAAAACTAACTCTGATCACAGAGCTGAGGTTTGAAGCAGAGATGCGGGATGTGGGTGAGGAAAATACAATGAATGATTAGTGCAGAAGGGATATTCGCATTTTGGTGCTGGGCCTGGCATGATTTGTACCCTAAGACATAGAAACCCAAGATTGTAAACCCATGTTACCTCAATTAAAATTATTTAAAAATTAAATAGAGGCATTGAAGCGATAGCACAATGGGTGGGGTATTTGCCTTACAAGCGGCTGACCTGGATTCAATTCCCAGCATCCCATATGGTCCCCTGAGCACTGTCAGGAGTAATTTCTGAGTGCAGGAGCCAGGAGGAACCCCTGTGCCTCACTAGGTGTGACCCAAAAAGCAGGAAAAAAATTAAATAGAATAAGGAATGCATAAACATTAAAACTAAGGGGCCATGTCTCTTAAAATGTCCTTCAAATAATGCTTGCATGCCTGGCACGCAGAAGACCTGTGTTCAATCACCAAACATGGTAAACACTGTAGCACTGTCCTCCTGTTGTTCATCAATTTGCTCGATCAGGCACCAGTAACATCTCCACTGTGAGACTGGTTACTGGTTTTGGCATACCGAATACGCCATGGGTAGCTTGCCAGGCTATGCTGTGAGGGCAGGATACTCTTGGTAGCTTGCCCGGCTCTCTAAGAGGGACAGAGAAATTGAACCCAGGTCGGCAGCATGCAAGGCAAACACCCTACCCACTATGCTATCGTTCCAGTCCAATAATAATAACAATAATAATAATATTAATAAGTCAACTCCAGGCAAGAGGCCTAAGGTCTCAAGCCACTAATGAAGGGAATGATCATGTTTTGGGAGAAGGAGGGGGAAGGTTAAGCCAAGACTGTTCTCAGAGCTTTCCCTTGGCTCTGTGTTTGGGGATCACTCCTATGCTCAGACATATTTGAAGCCAGTGATCTAACTGGGATCTACCATATATGTAAAAAAACAATAAAATCAACTCCCTGGAGGAAAACAAACAAACATCTTACACGCTGTATTGTCTCTCTGAGTCAAGGACAATTATTTTAGAATACTTACCATGCATTGGATACTAGTTAGAAATACTAGTTATTCTTCATGGTTTAATTGGGAGGAGAGAGAAAGGGAGAATATTTTGTTTGGGGGCCACACCCAGCAGTACTCAGGACGAATTGCTGGGTCTGTGCTCAGGATGACTCCTAGTGGGGGTGAGGGAAACATATGGGATACAGGGAATAGAATCCATGTGAACCCACTTTACTGTCTCACCAACCCCAGCCCATGACTTAAAGTTTATAAATCTTTCCAACCCAGAGAAATTGCTCAATAGACTGGAGTGCACGCTTTGTATGCTGGTCGACTTGATTCTATACCTGGCATCGCACGATTTCCCAAGCCTGAGGCAAGAGCATCCCTTGAGCACCACTGGATTATGGCACAAAACAAGAAAGATTCAAAACCTCTGGCATGGGAATTAAGCCAATGCCTTGTTGCCCCACCATAAAGTGCCTTTTAAAAAATGTGACCCTTTTCAGGTGCAAACATTTGCGAACTTTGTTCAATGCTCCTCTCTTTGGTGTAATATCCTACCTCATACCTTCTCTTTAATTCAAAGACATCTTTTAGAAAACTCATTCCTCAACTTGTCTTCACAAGACAACATAAGAATGGATTGAGGCACCCGGGGGCCATTTATCTAAACATTTTAACAAATACCCTCAAAAATTAGAATACAAGTTTTTTGGTTTTCTTTAAGTCCCACTCAGTTCCATTTATGTTTCCCTGTATTTTGCTAAGGACCCAGTACACAGGGATTCTCTAGTCCTATTGAGGGTAAGAAAAGAGAGGGAACCTACCCCAGCCCCCAAGGCTCCCCAGATAAAGCCCCTACCTGCATCACACGTGGTGACGCTCCCTTCGACAAAGGTGGAACCTTGGGGACAGGCACAGGTGTATCCTCCAGGTCGAAGCAGACAAAGGTGGCTGCAGACTTCTTTGCATGGGTTGGACACTGGAAGGCAGAGAAGAGAAAACAATTGTGATGAGTGAATGAATACTCCAACCATAAGCATGTCCATCAACTAAGTTGTGACAACAGGATGAGTCAGGGTCCAGGACATATCATTACACAATCCCATCACTACACAGAGGTTTGTCAAAGCTGCCAAAATTTGAATAAACCAAAGTTCATACTGGACGTGGTTTCCACCCCAACTTCCAAGGAGTGCTTTCTTCTAGGCTTCTGTTTCCTTATGCGCAAGAAGGAAGATGACCAGAATCACTGAGGAGCTTTACAGAACAATGGATGTCAGGCATAAAGACTAAGAATAAGATTGATCTGGAGACAGGCCTGAAAATGATCATGCATATCTCCTCTCAGAACTACTAAATTCTACCTTAGTATATCTATAGCTATTTCTGTATCAATAAATATATTGTGACTTATCCAATAATTGGATGATCTCTAATTTCCTTCCCAGACTAAAGTTCTGTGATCCTAATTCTCTGTCATTTAAAATATTACCACAGATAAATCTAGGTTAGGAAAATAAGGTGTATTCCAAAAGCCCCAGACTAAATCAGTCCCCTTACCATTGCATCCTCTTCTATGGCAGAGGTTTTCAAATTTCAATATGATAAGAATCATCTGATGGAAGGCAAACAGTGTTGCTGAGGGGTGGGGATACTGGTGGGGGAAATTGGATCAGTGTTGGAACACTGTATGCCCAATCAGGTCTTCAGTTATAGCAGTGATATGAATGAGGGGTACAGCCATATATCCAAAACATAGATTCAAGAGAACTGAAAACATGAGGCTAAGTGGTAACCACTGAAACTTTGTAATGTTGCCTGTCAAGTTGACAGCAGGGGTGGAGCGGGGATTGGGATGGAGAAGGACTCTGGGAACAGTGGTGGAGGGAAGCTGAAACTGGTGGGGGGGATTGGTGTGGAATTATTGTATACCTAAAATTCAACTATCAGTAACTTTGTAAATCATGGCCCTTTAAATAAATTATTCTTTAAAGAAAGAAATTAATTCTAGGAGCAAGAGAGAAGGTACAGAGGGTAAAGCATTTGCCTTGCACAAGGCCAACCTGGGGTTCAGTTTTTGGCACCTCATATGGTCCCCCGAGCACTGTCAGGCATGATCCATTAGCACAGAACCAGATTATTTCCTTAGCACCACTGAATGTGACCCATAAATGAAATCAAACCAGAACAAATAGAATATTGAATCTATAGGTTTTTCTTAAATAAAAGTAATTTTTATAAAAAGGAAAAAAGAAACACTATGCCTGAATTCAAATCATGTAATTTCCCAGTGACAAAAAAAAATTTTTAATTTAAAAAAGAACCACCTAAGAAATCTGTTTAAAATTCAAATTCTCCTTTAAAGTGGTTGGGGTCAGGCTTGAAGGTCTCCCTGTTTATAAACAGATTCAGCAACAGCAATAGTAGCAGAAGCACCTGAGAACTTGTTAGAAAAGCATATTGAGGGCTGGAGTGATAGCACAGCAGGTAGGGCATTTGCCTTACACTCGGCCAACCTGGGTTCAGATCCCAGCATCCCATATGGTCCCCTGAGCACCGCCAGGAGTAATTCCTGAGTGTAGAAACCAGGAGTAACCCCTGTGCATCGCCAATGTGATGCAAAAAGCAAAAAAAAAAAAAAAAGCATATTGAGTCCACCTCCCATATAACGAATTAGAAATCTTTCAGTTGGGGGTCCCAGAAATTGGTTTACCCCAGCTGACACAAATGCATGAGAACCTCTGGTCCAGAGCAAATATTCATTTAATGCAGCATGGCTGTGTGTCAGGCATACAGAGATGAGCATAACTAACAATTTTAAATCAAGGTTCATGCAGCTTAGGATTACTTGACCAGCCTGGTCTTATAATTACAAGAACAGGAAATTTTCTGACTTCTGTGAAAATTATTTTTGAGACCAATTAACCCAAAAAACAGCGGAGATCTGATGCCTGCTTGATTCTGTGGCCAAGAAGTATATATTCATAACTCCAAATAAGGAGGACTGAAATATTTTTCTTTCTCTCTGTTGTGATGTGCATCATTTCACTGGCCTGAAATTTTACTTGCAGTTCAGAATGGTTAACACACACAAACACCTTACAAATCAGTCTACTTTAACTACTACTGCTTGAAAAAATGTAACCATGATTTCAAATAAGGTTTCTACATAATAAGAGACATCTTATTCTAAGGTTGGTGGTTACCTGAAACATTGTATCTACGTTGATGGAAGATGCGAACTTGATTGAGCCAAGGATTTACCGTCAGCAATTTCACATTATGTTCTCTGCCAAATTTATTTCTCTTCCATATTTCTCCCTTATCCTTAGATACCCAGTATACATAGCTCTCGAAGACATCCAGGTTATAAGGGCTCATTGCTGTTTACCACCAGAGAGAAACAAACAAAAAAAAGCTTACTGAAAATACCCAACCTCAGCTTCTATGTCAAATGTCATTCAGCCTGAATGAATCGCTAATGCAATGTCTTCAGGTTTCCGGAACATACAGGCAGAATTTTTTGCACATGTGACCATAAAAGCATTACTTTCTCCAGTTGCCCTGGGAGATGAATATGGCAAAATTGAACAAGATTAATGCTTAGTCGCTGATACCAATCAGAGAAGACGTGCTCATTTTGAAACTGCAAATTTTATGTCAGGAAATAATTTGTATGGCAGAAATTTCTTCCCTTTTTTTTCTTTGAACATAAGACACCACTGGTCATGTAAGAAAAATGTGATTTGTGATAAGTCACTGTAATTCTGTGCTGCCTAAATAAGGAAACAATACACTCTTTTCCCTCTAAATGGTTCCAGCTGCAGCATAAATAATCGAACACACTAACATGTCTCAAATGATTTATACAGATTACAATTTACACAAATGAACTCTTCTTCTATGAAAACACCAAAAGAAATTCTAGCTATTTCAATTGCTGAGAACCCTTTTCTTTAATTATATATATATATATAAAAGCATTTAAAATATTTGAAATATTGCACATGAGTTCATTTGCATTTAGTTTAGCAGCTGAAAATCAGAAGGTATGATAAACTAGGTAGACTAGTTCCTACAATCACAGTTTCTTTTTTTGAGAAGAATGGCAATGAGAATGTACATTATTTAACATATTAAATTCCAAGTCATGTCTAACCTGCACTTGCAACAATTCTCCTATCACTCCCATCGTATTTCATGGTTTCAATAATATCCTCCTTTAAGTCACTCCAGTAGACGCGATCATCATTCAAATAATCAATGCAAAGGCCAGTTGGCCAACCGAGGTCCTCATGAACCAGGATGGTCCGATGCTGCCCATCCATCCAGGCAGACTCGATTTTGGGTTCTTTGCCCCTGTCAGTCCAGTACAGAAGTCTGTAACAAAAGATTTCCATATTGAAGCATTTCATGTGGAGGAGTTTCCCCCTACAGTGAATCATAAACTTTCAACGGGGAAATTAACTGGTTTTTCATACAGGTTTGGTTGCTAAATAATGTTTTTAGACTTTAGAGAAGAGAAGGGAGCAAGAAAGGAGCAAGAGCATTTGGGACCTATCCTTCCAGAAAACTGAATTCTCAGTATTGGTTAGCCTTCTCTTAGGATATATAATCAGACCTCATAAATTGTATATAATTATGGGGGGCTGGAGAGACAGTACAAGGATAAAGGAGATTGCCTTGCATATAGCGGGTACCACATATGGTGCCCTTAGCTCTGTCAAGAATGATTCCTGAGCACTGATTCAGGAATAAGCTTATCACTAAGTCTGGTCCGAAACACTCATACATATTTATGTATGTGTGTGTATATATTCATATATTTGTATAAACACTTATATGCATATATATACATACTTTATACACACATACATTCCGGTATATATACACATTACATTCTAATGTTTTACAAATGTACTCTTTGGCATTCAATTTCAAAATTTAATTGAAAATCATTTATTCCAACAAAGAAGATATAGATGAGACTGAGCCACTTCAAACATCCAGCAAGAAGCAGGTCTGCAGATGGAACAGAGTGCAGTGGGCAGGACAAGTTTTCAGCAATGTTGCCTCAATATTACCTATGCCAATATATTTTTTTTTTTTTGCTTTTTGCTTTTTTGGTCACACCTGGTGATACACAGGGGTTACTCCTGGCTCATGCACTCAGGAATCACTCCTGGCGGTGCTCAGGGGACCATCTGGGATGCTGGGATTCAATCCGGGTTGACCACATGCAAGGCAAATGCCCTACCCACTGTGCTATCGCTCTAGCCCCCGTGCCAATATTTTTCTTTAAATTTTAATATTAGTAAGAACCCAGGCATGCGAGACCCGTGGCTGAGAACTCCAAGCCTGCTTGGATCGGGACAGGGCCTCCTCCACCCAGATCCTCAGTTTTCCAGTAGCTTGGCAGTCACACCCATAAACTGCCCTGGTGCCATGTATTATTATCAATAGCCAAGATCCAGAGATTATAAAACAAAGCTCCCGGAAGAGAGTGACACAATTTGTCCTGGAGTGTAAGGCCGCATTGTGGGGTCCCGTCCTGTCCAGCAGGGAGGACTCTTTATGGGGCTGAGAAGGGGACACAGCCGAATGAACAGACGCAGAGCCAGAAAGCAGCAAGGAGAAAGAGAGAGTTTATTCTACTAGCAGCTACTACTTATACCTTTCTGCTGGGAGGAAATGGTGTCTGGACCCACATACAAATGCAGATTGACATGTCCTTTTGTTACAGGCATAGGCTATTGAGAATCAAATGGCGACCATAGTGGCAACCTTGCTACAAGCCTCTGTTTGAATCACAGAGTCAGGCTGTCTGACTAGGAAATAAGAGCCAGGCTTGTATACCACATCCGCAGAATCTCGTAAGCAGAGACTGGCAAGCTACCCGTGGTGTATTCGATATACCAAAAAACAGTTAACAGTAATGGGCCTCATTCCCCTGACCCTGAACGTGACAGGGACCAGTGAAGATGTTACTGACGCCCACTAGAGCAAATCGATGAGCAACAGATGACAGTGATACAGTGATACAGTGGTTAGTAAGTCATTAAAAAGTACTATGAATTTCAAGTGAAGTATTTCTACTGGCCTACTGGGCTACCATCCTACTTTGTACCATTTATCACATAGATTAATCCCTCAATTCTATTGAGTAAATGAATGGACTTAAGCCAACCAGCTCTGGAAAACCCTCTCTCACATAGTGTTGGTCTAAAATCTGGTTGGTCCTAAATAATCTTTAGGGTATTTCATAATTTCTGAAAAAAAAAAGAAACTTTCAAATAGTACAATAATAATTTCAGGATAAATGGTCTGCTATCAAGTACTCACCCAAGTTTGGGATTCACAGCCACTGCAGCAGGTTCATCCAGATCATTCAAAATCAGCCATTTTCTATACCTTCCATCAAGTTCAGCTACCTCAATCCGCTTACTCTTGGTATCTGACCAGTAAATATGCCTAAATTTATAAGAACAAAAGTAAGCAACTGAAAATTTCAGATCAAAGGCTTCTGGAGAAGCGAGCTGATGATGAGACAGTTTTTAGCTGAAAGACATTGGCAGATCGTGCCATGGACTCAAGAAATGTTTCTTCTCAAAAATTCCCTGATCTTTATCCCAGGAGACATCATTGTAAGGTTAGAAATGGAGGATATGGGGGCAGAGAGATAGTACAACACAGCAGGTAGGGCACTTGACTTCATGTATACTACCTAGATTTGATGCCATGTGGTCCCCCTAGTCCACCAGAAGTGATCCCTTACCATATTACAAGGAATAAGACCTGAATACCACCAAGTATGGCCCACAAACCAAACAAACAAAAGACCCAAGTGGAGGAGGATTGAAGGGGATTCCTGCCTGATCCTCAAAAGTAGAAACATCAGTCAGTGTCAGTAAAGATGGCAGATCACAAAGCTGGCACTACCAGGTGAAAAGTAGAAGGCTCTGTTAGGTTCTTTAGTTTTTGCTGCCCTGATTTCTCCTCAATCAATAGACCCATTGAAATCTAAAGGGACTAGCATCAATTCCAAGGATAATTGACTATATTATTTCAAAATAAACGCAGCCATAGCATTCTACCACTGACATACAGGTCAGTCTCTTATAAGCAGGAAGAAATTATGTGGTCTCTTAATTCACTCATTAGAGCTGAGATAGAGGCAAATAAGACATATCTACCATTACTTGGCTGGTTTTCAGAGGGAAGAGTTAAAGTCTAGAGTCCTAAATTCCTGACTCACTGAGGCCTATTTTATGAGAAACCATGCTAAAATGAGACTCTGATACACAGCATAAAATGTGGGAGCCCAATTAATTCTACTTCAGAGAGGTTCAAGTTGTTCAAGTCTTTCAAGAGAATCAGAAAAAGTATATTAAAACATAAAAATTAGTTACAGTACAAATTACTCTATTATCTTAAAGGGCATCAAGTTCCTAAGCATTCCTTGTGAACATTTCTGTATTATAAGTTTATTGAAAGACATAAGGGAGTCTATGCCTGCATGAGCAATGATTATTATATAATCATTTTCCCACTCAGATGAAAGTGCCTATCGGGCTGAAGCAATAGGACAATGGGTAGGCCGTTTGCCTTGCACACGGCCAACCCGGGTTCGATCCACGGCATCTCATATGGTCTCCCAGTACTGCTAGGAGTGATCCCTGAATGCAGAACCAGGAGTAAGCCCTGAACATTGCCAAGGATGACCCAAAAAAGACAAAAAAAAAAGTGCCTCTCCAATGAAAAGCTTTTCCTTAAAGAAACTGAGTTTCCATATAGATTTGTCTTGTGTTTCTACAGATGTAATATATATGGCTTTAGCCCTAGAAGTTCCAGGTTTAAAAGGGGAAAAATAAGCCAATACATCTATCAACAATAAGACAAAACAAACCAAAGAAACACCAAAATTTTGGGCTGGAGACATGATACAGTGGATAGGGTGCTTGCGTTGCATGCCACTGACCACGTTCAATTGCTTTCACCCCATATAGTTCACTGAAGCCACCAGGAGTGATCCCTGAGCACAGTCAAGAGAAAGCACTAAGTCTTGCCTGGTGTTACTCCAAAACAGACGAACAAAAATGGCCCAAAAGAGAAAAATAAAACTTCCAATATGATCATATAACATAGCCTGCTAGAAACACAAAATATGAATTGTTCTTTCTCAAAATAAATAACCATACAGAAAAAATATTTAATGTTGATTGCTTAGCAGGTAAGATTATGAGGCTGCCCATTTCTTAAAAAACTGAACAGTACCATCATTCTAGAAGCCAACTTTGGGATTAAGCACTCAATTTGGCAGGTATGTTCTACTAGATACAATACAGACTTATATCTTACCTTGGTGCTTTCCCAAACTTTTTCATGACACACATAAAATATAGAAAACAATAATGCTAATTACACACCAGAATAAACAGGCTGTTGCTAGGGTAGAAGCAAGTCCAAAAAATCACCTACCATTTTTAATATTAGATGCTCATATTAAGCCTTCTTTGTGTGTGTACTGTGATCAGAAGTAGGTAGCTCGGACCAGGGAAAGGACTACTATTAGCAACACTTACCTTCCTACCCAATCCACTGCTAATCCATCTGGTTGCATAATATACTTCAGACCCAAATCAATTTCTACCACAGGATTATTGCTGCCAGATTCAAAGTTAGGGATGTAGGCACGTTTGATAGCACCAAAAGTAGAGCCATGCCCTGATACAGTGTAATATAAGATACCTGCAGAGAGAAGACATACCCGGTAAGTTTTATGTTAGAAACATCTGATAAGGGATAAACTATCAAATTAAGTATGATTGTTCACTACAGATATCCTGTCTCCCTCCTAGAATACTCATAATTAAACTGCACCATGATGGATCAAATATCAAAATCTGTAGTATTTTAGGTATGTTTAGGTACATACTTTATTAGAATATTAAATTCACTGTTCTTCAAAAGCTGAATTTTGAGGAAAAAAAAGATAAAAAGCACAATGGTTTCACATCCTTAAATTTCTTACAATGTAAGAAATAACTTATGTTTTATAGTTATTAATAGTTTGAAAAAATCAGTTTCAGATCCATAATCCCATTTTATCTGCAAATCACCTCTTACATGTAGACAGGCAGAATGATTACTGCTTTTATTTAACAGATAAGAAATTCAGAGATTCAGTGATTCAGAAAATTGTTACAATTCTGGAAGGTCATAAAGTCAGTAGATTAAAGAGACAGACATGATGATAAGATAAACTTGGCCCCATTACTATCTCCCACATACCACCAGGACCATGAGAGACTTTTAAAAAACAAATTGCATATCTCCACAGCAAATTGACTAAATTTTTTGTGTCCCTCTTTCTCCTTTACATATTAGAATTAGATGTTGGATCACATGCTAGTTATGCAGAGATGATTAGGTTTAATTTATGGAAAAAATGTGAATATTTAGCTACAATTTTTGTAAGTGTTCCTTTTGAAAAGGATGAAACTCCACTGAAGAGGTTAGTGCGAAGAGGAGCAGTAGATTTCAGAGGAGATAATGTTTGAACTGAGTCTTTGAAATATGAGTACAAGTTTTCCAAGAATACAGTAATAAATAAGTAAAATGACATGAGCAAAAAATAGGAAATATTGAACAAAAAAGCATGTGAGATTTACTCAAATGTATAATATCAAGAGATGGGGAAAAGTTTGATGAAAAGTTTGAAAGATTGGGACCTACAGCTGGAAGTATCTGGAAGAGGACTTTCCTCTTCCACTCATGTAACAAAATATACTCTTTAAAAATTTAATCCTAGGTCGGGGGCTGGAGCGATAGCACAGCGGGTGGGGCGTATGCCTTGCATGCAGCCGACCCAGGCAGCGACCCAGGTTTCCCATCTTCCCATATGGTCCCCAGCGCACTTCCAGGAGTAACTCCTGTGCATCGCTGGGTGTGACCCAAAAAGCAAAAAAAAAAATTTAATTCTAGGGGTTGAAAGGAATGGGATATTGGGGACTCGGAGAAGGAAAGTGAATACACTGGTGACAGTTATGGTGTTTGAATTATGTAAACAGGAAACATTAGTAACAATATAAATCATAGTACCTCAATCAAAAAAAATTTAATAGTAAAAATTTAAGAATCCCATTAGATAAGACTAATTGTCCAATCACTTCAATTGGAATCTAAAGTTCATTAGAGGCTAAAGTTCATACTTACTCAAGTCAAGGCCCTCAGGATCCCAGTCATAATCAATAGCTTCAATACGTTCCTTGTCGTCAAGATAATCTGAAAACCTCTCAGATGAGAGGTTATATTTTCTAATTCGCACTTTCTCAGGCAGTAACAACAAGGGATTACCTATAAACAAAGTGATACTTTATTTGTATTCTATCCATTTCATAGATATTTCATAATCTTCACCCAAGTATCCATAACCACTCTCATTAGAAAACTTGAGTTTATATAGGACTCTGACAATCATCCAATCATTTAAGCTGACTATCCAACCAGGCTCAAAATCTGTTATTATGGACATTCTTTATTTCAGGTGGGAAGCTAACATTTCTATTAGAGATATTATTTGCTATTTGTTCCATGTCCTCAGTGGGCAGCAGTTTGGAGTAAGGCAAGACTGAGATCTCTAGAAAACATCCACTTTTCCAATCCTATTTTCTTTACTCACTTTGAATAAAACAGACTTGTTAAGCATTCAGTTGTAGAAGTACAATATGTATATTAGTTACTATAAGCTTAACAGGAAATCTTTAGTCTTCAATCTTTACTGTCACTGTCACTGTCATCCCATTGCTCATCAATTTGCTCGAGCGGGCACCAGTAACATCTCCATTGTGAGACTTTTTGTTACTGTTTTTAGCATATCGAATATGCCACAGATAGCTTGCCAGGCTCTGCCATGTGGGCAAGATACTCTCGGTAGCTTGCCGGGCTCTCCGAGGGGCAGAGGAATCAAACCTGGGTGGGCAGCGTGCAAGGCAAATGCCTTACCCACTGTGCTATCGCTCCAGTCCCGATCTTTACTGACAAATTAATAATCTCTTTATCAGGTAATCAGTTTTATGACCCAAGATACCATCTAGCTAAAGACAAAATTAACATTTTATTCACTTAAGAATATTTTTAAGGGGCCAGAGCAATAGTATAGCATGAAGGGTGCTTGCCTTGCACATGGCTGGCTCAGGTTCAATTCCCACCATTCCATATGGTCTCCTGAAGACTGCCAGGGTACGGAGTACCCTGAGTTCAAAGCCAGGAGTAACCTCTCAACACCACTATGTGTGGCAAAAAAAAGAGGTATTGTATAAAAGGAGCTATATATTTGGTGACATCTCAAAATGCTCTTAAATTTAAATTTCTCCAATTTTAAATTATGCTCATACTGTCAACTGAATTCAATTTAAAAATACTTTAAGAATACACTTAAGTGCCATTTAAAATGTTATTCCTCTATATTGACATTATGCTTTATATAAATGTTCTAATTTTCATTCATCACCTTAAAAGATTTAAAAATGGGGCCGGAGCGATAGCACAGCGGGTAGGGCATTTGCCTTGCACGCGGCCGACCCGGGTTCGATCCCCGGCATCCCATATGGTCCCCTGAGCACCGCTAGGAGTAATTCCTGAGTGCAAAACCAGGAGTAATCCCTGAGCATCGCTGGGTGTGACCCAAAAAGCAAAAAAAAAAAAAAAAAAGATTTAAACACTAAATCACGAAAACAGATGTTCAAAAGCGTTTGCCCTACTTTATATCAGTATTTAAAGTGTCTATGGTAAAATACTTTAGTATGCTAGTCAAATTTTTAATTCTGTTTCTTATTAAGTGCTTTAAATTTCTAATATAAATTTCTAATATAAACTTTTAATATAAAGTTGTAATATCATTAAAAACCTCTAATCTTTAACTGGGATAATTTAAATCATATTTTTGGCAATTTTGGAAATACTTTGGATTTATAATCTTTCTCTTGCCAGTTCTACCTACATTTATTACTACTTTTGAGGCCAATTATTATTCTGACATACAATTAAAATATATAACTTATGACTGAAGTTATGAATGAGCCAGACTCTCTGTGATCAGTAGCCCATCAACAATAAAAAAGGAATTGTCAAAGAGTTTTCTGATTTGACCCAGTTGAATGTGACTTTCTTGTGACCCATCTTGGATTAGAGGACCCCAATCATTGTTCTCACAGAGCAGGAGGTGGAGGGCTTTACTAATTTCTTTTGGCTGATAATTCTAGAGGCTGTCTTTTGTTACTGGGTTCTTTAAAGAGGGTAATATTGTCAGCACTTTTTAAAATTAAAACACCCATACTATTGTTTGGGTGGTAGTTTAAAATAAACCAAATAAATGACCAGAGTGTACATGGAGTTCCATGCACTGAGCTACTACTTGCTCTCATTTAATTACTTTTGTTTACATGAATTATATATCTCTTATACTCCTTGAAAACAATCTATATGTATATTTGGAGGTCTTGCAGCCAGTGTTTTCATTCAGCAGGGGAGGAGAGCAAGAAGGCTGGAGCAGTGTATAAAGCAATTGGTCAGTTAAACTGATTATTTGAATATAACATTGACTTCCTGGAATATAGTACTCATTAGCATTTACTTCCTTTTATCACAACATGAACGTATCGTACCCTCAGCTGCACACTGTTGTCCATCGTGCTCATCCACAGACCTGAAGCCCTCAGCACAAGAACACTGATAACTTCCTTTGGTGTTATGGCAGATCTGGGGGCAAACCCCAAAGTTCTCACATTCGTTGATGTCTGTAAGCAAAGTAAAATCAAATATGCAACATATGTCCCATCTGTTTCTCATAGACTCAGCTTTGGTTTATATCCATATTTACAAGCAATGAGGATCAAGAAGAATGCAGATGAAAAGAAGCAATAACAGCATTTGTAGAAACTCAGTACCTTACTAAGCTCCTAACACTATTTCTTATGTTTTTTTGTATTTTTCTCCCATCTAATCTTCCCAAGAGACTCTATGAGACGTATACTGTTATTAAACTCAAAGTACCCAAAGATGTTCAATGATGAATAGAGTTAAAATTGAAGTTTGACTGTACAAAAACAGAACAGATTTATTTCTTTCATGAAGCAATTATACTACTGATGTGTTAGTACTCTTGTGCTCACGTTCTTTAGGACAGTAATCAATAATTTATTGTTACAATTGAGCTCTTGGGTTTCAGCTCCCAAAAAAAATATCCAAGCATTTATATATGGAATTAAACAGGAGAAAATTTAATTATCTCAAAAAAAGCCAAAAAAAGAGTTAATTCAAATATTATCATACAGCAAAACTTACACCCATCACTGTTAATAAGCTACCTTCCAACTCCATACCTGAAAATTCATTTATGCATAGGTTTTAAAAGTATGTGATAAAAATATGCAGTTTGAAAATAAATTTTAAAATTCTATGTTTGCCAAAATGTTTTAGATCTGTCAGAACAATCCAATAAGCAGTCTTTCTAAATCTTATCATATCAATTTCATAGCCATTAATTAAAACAAGCTATCAGTTTTATCACTCAGGTAAGTAGTGGTTTAAAAACTGAGAAAAAAACTATTTGGTAGCATATTTATGAATTAAAGTTTAACCCCATTAAGAGAATTTAACAGTTGCTTATGTAAGGAAAAAAAAATTGAGAGAACCAAAATAAACTGTTCATGTATTCTCAACAGAAATTGGGAGAAATATACTTTACCATCACAGGAGTTTCTGTTCAAAGTGTTGGGTTTGAACCCAGGTCTACAGAAGCAGATAAATCCTCCTTCTAATTGGGTACAGTTGTGCTCACATAGATTTTCAGTACATGATCTTTCATGTCCTCTAGCTGAAAAACAAAATCCCAGCATTAGAAATGAAAGATATAGAACATCTCCACCATAAAAGAATAGCAAAATAGTGTATTAAAAGGAACACTTACTGTTCTCATATCAAAATTAATGTCTGTGCAGTGTATTTCCTGACTTATAGGTACTATAGTCAATCCTAAGCCTTTAAATTGGTACAAGCAATTGGAAGAAGCAAATCAAAGGTGGAAATACTGAAAGCCCCTGGAACCATTCGCAGGTCAGTCTCTGGCAATCAGAGCTTCAATCTACCATCCGGTTCTGCAAAACCTGTCACAAGGGTATTCCTGAAATATTCAGTCAACTCACTTTATTAGGTCATATACTTGAATCCCTATCAAGAAAGTATATGGAATAGATAGTAAATTAACTTGAAATGGCTGGTTATTCATCTCTGCCACAGAAAACACAATCTGCAACCCGGAGAGGAGAAAGTTGCCAGGAGTTACTATGGAAACCACCAAATAAATAAATAGATAATAAATGAAAGATGGATGTTAAAGATGTTGAATGCATGTTAATATAACTAAGGTGACTAAGTCTAAGTCTACTAGAGTTTAAAAAATACCTTCCATTTTCCCGATACACACAAAAAAAAACTGTGCCAGGAGAGGTCAGTTGTGTACCTCAAAATGTATATTTGCTGCTGTAGGGAAGGAAACCAGAGAGCAGCCTGGAGTCATTGAATTATTCAGATTCTGCTCAGGATACTGTATGACTTCAGGCAAGTTTCTTTAGATCTCTGTGCTTTGTGTTAGAGAGACATAAGAATAAGGCTAACTTGCGTCTAAATTTAAGGAATCTGACATAACTATCTCCTAAGAGTTACAAAGAGCAAAGAACATTTCCATCAGTGTGGAGCTAGAAACATCCTCCTTTGGCTACTCATCATCATTTTCCTACACAGAATCCTCCTTCTTTAAATCAAAAAGTAACAGTTCTATCCAAGATTTCTTATGACACTCCCATCTTTACTAACTATCCTAAGACACCCGGTATGTCCCCTAAGTGCCAAGGATGCAACATTTGACCTAAGATGAAAATAACATGCAGACAAATAAAATGTGTATCTTTAAGGTTTTGAGAGGCACCTAGCAAACTAGGAAAAGGGCAGTTGGGTTGCTCATAGCTAAAATCTGGACTCAGCATTCTTTTTGGTTGTTGCTTGTCTGGGGCCTCCCAAGTGGTGCTAAGGTCAGAGTTCCCCTCCCACCAATTAGAATTTTGTTGAGGCTCAGTGCAATTATGCTATTTTGTCTAATCCCTATGCTCTCTCTGTTCCCTGGCTTAACATGTTAGAAAGACAAGATTCTCTCATTTATTTTTTTTTCAAAGAATGAGAAAGCCACATCTGTAGTACAGTGAGCAGGGCATTTGCCTTGCACACAGCTGATCTAGATCTGATCCCTGGCATTCCATATGATTCCCTGAGCACAGCAAGGGTGAGTCCACAGCCAGAAGTAACCCCTGAGCATTGCAGGCATGGCTCAAAAAGGCAAACAAACAAAAAGAATGAGAGAGACACATACACAAACACAGAGACAGAATCTGTTACAAGGGTGGAATAATCCATTTAGTATTTAGCATACTGTCTGGTGAAAAAGTCCTCAAGAATGATAGGTAGCTATAGGCTTTGATGCAGTTCAATGTACAAAGTACATTCAAAAGGAATATTTTACTTATTATCTACTTAGTTGTATGATTTCATTAAGCAACCCTGATTTTCTACAGTCAAGTATACAAGTAAATATTTACTTACTACAACCCGTTTCATCAAAATTGTCACCACAGTCATTGATGTTATCACAAACCATGTGCTGGGAAATACAGCGCCCATCACTGCACTTAAATTCATCTTCATTACAAGGTCGAGGGGTGGGAGTAGTACCTATAAAAGAACAAATTAAATTGAAAACTTTCTTCTCTGAAAGGACATACTGATCTTAGGGCAGAGCTCTCTGTACTTAGGGGTCATTCCTGACAGTGCTCAGGCTTGATGCAGTTCAAACTACCATAAGTGGATATTGTATATGGATCAAATTTGGGTTGGCTACACACAAGTCAGCACCAGAATCCATTGTACTACCTCTTGGCCTTCTAGTCCTTGTTTTCTTAAAGGAATAGTGGAAAGGAAAGTTTATTGAATGTTTAAACACATACTAAAAAAATACCAGACTGTCTAAGATCTCATTTCAGTGAAATGAGATAGGAATAAGCAAAGTCTTGCAAGTGTTTATAAGGTCTTGGCTGTGTGTCAGCAAAGAATAGCAATCTCAGGTGCTGCTCAAGCTTCTAGAAAGCCAAGTGAAATGCCCAGGGGGACCATTTCCCAAACTGTGGATGACTGGGGAACCTCTGTTTCCCTCCTACTTTTACTTACATAGCTTCTCTATCTCATCACTTCCATCTCCACAGTCATCAATGCCGTTACACACCTCACGCTCATAAATACAACGGTTGTTGTCACACTGGAAACGTTCTGAAGAGTCACATTCAATAGATACTGTAATGAAAGGTAGTAAAACAAAAAGAGAGGTCAACCACCAAAGTCAGTATCTAAATGCTGGCTGGTATGATGGTTTCATCCCCTCATTTAATCAACAGAAATTTGAGCCTCTTGTACATGGCAAGACACTGTGCTGAGTACCAGATAACATAGGAAACTTGAAAAGCAGAGTTTGTGTCCTCTTAGTCTCTTGTCCTCATGGAAAACGTCTTCAAATTACCCACTCAGGCATTTTTAAATCATTAATTCTCAACCATGTAATGGCTGGGAAATGAAAATGAACAAATACTTCACAATTTCACTCATTTGTAGTATACTGTAGCACTGTCGTCCCGTTGTTCATCTATTTGCTCGAGCGGGCACCAGTAACGTCTACATGTGACACTTGTTGCTACTGTTTTTTGCATATCAGATACTCCATGGTTAGCTTGCCAGGCTCTGCCAGGCAGACAAGATACTCTCGGTAGTTTGCTGGGCTCTCCGAGAAGAACGGAGGAATCAAACCCAGGCCATGTACAAGGCAAATACCCTACCTGCTGTGCTATCACTTCAGTCCTTTGAAGTATACAGAGGAAGAAAAGGAGGGAAGGCTAAAAAAATGGTTTGAATTTTTTTCTTTTTTTCTTTCTGTTATTTTTTGTTTTATTTCTGGATCATACCTGGCTGTGCTTAGGGCTTATTCCTGGCTCTGCACTTAGCGACTGGGGCTTGGGGACAACATGGGGTATCAGGAATCAAACCTGGGTTGGCTGCAAGCAATGCAAGCCCCTTACCTACTATACTGTCTCTGGCTAATAAAGCTATATATAAGATATCTAAAATCATGAATAATTACTGGACTTTCTGGCATTTTAAAAAGAATTTATCAGGAAACTCAAACAAAATCATAGAACTGCAGATCCTGTGGCATTAGCCACATGATGAATTCATGATGAATTTGTCCTCTGGAAATGAAGTCTCCATGTAAGAAACACTGAAATTCTCCCCTCCACCCCCAGCCCAAATATAACCACTCCCATCCACTCATTTCTCTCTTACAGCACAGATGAAGCTCTTCATCAGAACTATCGCCACAGTCATCATCACCATCACAAACCCAAGCTGGATGGATGCAAAGGTGGTTTTTGCATTGAAACTGGTTATGTGCACAGTAGGCGCCATTGGGGAAGCGAGTAGCTGTGGTAGGAAAAAAGAGAAAAAGACACATTCAAGTTATTAGAAAAGAATGGTTCACTTTGGAAGGCTTCCATCATTTCTTGCAACCGTGACTCTGTCCCACATACATCTAAAGGTACTGTGACCTTAAACTGTCTAGAATTTGAAATGTTTATTTCTTTCTCTTTGTTTTTCAGCTGCATCCAGCAGTGCTCAGGGATTATTCCTGGTTTTGTACTTGGAATCAATCCTGGCAGACTAAGGGGACCATTTGGGGTGTTAATGATCAGCTGCACACAAGGCAAACACCACTTGTTATACTATCAGGCCTCTGAAATATTTCCTAAAGACAATACCCATCAAGGATAATCAGCAATAGTTACAGACTAAAGTCTGAATGATCATATAGACTTAAATTTTTTTATAACTTTTTATGGTTCAGCATTTCAGAATTTTACCACTATTAATTTATTATGTTCTCATGATGATACCAAGTTCAACATATTCATTGATTCATTACTCAAATATTCTTCTTTGCCAGCAATTGTTCATATTCAATTACTGACTTGAATAGTCACTGGTAATTTTATTAGCATTGATGTTTCATACATCCTTTATTTAAAATATTTTTGATGGGGCCGGTGCGATAGCACGGTGGGTAGGGCGTTTGCCTTGCATGCGGCCAACCCGGGTTCGATCCCCGGCATCCCATATGGTCCCCCAAGCACCGCCAGGAGCAATTCCTGAGTGCAAAGCCAGGAGTAACCCCTGAGCATCGCTGGGTGTGACCCAAAAAGCAAAAAAAATATATATATATTTGATAAAATGTATGAATGACTTAAAAATACATGGATAGGGTGGTTCCAGAAATCAGGTGATAATTATCAATGAACAGAGAAATGAAAATATCTAATGGGAGAGGTGGGGTCCATACTGCCATATCTGAATATGTCCGATAAATATTCTATCCTAGATGTGTAGAAACAAACTTACGACAACCGCTTTCATCAGTGGCATCGGGACAGTCAGCAGTACCGTCACATTTCAACTGACTAGGCACACAGTGTCCACTCTCACACTGAAAGTACCCAGGAAGGCAGGTCCTCATGTCTGAAGAGAAAAAAAAACAAGAAGGGTCTATACACACAGATACAAGTACATTCCTAACCCAACCCATGACTGGTTCGAAGCAAACACACCCTCAGGTGTAGATTTTGAGGGTTAATAAACCCTCAAAACCTACACCTACTCCATTCAAAATACAGAAGTAAAAGTTCTATCTCTCCTCTATGAAACAATCTTCATCTTTTAAGCTTTTTAGTATTGTGAATTCCTCAACTTTTATATGTGCTTAGTTTCCCCTTATCCAACCAGAAAAGTAGTAAAATGATTCAGGGAATTATCATTCCTTTTAAAATGCTCTGAACTCTATACCAGGAACTGCACTTACATAGGCCTTAACGTGACTATCTGAGAAACACTAGGAAAGCCAATGTTTTTATCTATTTACATGGCCATTCAGATTTAAATGAGCTCCTAGGAAGTGTTTAAATAAAAATAACCTTTCTCTTAAAAAAAATTGTTTTTCCCCTTATTAGTGATCTAGACTACTGTTAATTTAAGAACAAAGCATAGAAAATACAGAATAGAAGATACTGTGTTACACCAAAGCTTACATAGTCCATAAGTGAGAAGATTCATTTCCTCATGTAAAGTCCCTGTTCCAATCACACTGACCCTGGAAAGCGACTCTACGAAAGCCTCTCAGAGAAGACTGATAGTTACCACAGTCGCGCTCATCCGAGTTGTCCCCACAGTCGTTGGCGTGGTCACACACCCATCGAGAGGGAATACATCTCTGGTCGCTGCATCGAAACTCACTCTCTGTGCACTCTCGTGGGACTGAAAAGGAAAGTTGTGTGGCCATGAAAGAGTGCAAGGTGTCACTCTCATGGCCACTTGGTAGCTGGCCATGACCCTCATAAGTCTGAACTCTCAGAGGTTGACTTAGGTAGACTGTCCTTCCCCCAAATACATCTCCCCCCTCTATAAAAGACCTTTAAGGGGTCAGTAAGATGGTGTAGGGGGTAAGCATAACTTATTGCATGCTGCCCACCACAATTCTTCCCACCTCAGAACCACACAGTGCCTGAGTTTCACTAGTGTGGCCCCATAGGACCCCAAGAACCATCAGAGTGGTCTTGCATCTTAGGTCCTAGATATTGAACCTGTGACCAATTAGCATAAAATAAAAATCTTAGCCTCTTAAGCTCTGCTGGGGAGGCCCTGCACTTGCATATCACAACTCCCCCTCCCCTCATTTGCCTCCCATTTACCCCAAGCACTACAAGAGAAACTACACACATACACACACCACATGCACTGTGTTTTTCAATACAGCTGTTACTGATAGTTTCATATATATATATATGTATGTAAATATATATGTATACATATACATTACCATCTATCAGAACCATCTCCTCCTCCCAGTTGAATGCAACCCTCCACCATAGACATTGCCCCCTCCCTGTCCTATCCCCAGAAAGTGGCACATTTCTTACTGAATTAGTTCTGATGTTCCTTGTTTCCATTGTCTTTGGGTATCTATTAATCAATTTTAAATGAGATCATTCTGTGTAGGTCTCCCACCTTCTGACTAACTTCACTTCACAATAACATGTTTTTGTGAGGGTGTGGGAAAATAGACAAAAGAAGTGCTTTAATACTTATCTCTTTAGCCCAAAAAACAAAAATAAAAGGAGAAATGTACCATTCTGAGTCTGTGGAAAGTCATATATAGTTATCCTCAACTTGTGGATGTATGTGTGAAGTGCTATGGATCAAACAGTGAGTAGGCAGATGCCTCTCTGACCTTGTTTTCCTACTCTATAATGAATAAGTAACTCTATAATAGAATAAATGGCATAGACAGTCGCTCTGTGGACAAGAACAGGCATCACAGCTCAGTGGCACGTAAACCTGACAGGGCCCTGAAAAACTCACCACAGTTTTCCTCATCCGAGTGATCACCACAGTCATCATGCCCGTCACATTTCCAGCGAAGAGGAATGCAGCGGTGATTGCTGCAGCGGAACTCCCCTGTGGGTCTACACGTCCTCGCCTCTGCCAAAAGCAGAAAAAAATCAAGGATGTCAGAAACCAGCGGTCAAGAAATGCTAAAATAGTATTCCTTGTGGAACAGTCTGAGGATTAAAACTACCATACTCTCAAAGCTCCCAGAGAAGACCCAATTTTCACTCAGTTTTCCTTTTTTGGCCAATCTGAACCTACCTTTTTACTTGAAACAAGATTCATTTTCTTTATTAAAACTGTTCAAAAAAGGAGTGTTGGGGATATTTTCTCACATATGTGAGGACCAGAGACCAATCTCAAAACTGGAATTTAAAAAAAAAGTGGGGGGAGAGCTGGAGAGATAGCACAACAGGCTGAGCACATGCTTTGCATGAGAGAGGTCGGATTCAATCTCTGGCGCTGCATGGTCTCTTGAGCACAGAGCCAGGAGTAGCACCCAAGAACCACTGAGTGTGACCCCATAAAACAAACATTGGAATCTGACTTGTAATTTATAACAAAAGTCTGGCTAACTAGAAGGCTAATTACAATCAGCAGCAAATAAAACATTTCTGCCACAATATTTTTTAAGTTGGTTATATTTAGTGCTATTATTAAGATAACACACTCTCTTCCAACCAAATCTAATACACATGCATAGACATTTGGAATTCATATTTTCCCTCTATGCCTAATTTTGACAGATTCCATTCATTTTGATGGACTTTTCGCTCATAAATTCTTTCCAAGTTGCCAAAGTGATTAAAGCTATTCAATAGATGATATGGAAAGTCAGAGAGATACTCAGAATATAAAAAAAAATTCTAACATTCTGATTTTAAAATATTCTTTATGGGTACAGGTGCTTTTTTTTCTTAAACCCCTTATCACCAGCCTTAGTCTATCTACAAAATTAGAACAACAATCTGAATTTGACAAATGTAATGATTCTATCTTTAGGAGAAAGTATCCAAGTTCCCATTATCTTCCTAATGTACTTAACAATTATTGCTGTAATTAATCCCTGTGGGATGGAACTTCACTTAAAGTGATCACATTTTTATTACTTCCAACAACCCTGTAAAACGCTGCGGAAGAAGCCACAGCCAGGCCTTCATCCCATCCCCCTGCAGCCCCTCCTACCACAGCCTTCTTCATCACTGTTATCCCTGCAGTTATTGATGCCATTGCACACAGTCCACTGTGGGACGCAGCGGTAGTTTGTCCTACAGGAGAATTCTGTATGGTTGTCACAGCGATATGCAGGGCCCACTGAAAAGAGAGGACATAGCAAAATCAGAACCCATGTCTCCCTTCTGCCCAGAAATAGCACCAGAAGATCTCGTCATTCACTTTAGGACACAGTGCTGACATACGATTGCCAAATCACTAACTAAATCGTGCTTAGGTTAGAAGTGAGATGTAGATCAATAATCAAGAAGCCTGAGTCCTGTGTTTTCTTTCTATCTCTGAGATAGGAGTATTAGAGTATAATCTTGAGGTGGAAAGTGGGAAAAAAGAGGGTTACAGCAGCCCAGTGGACTTGGAAAGCTGCTGGGTTAAAGGTTCAGTTCTGCCACAAAATGCATTTATGTTCAGTTGCATCATCCATAACATTGGCAACATCTATCTTTCCCTACCTTATAACCTTACTCTGAGGCTCCAGTGAAGATGTACTTGCTGCACTTGTTATCATGTTTTGAAAAGTTACATTCAGTGGACCAAGAGGAATCAGGCACAAGGGCAGAAGTGATAGTACAGAGGGTAGGGTGTTTGCCTTGCAAGCAGCTGACCTGCGTTCAATGCCCAGAATCCCATATGGTCACCCAAGCACTGTCAGGTGTAATTCCTGAGTGCAGATCCAGGAGGACCCCTGAGCACTGCTGAGTGTGACCCCTCCCCCCCCCAAAAAAAAGACAAATCAGGCACTTTAGAAACATTCAACCTGTAAGCCAGCCTGTAAACTAGGAGTGCCAGGATTAGAAGAGTGTTAGAACATTGTATGGCCAAAAACCAATCATGAACAACTTTGTGATTGTATGTCTCATAGTGATTCAATTAAAAAAAAAAGACTAGTAAGCTTTGGTGGGATACAGAGTTCCAGATCCTCTTGTCTTGTTTTAACAAGCATTGCCATTCTAATTGAATGATATGTGTGTTTCATAAATACTCATCATTTAGCACTTGTTCATTTTTTCAAAGTGAATTTCCAATGGAATTCCAGTCTTACTTGGAATTAGGTATGACACCTCCAGATGAAAACAGAACTTTGAAAATATACTGTCACTTCAAGTCTCTTTCCCACTATGATAGATGATCACAAGTCAAAAAAAATTTTTTAAGCGCACATTTGAAAAAAATAGCCTGGCAAGCTACCCATGGCGTGTTCAATATGCCAAAAACAGTAACAACAAGTCTCATAATGGAGAAGTTACTGGTGCCCACTTGAGCAAATTGATGAGCAATGGGATGACAGTGATACAGTGATAGAGGTATAAATAAATAGAAGCTAAGACTCAGAGGAGAGGGTCCTCAGGGACTGAAGCTGTCAGCCTTCTCTTCATCTACATGGAGGTTTCTCCTGGATTCCTGCCCCTGGACCTGCGACAGTACACACACTGGAACTTACTGCATTCATTGAGAGGCTCATCCGAGTAGTCACCACAGTCATTGTCTACGTCACACTTCCAGGACTGAGGAATACAGCGGCCATTGGCACACTTGAAATAGCCAGGCTTGCAGGTCCTGCTGGCACAGTGGGAACTCTCTTCATCAGAGTTATCCCCACAGTCATTCTCAGAGTCACACTGCCAGGATTCTGGGATGCAGCGTTTGTTGGCACACTGCCACTGATTGGCCCCACATTGGTGATTCTCTGCAAGCAGAGGGACAGGGTTATGACCCTGAGCACATCTTCACAGAGACAGATGCCTGCATTCAAGTGGGTCTTGGGAACTAGATTATAATGTACTGTTTTGTCTTTTTTTAAGGGAAGGGTCCATCCCAGTGGTTCATAGGATTTACTACTAGCTCTGAGCTCAGGGATCACTCCTAGTGATCTTAGGGAGCTCAAGGAAACATAAGGGGTGCTGGAGAATGAATCTGGGCCAACTGTGTACAGGATAAGTGCCCTATCCACTGTACTATCTCTTCAGGCCCAAATTACAATTTCCTTTACAGTATTTTAAAGTATTCACAATTGTCAACCAGTACCACTAAACTGAACTCATGAACACTGTTCCTTTGACCACTGTTGTCTCCTAAGTTCTTTAATATCTTTTTTCTCACAGGCAGAGATGAAACCTAATTCATTCATGACCTACTAATGACCAAAGTACAACTTATGGCCGAAATACAACTCTCTCACCGAAAACAGCTGTTTTTCAAAAAATCATGTTTGTTGCTAAAGTTGATGTTTTCAATATTGAGGAATTGAGTTTTATTTATGTGTTGGATTTTTTGGTTTGATTTCTTTTTTTTTTTTGCAAGTGGGAGTGGGAAACTCATTTTGCCTTCAGTGTCAGTACATATAAAGAACCAGCAATGTAGATACTTACTATCTACCCCAACTTCGTCTTGATGAGACATTAAGATTTCTAAAATACTCTATACAAAAAGATATGCAATAAACTCTGAATTTCAGAGGACCTTCAGAAAACTCCCCCACAGAATCCTAACTGAGTTTGTCCATTCAACTACAGAAGAGGGCTGAGAAGGCAGAGGGTAATTCAACATACCGCAAAGAGCCTGGTCTTCATCAGAGCCATCAGGGCAGTCTGAGTGGGTATCGCACAGAGACTGAGGGATGGTACAGTTGCCATCCTTGCACTGGAACTGTCCTAGCCGACAGAAGCGCTGTGGGCAATGGGCAGATTCGTCCGAACCATCTGAGCAGTCTTTCTGTCCATCACATTTCCACCAAATAGGAATACACCTTCACCAAAGAAACAGAGAAGTTCTTAGTTAAACCCCCCTTAGGGAGGAGAGAGCAAAGGCATTCAGGGAAAATATCAAAACTAAATTGAGAGGCTGGGGTGGGGGGATGGAGGAAAAGAAAATACCTGCCATAGAGGCAGGTGGAGGGTAAAGGAAAACTAGGAACGTTGGTGGTGGGAAATGTCCTTCACCACTGGTTAAAGGGATAAGTATGTGACTAAAAACCAGTCATGAACAACTGTGTATCTCACTGTGGTTCAATTAAAAAAAAAACTGAATTCCAAGCACAAGAAAAGGGTCAATTACACCTTGAGTATTGTGGTGTATTGTCAGGGGAAATATAACTAGATGAGGAAGTTTCTTATGACCCAAACAGGCTGAATAAATGCATATGAGTATGCTACTTCCACAACAAACTGTGCTGAGTGCAGTGCTTTGGTTCCGGACATGGAACTTGTTAGGACCAGGCTGCCAGGTTGGTGGAATTTGGATGTTGACATGGAAGCACCAGGCATTAAGTTTAAGGCCTACATCATGGATATAGATGTGATTCTCAGTCCAAGGTATTTTATTAGAGTATCAAAATAATCTACTATTAGAGTTGAAGCAATAGCACAGTGGGTAAGGTGTTTGCCTTGCATGTGGCCAACCTGAGACCAATCCCTGGCACCACATATCACCAAACCTTCCAGGAGTGATCCCTGAGCACAGAGCCAGGTGAAAGCCTGTGCATAGCCTGGCATGCCTCCCCTCCCCACCACAAACAAAACAAAATGAAATAAAACAAAATTAATCTATTAAATCTAGGGTTCTCATGATAAGGTTCTCATTTACACTATTTTGTTTCAGAAAACTCAATGGTCTGTTAGGGAAATAATTGTGTTTTGCTGCCACAAAAACAATCCGAAATAGGGTGGAATGTGTAGCCCTCAATCTTATCCTAACATACTTAAGAGTTAGGCCCTCTGTGCAGATCAGAAATTCTATCCCCATTTACAGTATAATTTCAATGTATATCTACAGTACTCTTGGTGCTGACATGTAGAAAAATAAATTAGAAATAAATTGCAAATTAAGAAATGTTGATCGGCAACTCCACATCCCCTGGAGCCTTAAGATCACCATGCATGCAACAGAGAGACAGTGAAAACAGGGAAGGAAGTCTCACTTTTCATGGTTAGCACACAGGAATTGTGTGCTCGAGCACGTGGGAAGGCAGTAATTTCTGTTCGTCAGGCGTATGGTCCTAAAGTTGTCTGGACACTCGCAGGTAGCTCCTACCCCTCCTGCTTTGATGAGGCAGAGATGAGAACAGCCACCATTGCTGATCGCACAGAGATTGTTCACTGATCAAAAAAAGAAAGAAAGAAAAAGACATGGTTTACTCACTTATGGAAAGTACCGAGCTCAAGTGTGGCCTACTACCCACCTTACCCTACTTGGAGAGTAAGAAAAATAATCACCCTAGTTTTACCTTATTTCCCCCAAAATTCATTAGAGGACAGATGGGAGAGATGTATGTACTCAACAGAGGATGCTTCCTTTGATAAAAGGAATGTACAAATCACCAGAAGAAAGAACAACCCATATGCTCTGGGCTAGAGGAAAACAGGCCTCTTGATGTCTTTGGCAAGTGGGTATGACATTTGGCTAAGACCCATAGCCGATGTTTTCAAATTTAATTTCAAGCAGATGCTATATTCTCTCCTACATCTAAAGACATAGATGATTGAAAGACGGCACAAAATGTGAACACTCTCTCTCTCTCTCTCTCTCTCTCTCTCTCTCTCTCTCTCTCTCTCTCTCTCTCTCTCTCTCTCTCTCTCTCTCTCTCTCTCCAGTAAACGTGAGGGAAGGAAGGAAGGAGGGAGGGAGAGAGAGAGAGCGCACAATACTACTTTCCTTGCTTGCAGTTAACCCAGGTTTGACCCCTGGCATCTTATTTGGTTCCATGAGCACCACTCAGAGAAATTCCTGAGTATAGAGCCAGCAGTATGCCTGAGCACAACCAGGTGTGGCCCCCCAAACAAACAAACAACAGAAATTCCTGATGTGGAATTTCCCGAAGTTTCAGTATGGGACTAAGTTCTATATTTTTCTATATATACTTTATTTCTATAATCTCTGTGAAGACCAATCTTCATAGAAATGAAGATTCATTTAAATTTCAACTAAATAATAAATAATTTTGTTTGGGAAGCTTCTATTTTTTTTCCAAATTTATCATATATTTCAGCAAGACACCCCAAAGCAGGCCCACTCATCTTATTTCTAAACTTATCCTATTTCCAAAGTTTTCTAGACCTTTGATGTAAAGGTTATCTAAAAATCATAAAGTGTCTTAGATTGCATAAAGTGTCCTTCATTGCATGCAAAAAACTTAAGAATTAACTTACAAGACATTTAAAATTTTACTCTTGACAAAACATTATTCTACACAACAATAAAAATGCACATATTCTGTAAAAAAAGAAACAGCCATGCAAATAGGCACACTGATAAATGTTTTCTATAATGGCAATTTTATTTTTAAAATTTATTTTATATCAATCATTTTAAGAGATTAATTTTGGAATTGGTATTAAGAAATGATTGTGGGACTAGAGAGATAATACAGAAGTTAGGGAACTTGCTTTGCAAACTGTCAATCCGGATTCAATTCCTGGTATCCCATACTGTCATCACAGCACTTTCAGGATTAATTACTGAGTGAAGAGTCAGGAGTAACCCCTGAGCATCATCACCAGGTGTTGCCTCAAAGCTCTCCCCTCTCCCCCCCCAAAAATTGTAAATCACATATATGTGGTGATTAGGAAAATTAATTTATTGTGGTGATTAAAAAATGTCCTTGCTTTTCAAACATAAATACTTACGGAAGTATTTATGACTGAAATGTCACAACTTTTTGCTTGTTTTGTTTTGGGGCACACCTGGTGGTGCACAAGGGCTTACTCCTGGCTCTGTGCTCAGAGGTCACTCCCGGAGGGTTAGGGCCATAAGGGGTGCTGGGGATAGAATCTGGGTTGCCTGTGTTCAATGCAAGCACCAGCATTCTATAGCCCCAGCCCTCCACTATATATATATATATATATATATATATATATATACACATATATATACATATATATATGTATATATATTGCTTCTTGGATCACACCTGGCAATGCAAAGGGGTTACTCCTGGCTCTGCACTCAGGAATTACTCCTGGCATTGCTCAGGGGACCATATGGGATTCTGGGAATCAAACCCAGATTGGTCGCGTGCAAGGCAAATGCCCTACCCACTGTGTTATCACTCCAGCCCCCTCCACAGTATTTTTAACTAAATTTAAATTATTTAAATTCTCCCACATAAAAAAATAGATGAAGTAAATATGACAACACAATAAAACTGATTCTAGCCAAAAAATCAGAATGATTATTAAGAAATTACAGAAAAGAGGTTACAAGAAACCCTTCAAGAAATTGTGGAATGATCTCTAAAGATAGTTACAAATTAAAACACAACTCTCTGCTTTTGTTAGTACCAATCATTAACAAGTAACATCCATTTTTTTTGTTATATACCATGATATCTATACAAAAAGAACCAAATGGTATGTAAACTAGGCATGAAATTGTGTTAAGCTTCCAAACTATCTACTCACCAATGGGTTGTTTATATGGATGATAAACACGGATGTCATATGGCTTATGTGTTACATTTGCAAGCACTGTTCTATGTGACCCATTAAATTTGTTTCCTTTTTCAATTGTCCTTGTATTCCAATCTGTCCAGTAAATAGTGTCTTCAAAAATGGTAATAGCAAATGGGTGAGGCAGGATCCCGTTATAGACTGTGTGCCGATGTTGGCCTTCCAAATCTGAGTACCTGGGTGGCAGAGTATTTATCAATGAGTCTGTTGAGTGAATTCTGGGAAAAAGTCTACATGACCAAAAGACTAGAAAGTTCAAACATTTGTGCTGTAAATTTATTTTTAGTAGAATGTTCCCAAGAGAACATGAGATTAGAGAACTTCAAAATTCTACATAGACTTTGATGTGGGGTGGGGGGGGAGAATGACAAATTCTACTAAAAATTATATAGTTAATGGCAACCACATGTGTTTACATGCAACAGGACAACCTGGGTACTTTTCCATATCTGCTTATCAGTAGACATAGCAGTCCAACTAGGTCCTAACGAGTAATGCCCCTAAAAAATTTAATCATTAAGAAGTATATTATTCCTTTACTAAGTATTTTTTTACTGTGTAAGATTTAATTCACTTTTTAAATGCTTCCTTTTATAATAATCTTAATACATTATAATTAAGAATATTAAGGAGTAGAGGCAGATCAGAGACAAATGAGAAGCAACAGGAGGCATGTCAAAGGGATTCAGGTACATTGGTGTTGTTAAAGATTGGTAAAGCCAAATATTCAAACCACAGAGTCAACAATGCGGAAATCGTGAAACGTGAATTTTAACAGATTTTAACAACCAAATTTAAAAAGGTTCCAATTAAGAGGAGGCTTGGGGTGGAAAGTGAGGGAATCTAGGAACACTGGTGGAAGGAAGTTGACAGTGGGGGTGGATTGGTAGTATAATACTGTATGACTAAATCTAAACTATGAATAACTTTTGGAAATCATGGTGCTTTAATAAAAAATTTTAAATGTGAATAAATATGACTACATTACAAAGGGAAAAAAAGTAAAAGATCCTACTACTACTTAAAACACTTAATCGCACTTCCCAATAAACAGACCAGGGGTTAAGGTAGCATGCCAAAGCCACTTGACTTCCTGAGTCTGGCTGGATGTCACCCTCTAAAGACACCTGAATACCACAACGATTCACTGCATAGTCCAGTTGATAATGGCCTCCAGGATCTCTGAACAGTGAGTGGGGGTAGGGAGCGGGGGGAGAGGGCATCTAAAAGGAATTTTGGGAAAAACATTTCGATTTTTTTGTTTTTCCTCTTTATTAAAATACAAAAATCCATCATGTTTCCAAGGGAACATAAATTAAAAGAGATAAGAAAATTAAAGTAAGTTAAACATTAACTAACTAGCTCTATTTTTCATATGAAGAAATATAAAGTGAAAGCTTAAATCTGTTTTACTTGACTTCAAAGTTCATGCTTTTTTCTACTGACCTCAATGAACTGTTTCAGACTGATTTTGAATACTAGGCCAGAAACAACATGGGAATGATACATTGGCAATACAAATCCCTAATGATCATAATTAGTTGCCCAGTCTGCTTAAGCATTTTTATGTACGTACTCAATGTAACCTAGATGAGCATCAGCCCAATAGAGCAGGTCAGTGGTATAATCAATGGTGATGCCATTTGGCCACTCTAATTTGGTAGAAATTATCACAGACTTGTTGGTTCCATCCATGCCTACTCTCCCAATGTATGCGCGATGAGCCCAGTCTGCCCAGTAGACAAATCTATTGGAATAAACACAAGGATCAATTATTAAAGTCAAAATTAATTACTACTCAAAAGACATAGCTCTTTTCTAATCACAGAAACACCACATTTCATGAGAAAATAATCTATAATATAATCCGCTCAATGATACGCAAGAAATGTTAAAGAACAAATATGAATCTAAGTGGAAATGACATGAAGAGACAACTAAAAGTGGTATTTAATTTAAATTATTAACCATAAATTTCTTCACATGCAGTCAAAATATGTGTCTTGATGAGTCATGGCAAAGAAAACAGAAAATCTGATCAATACCATTTCAAACCATGCTTTTGTCTATTATACTAAACGATTTACCAGATAGAAAAAGCAGAAGATAACAGCAAGGCATTGGCCTTGAGATAATTACATGTATAGCCTCTATGGAAACAGACTAAGATCCCAAAAGTAAAGGGAAACAATACCCATATTTAGGGTGAAGGGCAATTCCTCTAGGTTTATCAAAGCAAAAGGTGTTGTTGGCATCCACACAGTGCTCAGCCAGCTTGCGGCGATATCGACCTCTGAGGTCAGAGACTGAGAGGCAGTCGAGGACGGAATCCACCCAATAGAGATTTCTGAAATAGAGAGCCAGAAGTTATTATTATAGTCATTTTGCCACCCAACTTTCAATCCATGCTTCCTGGGAAACACAGACAGCTATTAGCAGGGACTTTTCCAGAAAATTAGGGGGGAAAAACCAGGAAGGGAAAACTATATTCATTTCTGCAATGAAACCATGGATTATGCAGGAATGTGGTCTACATTGCACCTGTCACATAAGGAGCATGGGGTCCACAATCATAAGGTTTCTGCCAATAGTTTCTTTTTTTTCTTTTCTTACTTTTGGGTCACACCTGGGGATGCTCAGGAGTAACTCCTAGTTCTGCACCAAGGAATTACTCCTGATGGTGCTCAGGGGACCACTGAAAATGCCAAGGGTTGAACCCGGGTTGGCCACAAACAAGCCATCCCTTTGTACTATTGCTACAGTCCCCTGTCTTTACTTTCATGGCAAAAGTCATCCTTCCCCATCAATGCAAATGAGTAGGGAAGCAGAAATGAAAGTAATATGTGTCTTAAACAACAGTTTACATGATAGAAGTATATCGTAAAGCTAAACCCAATATGTACAGAGGAGCTTCTCAGGACAGACAAAAACTTCTGGCCTTTTCAGACAATAATGATAAAATTATTTTCTTGCCATGTTACTTAACCAAATTTAATAAAGGTTTAGTAGTTTAGAGATATATATACATATATATATTTCTCTTTATGATTATGTGCACAATTGGCTATAAATAATTGTGCTATAAATAAATTGGCTATAAATAATTTATTCTAATAAATAGAATAAATAGTATGTCACAAACTGGGGTTCCATCTTTATAAGGGTTTACAAATAGCAAGAATAACAGCTACTATTTATTTATTTATTTATTTTTAACAGCTACTATTTATTGAATATTTACTATGTGTCAGAACCAGGACTAAATATTTTTCTAAATTTTATATTATTTACGTGACAACCATCCTCAAATAAAGGGTTATTATTATTATTATTATTATTATTACTGTTTTTCCTGGGCTGGAGAGATAGCACAGCAGGTAGGGCATTTCCCTTGCACATGGCTGACTCGAGTTTGATTCCTCTATCCCTCTCAGAGAACTCGGCAAGCTACCAAGAGAGTATCCCGCCTGCACAGCAGAGCCTGGCAAGCTACCCATGGCATATTCGAAATGCCAAAAATGGTAACAAGTCTCACAAAGGAGACGTCACTGGTGCCCACTCGAGCAAATCATGGACAACGAACGACAGTGCTACAGTGCAGTGCTACTGTTTTTCCTGATGGTGCAATTGAGTCTGTGACTGTAAATAACTTTTGCCACTTAAAGACTCACAGTTTCTAGAAAGATTATGATAGTGAGAGTTCTATTTTAGGCCCACACTGGAAATGACTAGTAGTATAAACAAGCCTTCTGCAAGGGTAGGGTAATGCCCTTCTCGTTACCTCTAGACCCTACTGCCTGGCACACAATCTAGCATGCAGGAATTGTCAAGTATAAAATTTTAAGTAACTTAAGGAACTAATGAATGTGTGAATCATTCCTTAACATCTGCTTCAAATAACTACATGGCTACCAGAGCTCATTTTTACCTTGGGATACCCTTCCCATAAACAGGATGCTATAGACTCTAAGCCACTGAATTTTAGGTTCTGTGCTCCCTAATATTCAAATTCTGTTTAAGTATTGGGTACCTGCTGGAAAAAGGAAAAGCACTCACACACAAAAGCAAAAGATGAAAGGGATCACCAAATTAACATATTAAAAAGATTAATTCCCTCTTAATGTGAATACATGATTGGAACATTTTATTTATTTATTTTTGCTTATTGGGTCACACCCAGCGATGCACAAGGGTTACTCCTGGCTCTGATTAGAACATTTTAAACAACAACAACAACAAAATCTTACAAAGGCTTCTCTTTGGTTCCTTACCTGGCAACCCAGTCCACTGCCAGACTTTCTGCAGAAGGCAGATTATTGCTTATGACCGTCTCCCTGTCTGTCTTATTCAGAAACATTCTCTCAATGACTCTTTTCTCAGCATCAATCCAGTACATTCTCTTTTCAACTCGGTCAAAATCTACAGCCACCACATTGCCCAGTCCTTGCAAAATAAGGGAATAGTACTGGCCATCTAGAGTGAGATTTCTCAAATAGTAACGATTGCCAAATATGAGATAGGGCTCAATTTGACTGATCTGCCGGCAGGTTCTCCCATCAGGTTCTCGGATATAGCCCGGGGCACATTTACAGACGTAAGAGCCTATTGTGTTCTCGCAGATCTGGGAACAGACAAAGGGCGTCTCCTTGCATTCATCAATATCAGCGCAGCTCCGATTATCAGACAGAAGCTTGTAACCAGGATGACAAGAACAATAGAAGCTAGTGAGGGTGTCTGTGCAGATCTGGTCACAACCACTGATTAATGGGTCATTGCACTCGTTCATGCCTGTGAGTAAAAGGCAAACATTAGAAAACTGAAACGTTCATGAAGGATACACCAGTGACTCGATTTTTTCCTTTGACTTTAGGCCACACCCAGAAGTACTCAGAGGTCACTCTTGGGAATGCTGGGGAAACAATATATGATGCTAGGGATCAGACCGGATTGGCCTTGTGCAAGGCAAGCACCTTTACCCCTGTTCTATCTCTTGGCCTCGAGAATGGTCCTGATTCTTAATGAGTCGTTTTAAAATGAGATTAGGAGTTATGTGATTTCTAGAGGTCAAAGATTGTAAAAGTTACTATTGAAATTGTGTCAGCTAAATAGGTAAAGAGATACACATGATATCTCATGTATCAGAGTCCTGCCATAGAGGTGGGAGGGTGGGGTGGGAGGGAAACTGAGGATATTGGTGCTGAAACACAATCAAAACTTTGGAGCCATGTATCAAACTGTGATTCAGTTGATTCCTTCCTCAAGGATTCTGATAATTAACAAAACTATTTAGTGGGAGTTAGACTTCTAATATTTTTTTCTATATTTTTCTTTTAAAAGAAAAATGGCAAGAGAGGAGATAAAGAACAGGGAATGAAAGAGTCAAATTGGCTACTCCCAACCCAGTAAAATGTTCTCTGGACAGAGATGGGGAACACTCTAATCTGTGGCCTCTCCTACTTCAGTGCTGGGACTGCCCACACCAGTCAGTTGCAGGATACCGTGTGACATCTCTGGGTGGGTATTCCTCTCCCAGTTCCATGAATCATGACCAAATTCACTAGGAGTAGGACATCACGGTATCACTGTATCACTGTATCACAGTCATCCCATTAACAATAACAGGTTTCATTGCCCTGACACTTAAAGAGCCTCCCATCGTTGGAAAAGACGACTAAGGAGAGGCTGCTAAAATCTCAGGGCTGGGACGAATGGAGACATTACTGGTGCCCCCTCGAAGAGTAGGACATATTCTTCTTAATTATATATTTTATCCATTCTAGTGGACTCATTTGTGACTCATTTGTGACTGTGGGGGTGGAGTGTTAAAAACATCATGATCACCTCAGACTGGAAATAAGCAATTGAAGGAATTCTCAGAGAACAAACTTTGTCCTCCTTACTTAACAACACTGGTAGATGCTGACGGCCTCAATCTGTTTCATCTTTAACAACCATATAATTGATCACATAATTGTTGCATTTTGACGAAACGTATCATTTACATAATGTTTTAGAAAGTATCCCAACTTCCCCTCTTTTGAGGGGACACTCACACACAGTGGTACTCAGGGATACTCTAAGCTCAGTGCTCAGGGGGTTATGTACTACTGGGAATCCTATCCAGTTGAGTTCTCTCCACAGCCAATTCCCATTTTCCTTTACCAGGTTTCCTATTTACTCACCACATCCTTTCTCATCACTGTTGTCTGAGCAATCATCTTGGTGGTTGCAAACCTTCACCATCTCGATGCAGTTCCCATTGTCACACTGGAACTGGTGTGGAGGGCAAGTGGCTTTGTGGACTTGACACAGGTCCGGAAGCTCATCAGAATTATCTCCACAATCATTATCCAAATCACAAACAAAGAGCTTAGAAACGCAGCGCCCATTCTGACAAGTGAACCGATGTTGCCCACAAGTTGGGTATGAGCAATCCCTCTCATCACTGTAGTCACCACAGTCATTATGCCGGTCACACCTGGAGTCACATGAAATCAGGGTCACATTGAGACATTGACAACAAGTATCAACTGTCACAGCTGCGAGCACTCTTTCTTCTTTTGCCTCGTTATGCCTGATAGACCATTTCAATTATCTGATCACCAGTATCCTAGTTCACTCTCTGCCAGAATTATCTACTCCATGTATGCCTAGAAGTATTTAATAGCTAGTGTTCCCACATATTTTCTCCAAGTTTCAGTTGCTGTGAGTCTAGACTCTAGAGCCACTAAATATATAGATGCATTACTTTACCCCTAGGTGGTCACTTAAATACAGCATTTATAACTTTAGTGTTCTGTTCTTTATGTCTTATTCACCAAGGAGAGAGCTTCCTTCCCAAACAAAACCTGTGATTTCTGATTAGCCTATGATAGATGAGTCCATGTCCAAAAGAAAACTCAAAGTATGAATGTTTTATATTATAAATGTTAACATTATGCCTCCAAGGACATATGGCTTCTCATCAAAAAATAGTGCAGCCCTGTTCCTACTGATTTCATTATGATTACTTTGATTATTGTTATCTAACAAGAGATATGAGCTGCTATGGTGGCAAGGAACAAAAACTAGAGGACTTGCATGAAATAGTGAGAAAGGACTAAGGCATTTTCAGAATTCTAGAAGTGATTTGGGGTCTCATAATTCCCACATGGCATGAGAAAATGCTTATTTTGAAACTAAGTGAGCCAAAGTATTCTTCCTTATCCACAATATTAGAAGAGCTCATGAATGTCTTAATTCCAGAATGGAGTCCTCATGAAAGTAACAAAATTCATTCTAAATGTACAGAAATCTTGGTTTGGGACTGGAAATACTAATATTTGACAATCAGTCAAGATCAAATATTCATATACAATACATCTGAAATAAACAAGAACAAAAACAAGCCCATTGGAACTTGGGGCTACAAAGAATAGAGGATGTGGTTTACTATGAGAGTCAGAGTCCTTGGATTGAAATTACAGCTATGCAGGTCCATCTCACCACTCCTGTTGGTGGTGGTTTCCACAATAATATTTTAAAATGGGAAGAGACCTGAAAAGATGCACTCCCAAAGTAGACATAGAGATGACTAACAGGCATATAAAGAAATAAATATTGATCATCCCTGATTATCAGGGAAATACAAATCAAAATGAGATAACAATGAGAATGACCTATGCCCAAAACATCAGAAACAGCAAGTGTGTTTGCTGGGGGATTTATTAATCCCCAATTCACCTGAATGACTGTGGGATGCATAGTCCATTGTTACAAGTGAAATCATTTTCATTACAAGATCTTCTGGTACAGTTCTGCAGTTCATCAGAACCATCAGAGCAATCGGAATCGCCATCACAGACCCAAGACTGTGGGATACATCTTAGGTTTGGAGGCACACTATTTGCACAGATGAATGAAGAACTTGGACAAGTGGAAGCCCCTGAAACAAAAGCAAACAAGGTGAGGAGCAACATAAGAGCTCAGTTAAGGAATAAAAATCATTCTAACCAATATTTCTCCTGCTTTATATTACTTAAATGAGGAAAACAGGGAGGTGAATCTATTTCTGTAATGATAATAATATAACATATCTCCAAAAGTATTTTAGTTGCTTTGGGTATTAAATATTTTTCCATAAGATAATAAACCCTTCACCAAGTTTTCCCGGAATTTAATACTAGATCATAAATTTCCCTTAGGGTTTTATAAAACTCTTCCCATTTTGTGGATCTGGATACAAAACATGTATCCTACATTTTTAAAACATATTTTAGCTTACAAACATGTCTTAAAATTTGGTAACACATTCTAGCTTGCACAAGTATAATATGAAATAAGAACTTTTATGTCAGTTCTACATGTGAGAATATTGTAGCTCAAAATGGTGAACTAGATGATTCTAAGTCATGAAATACTACAGTCATTTTTTTTGTTGTTTTTTGTTTCACTACAAATAAATGTTATTGTAAAGGTACATTATAACTACCAATGTCTAATAGAATTAGGGATATAAAACAACAAGTGTTGACAGAGACCGTGATTTTCAAGAAAACTATTAAAAATTAACATAAATACTAATTCTGCCCAACTTTAAGAGGAGGAGTGTTGGTGAAGAAAGGGAGAGAAACATACATGTTGTAGTCATATTTGCAGTTCTTTCAAATAAACCACTACAGTGATTAAATTACATGTGCAAGGAACTATGGATCACTGCCAAAAACATGGATATGAGGTTCTGATCAAGTGCAATTAACAGAGAGTTGTTGATTTTATTGTTCTACCATAAAAAACACCCATCTGGGGCATTTTACCTATGAATTTAATACTGTATGGTGGAATATGAAATTCTCTAGTATATCCATCACTGTCACTGTCATCCTGTTGCTCATTGATTTGTTCGAGCGGGCACCAGTAACATCTCTCATTGTGAGACTTTTTGTTACTGTTTTTGGCATATCAAATACACCATGGGTAGGTGCCAGGTTCAGCAGTGGAGGAACAATACTCGGTAGCTTGCCAGGCTCTCCGAGAGGGGCGGCGGAATCGAACACAGGATGGCTGCGTGAATGGCAAATGCCCTACCGCTGTGCTATCACTCCAGCCCTAGTATATCCATAATCCACTAAAAAGGATTGTTTTTCTTTTGGTTTTTGGGCCACACCTGGAGATGCTCAGGGATTACTCCTGGCTCTTCATTTAGAAATTATGCCTGGAAATACTTTAAGGAACCCACAGGATGTTGGGAGTCAAAACTAGTCATTTGCATAAAAAGAAGGTGCCCTGCCTGCTGTACTATCGCTCTGGCCCCTAAAAAAGAATTATTTCTTCCTCAATCCCCTATCCCAAATGTATACAGAGATAGATGAAACTAGAGAGTCAGGTCATTGATGCACTGAAAAGGATACTGTTATAAGAGACCAACTGAATTCTCTTTATAAAACCTATAAGATATAGAGCACAGTTTCCACTAAAAAACATTAAATTCATTTTCCATCATTAGAGTGAATGATTTCAAACAACTGCAGAGTGCAAACCTAAAGTAACATCCTATCAGTGAACATTTAATTAAAAGGGAATCTATCTGATAATCACACTAGCCAAAGACAGAAAAAAATAATCAACTGACTTTCCCTGGAATGTAAATGCAAATGAACTAACTGGTTTCACTTACCACAGTTGTGTCTTTGATCTTCATCACTCATGTCCCCACAGTCATTATCACCATCACAGATCCAGTTATTTTGAATGCACCTCCCATTGTCACACCTGAATTCAGAACTTGAGCATGTTGGCTCATGGTACTCTGAAACAATAAGAAGTACTCTTGGTTTGCAGTCCAGAAAACTTAAAACCAAACACTATCATGCTGAATACTGCCACTATGCTACATTCTACAAAGATAATAGTCACCAATGGTTAAAGGTTGAAGTAGCTAATGCAAAGTCCTAATTATATTTGTTACTGGATTTAGACTCAATATTTTAATTAGCTATAATAGAATATCAGTTGTCATTCAAGAAGAATTACAATTTCTTATGTTTCTATTTAAAAATATACTTCTCATCACAACCTGTTGGGGATAGTATAAGCCATCCACCCAGCATACCTGTTTCCCTGTTCTTTGACCTTTTCTCTATAGTACTTACCAAGACCTCCAACAAGTATGATGGAAGTAACTTATCAGTTGTCTTTTGCCTGTTTCATCTCACTAAAACCTAAATTTTGCTTCATATTAATTAACTAATGTAGCCAGAAAAAGTCTACATATAGCTTTAATACAAACTTATAGAATTAAATTGATAAATAACCCTAATGACCTTTGTGCTTTCTATAGTCCTTTAAAGAGACATCCCCAAACAGTGACCAAAATACAAAGACAGTATACAGAATGGGAAAGGATATTTACCCAATACCCATCGAATAAGGGATTGATATCAAGGATAAACAAGGCACTGGTTGAACTCTACAAAAAGAAGACATCCAAACCCATCAGAAAATGGGGTGATTAAATGAACATAAACTTTCTCAAAGAAGATATCCGAATGGCCAAAAGGCACATGACAAAATGCTCTTCATCACTAATCATCAAAACAACAGTGCAGATCAAAGCAACAGTTAGATATCATCTCACACCACGAAGACTGGCTCACATCCAAAGAACAAAAGCAACTGGTGTTGATGTGGATGTGGGGAGAAAGGGACTCTCCTTCACTGCTGGTGGGAATGCTGACTGGTTCAGTCCTTTTGGAAAACAGTATGGATGATTCTCAAAAAATTAGAAATTGAGCTCCCATTTAACCCAGCAATATACTTCTGGGAATATGTCCTGGAGAGGCAAAAGAGTACAGTAGAGGGGCTGGAGTGATAGCACAGCGGGTAGGGCAGTTTGCCTTGCACGCGGGCAACCCGGGTTCGAATCCCAGCATCCCATATGGTCCCCTGAATACTGCCAAGGGTAATTCCTGAGTACAGAGCCAGGAGTAACCCCTGTGCATCACCAGGTATAACCCAAAAAGCAAAAAAAAAATTAAAAAGTACAGTAGAAATGACATCGACACTTGTATGTTAATTGCAGCACTGTTTACAATAGCCAAAATCTTCTCAAGTTCCTGAGAATAGATGACTGGTTAAAGAAACTTTGGTACATCTACACAATGGAATACTATGCAGCTGTTAGAAAAGATGAAGTCATGGAATTTGCGTGTAGCTGGATCAACATGGAAAGTATCATGTTAAGTGAAATGAGTCAGAAAGAGAGGGACAAACATAGAAAGATTGCACTCATTTATAGAATATAAAGTAACAGAACAGGAGACTAATGAGAAATTCTGAAAACCATGAAATCTTTATCCATCCATGAGCTTGCACATAATAAAACAGCATGGAGTTCCCTACCCATATATCTGATTACTCCAGTTACTTCTGCCCTTCCCACAATGACAAAGTGACAAATCCTAATTCAAAATTCACGAAAATGAATGAAGTTCAAGGAATTTTCAGTAATACCAACATAGTCTCATTACAATAGCATTAATCAGCATTATCCATATGCTGACCAGCAACCCACAAGTGCCCTGCACTAATGGGGGGAGTTTTGGTATTTCTGCTCTTGTTTTGGGGGTAGGAGGTGCCTACCAAGCTCACAGTTCCCAGGGGATATTTCTACTGGTTCTTGGACAACTAGGCTTGACCACTGAATGATAGAGCATAAAGAGCTATGAAGCCAGAGAACAGCAGGGCCACTGGACTGTGCTCAGGGGCCTCCAGGTGTGCAGTCAGTGATTCTAGAAGGTCACAGAGTGTCAGGGGTTGAACTGAGGTCAGAGTATGCAAGGAATAGGTCCTCACTTCTATACTGTCTGCCTAATGAATTATGACATTTTAAATAAATGAATATTCAGCCTCTCAGTGGACCATGAGAGCAGGAGATACAAACATCCAAATGCCATGATGAATTCTGTATATAAAGTAGTTCAGAGAAACTTTTTAGTTGCATCATAATGTGACTATATCTTACCACATGTGCTTGGTTCATCTGAGCCATCAGTACAGTCTCTTGCCCTATCACAGTGCCAATGTTCAGGAATACAGCGCCCATCCGTGCAGCGGAACTCATTGCTGTGGCATGTCTGAGTGGCTGAAGGAAGGAAACATAAAACCATGAGAAAGCACAGGCTTGTTACCATCAGTCTGTATTAGCTATTTCCGGATTAGCTTCTGACATCACTCCAAATGCAACTGTACAGTGCATCTATTTATTAAGTCAATTTAAGATAAAAATTGATATTTGCACCTACACCCATGTGGAGAATGGGGATGGGCAATGGAGCAGATAGGACCTGATTTTGCAAAGTGGCCCAGAAGTGAAGCTTCGAAAAAGGGAGTATCTGGGCAAAATTGAGAAGAACAGGATGTCAGCATGGGGTGTTCGGCCTTGAGGCTCACTCAACCTCCTAGTCACATCCTCTAAAGACACAGAAACTGTCACATATGCTTAGTAGGTCATCCTAACCTCAGCAACTAGCCTTGATTGGGATTGGACCAAGACAAAGCAGAGTAGGAGAGCTTTATTATAGGCCAATACTGCTAAACTTTAGGTGATTGGACCTTCTTGTAAGCTGAGACCCTCTATAAAATATGTGTGTATTTGGCAATAAAGTGAAAAGCCATCAACTGCTCCCAGAGGGTGTTTCTCTGAGCCCGTTATCTTTCACCCCATGTCTGCCCGGACCCAGTGCTCAACGTGTCCAGGCACGTTGGGGAAACTGTTTCCCAACACACCCAGATCATATATCAGTTTAAAAAGGCATCCAGTACATCTCATATAGAGAAAGAGGCTTAACTTACCACAGAAAATGGGGCTTTCATCACTCCCATCTTCACAGTCATCATCTCCATCACACAAGTAAAGACGAGGAACGCAAAAATTTGTAGTCTCGCACTTCGAATATCCAGGCTGGCAAGAATGTTCAGCTTGAAAAGGACAACCAGGTAAACATTTTAAATATATCCACCACATATATATCCAAACTAGAGTCATTTCTAACAGATCTATTGCAGAATCTATTGCACAAACAGATCAAATGCAGAAAAACACAAAACAGCAGAAAGGAAGCAAGAAAGGAATGAGGAATCTAATTCCCTTAAAGATTCAAGGTGGTAAAACTTCTAGGGGGAATATGATGTAGGCAGGTAAATACGGAAAGGCCCTTGGCAATGAAACTTAGATTCTCTGGGATGAGAATCCTGAGACTGACCTACCCTGTGGATACAGAAAACAGACCTGATAAGACCTTCAGTGGACCTTGAGGAGGTTGGACCTCTCCCCATGAAATTCCTCAAACTCTCAAACTTCTCCCTTAATCTGATTAAAATGTGATCCAGCTTAAAGACCATCACAACTCCCAACCTCCCTGGTAACCTTAGCAATCAATTTTTATCTGGAAAGAAACCCCACGTGGGGGCAGGTTGAAGAAACCCTATAGAAGACACCTTGAACAAAGGAAGAGCGCGCATATGCTGCCCGAGCCCATGTGCTGCTTGCGCCCACGTGGCCGAGCACATGCAGTGCCCGAGCACATGTATTTCCTGCATCTCCCCCCGTGAGATGTGTACTTTCATGCTTTCGTTTCCAGTGCTAGGATGTGTGTAGAGCGCTCTCCACCCGTGGAGAAGCCCGTGTTCTCTCTTGAGTGCGTTATTCTTACTATTCTCTCTCCCACTTATCTCTGCCTCCTTCCCTCAGAAACCTCGAAATAAAATCTGTTTACTTCAAAAAAAATTATGCTAAGGAATTTATCTTTGGTGTGCTCAGAGATCACTCCTGGAAGGGTTCAGGGGACCATATAGGGTACTGAGTATCAAACCTGGGTAGGTTGCATGTTAGGCAAGCACCCTGCCCACTGTGCTTATTTCTCCATACCCTCAAATTTTAAAAGGGAGAAGAAAGTGGAAATAGTCACATACGATAAAGTAGGGAGTTAATGAATATCCCAAAGCAATGTATAGAACTCTAAAAATATGTTTTGTAAATGAAAGACAAAATATTAATTACTTTTGATTTTGCTGAGCATTACAATGGCATGATTTATGTACATCTAGGAGCTGCTTGAGATAGATGCATAAAACAGAAACAGGAAAGCATTTTCTAGGGGCCAGAGCGATAGTACAGCTGGTAGGGCATTTGCCTTGCATGCAACCAACCCAGGTTTGATCCCCGGTATCCCATATGGTTCCCCCAAGCACTACCAGGAGTAATTTCTGAGTGCAGAGCCAGGAACAACCCCTGAGCATCGCTGGGTGTAACCCCGAAAAGCCAAAAAAAAAAAAAGCATTTTTAGAGCAAATGGGAAATGAGGAGAAATAAGTCCTATTAACACCTTACTTATGTTTTTATACAACAATTATTGATCACAATAAACGTGCCAGTATTGATTAAAAGTTATTTTAACCTGGTAGATATATATGTAACAAGGACAAAATATTTGATCTTAAAAATAGTCAATGATGTCAATGATAGTTTCCTAATTTGGGGTAAACCATTCAACTACTAGAGCTTTTGTTATTTCCCAAATAAAAACTGATTCATTTCCAGTTCTCTATCTTCAGAAAGTCTTCATTTTTAGGTGATTTCATCTCCCAAGTTCCAGGACTTCACCCCCCAAGGCATAAAAGCACATAAACAAACTTACGGCAGTTTTTCTCATCAGAAGTCTCATTGTCATGGCAGTTGTTAATGCCATTGCAGACAAACTCAAGTGGAATGCACTTTCCATTATGGCAAGTAAATTCTGAGGTTGCATTGCAGCCAGGGAACTGGCATCCTTCCTCATCGCTGTTATCAATACAGTCATTATAGTGATCGCAGCGAAACCGATACTGGATGCACCGCCCATTGGCGCAGGTAAAGTCTGTGGGAGCGCAGGTGTGCATTGCTGAAAGGAGGAAAAAACATGGGTAAAAGCTATTGATTGACATTTGAAGAGATTCTATCAGATAAAACAACTGGATTTTACACCCCATGGAAAACACTGCATATAAAGTGGAGATAAAGAAAATCGTATGATTTACATTTATTGCTTTTTTTTTGTCTTTTGGATTGGGGGCCACCTTGGCAATACTCCGGGTTTACCTGGTGATATTCAGGGGACAATATGGGATCAAACACTACCTGATGTACTATCACTCCAGTCCCATGTCTATCTGTTTTTCATTGCAGCAAAAGCAGCAGTGGGAGTGCTCTCAGCAAGATTTATCCTTTAAATTTTGGTTTTGGGGCCACACCCACCTGTTTTCAGGACGTACTCTTGGCACAACAGTCAGGGATCACTGCTGGTGGGTTCAAGGAATAATATGGGGCATTTATGGTGTCAGCTGCTTGCAAAGCAAGCACCCTACCCATTGTACTAACTCCATTCCTTCACCAAAATATTTTATTTAAATGAAGGTCCTCCAGCTAATAAAGTTAATTTAAAAAGCTTCATACTAGTCATGCAAGACTTATTCTGTGCTGTTTATTTGTTTGTGTTTGCTTATTTTTTGCCACACATAGCTGTGCTTAGGGATTTCTCTTTATGGTGAGGATCATTTCGGGCAGAGCCTGGAGGACCCAGGGATAGATCCTGGGTCAACCACATGCACCTTCTCTACTATCCTATGACTCTGGCTCATAAATGCTGTTTTCAGTATAATGTTCTTCTTACTCCTTACTGAAACCCTAAGAATGGCTGCTGTTTACTTATCTGGGGCTCAGAGAGATTCAGTGAGCTCCCCAGAACCTTGGAGGTTGTAAGTGGCCTAGTAGAGACTTGAATTCCCCACCTCTGTTTTCTCTCAGGATAAAGGTGCTTCCCAATAAAGCATTGCATCTAGATACCTAGCAAATAGAACAGCTTATACGTTACCAAAGAAAATGCAGGCTAGAGTCTCAGGAAATGTTTTCCAGGATTATTAGCACTGATCTCAAACCTCTTCACTCACAGCAGAACTGTTTAATAAACACTTAGCACAAGACAAAGGCTCCTGACAAAATCAATGAGTTCAACTCACCACAGACAATTTCCAGCTCATCACTGCCATCACCACAGTCATTGTCATTGTCACATATCCACCGGCTTGAAAGGCAGTGCCCATTGAAGCAAGTGAACTTGGATGCATCACACCGTGTGCCATTATCTGGGATGCAGTGCTTATTGTTGTTGGCTAGATACCAATGGCCCTCTTGTGGACACCGGCACTCAGCACCATGGGGACCTGATGAAAGATGGGCCCAGAAAGAGCAAAATTTTATGCAGCAACCATTCATGTTTTCTCTACCAGAACAATCACTGTAGCACTGTTGTCCTGTTGTTCATCGATTTGCTCGAGCAGGCACAAGTAACAGCTCCATTGTGAGACTTGTTGTTACTGTTTTTGGCATATCAAATATGCTACAGGTAGCTTGCCAGGCTCTGCCAAGCAGGTAGGATACTCTCGTTAGCTTGCTGGGCTCTCCGAGAGGGATGGAGGAATCAAACCCAGGTCAGCTGCGAGCAAGGCAAATGCTCTACCTGCTGTGCTATCGCTCCAGCCCAACCATAACAATATTCTACAAGAAATGTCATTCTAATTTATATAATATAAGCCAAAATCCTTATATTAAATAAACCATTAAATTTTCCCTAGCAACCTTTCAATTATAATCTAAGTAACTTTATATCAGATGTATAATTTCAACTATACTTTACATAATTTTACATCAGATATAAAATTAACCATTTTCTGAAGATGTGGCTATTCACCCTAAACTATCACTCATCTTCAATGAAAACAAAAACCATCATTCTCCTTGTAAACAAAATTTGCGAAGCAAAGGTATCAAAGGTGCATTACTCTGTCAATCTGTGTTCTCTATTAAACACATGGCAAAGAGCATATCACTAATACCTTACCAAAATAAAAACTAAATCATTTTATTAAAAAAGTAAGCTCTTTTTTTTTAATTTTTATTTTTAATTAGTGAATCACTGTGATGGTACAGTTACAGATTTATACATTTTTGTGCTCATGTTTCCCCCATACAAAGTTCAAGAACCCATCCCTTCAGACCAGTGCCCATTCTCCACCACCAGTAAACCCAGCGTCCCTCCCAGCCTCCCCAGTCCCGTCTCCCCCCACCCCAAACTGCCTCTATGGCAGGGTATTCGCTCTTGATGGAAATTCAAGTCATTAGGAGTGGCAGCAAAGGCCTCCATCTTTGCTTCTATCACCATTAGGCATCAATTAAAAATATCTTCTAAGGGGTTAAGATATTTGCCTTGCATGCAGCAGGCCCTGATTTAGATTCTATCAATCCCTAGAGTACAGCCAGCGTCACTCCTGAGCATAGAGCCAGGAATAATCATGATGAGCACTGGATGTGCTTCCACTACCCCCCCCCAAACAGAAACCTTTGAAGAGGACCCTATATTGAAAAGGAAAAAAAGTCTCTCAGTATTCCTGGCAGAAAGCCTCCCTCCCCTATTTTATTATTGCCATAAGATCAAGGAGAATTTTTTCCTTCTTTCCCTTCCCATTCTGCCTTCATGGGCAATGTCTTACCTTTTGCACAGATATGGCTGCAGCCCCCATTAAACACATTGCAAGGATTGTCACAATGGTGTTCCAAGTCCTCCGCCACGATACTGATGTCCGTAAGTTTGGAGCTAAAAGTTGGGGTAACTGCAGTCACACCTGACCCATCAAACTTGTTAGCTCTGTAAATTCTTTGTACAAGCCCATCAGTCCAATAGATGTACTGCTCGTAGACAGTCAACCCAGAAGGCTGAGAGACGGTGCCGATGACAATCTCCCGCTCTGTGCCTGTTGGTGTAATGCGTTCTATCCTATGCCTAAAACAAATTGAAAAGAGAAAAGCTGAAATACAGAAATAAGGCTCACAACCAGTAGACCCATGTCTGGTGCAACTTACTGCTTTACTTAAGCTCCCAACTTTCCTCCAATTTTCCTCCAATTTTTTGTTTCATGGGTAACAAACTATGTTTCTGCCAATAAGAGCTTAGTTTGATTCTCAAACAATTGCCTGTACAAATCAGTTACTTCTAAACCATAATAACTTTCTATAAAGATAACCAGGCTAACATAAAGATAACCAGGATATTTTTATGAAGTAGTGCACAACATACAAGGAACTTAGTATTTAGTATTTAGTATTTAGTATTTAGTACATACTCAATAAACCATCACTTTTCCTTCATACACCTTTTAAGGACATTTTTGATTTGTTATTTACCAAGTACCTTGACATATTTACCTAGTATGATCCACATTTAGACATAAACCATCACCATTCTCTTTCAAATGAGAAAATGAAAGAAAGATTAGATTACTAGGCACTCTTTGTTTCAAGACTAAAACCTGACACACTAAATAAAATCGTCTGATCTCTTCCATTAGGATAACCACTGCTCATTTCACAAGTGCTTGGACAAGTGTGAGCTTATAAGGTAAACATTTGCTGCGAATTTCCTAAAGAAGTGGGTCTACTGAGAAGATAACAAAAGGTCAAAGACTAAAGAATCCAAACACTGAACTTCGGTTATCATGTGGGTTATCATGTCAGAATGAACAGTTCAGACAATGACCTCAAGTCCCCCCTAAGCTCTTCTAGAGTGGGAGAATTTGTAAAATAATCAAGGACACATACAGACTACCATCTGCCCAGAAGAGAAGGTTGTCCTCAAGGTCCAGAGTAAGTGCAGTGGGCCAGACAAGGCTGCTATTCACAATTGACTCCCGGAAGTTTCCTCCCAATGTGGCTTTCTCAATTTGGGCATTAGCACTCCAGTCTGTCCAGTACATGTACCTAGTCATCCAAAAGAAGTTGCAATTAGTTTATTTTTTTAAAAACTCATATTGCTCACTTCTGCAGCACATATACTAAAAAAACCCTCTCCTTATGAAAAAATGACAAAGAAAACCATGACATACCCTCGGCAAAGATCTAACGCAATTGCAGTTGGACGGGAAACATAGGCTAAATGGAGCCGCATAGACCCATCCAGGGCCATGGAACTAATTGTCCCGTTGGTGAAGTCACTGTAATAAATTCTACTATTGAACCAGTCAAAGGCAATGCCAGTAGAAGTTCCTATATCTACACAGACAAGAACACATACACACAAAGGCATTAGAGTCGCAATATGCATCATAGAACCACTGGGTAATCCAAAGCCCATCATGTCACATCCAAAATAAGCTGCACATGCAGAACACTTGCCTGAAACAATGACAGTAGGAGAATTGACCCTGTGATTCAAGCTGATATACGCAACCTGGCCACGTCCAGATGGTAAAGACTGCGTAAAGTAGATTCTCTTATTTATGTTGTCATAGTCCAGAGCCAGAATATGTCTATCCACACTTATTGGATGGAAAGGTTGGCTATAGTCTTGTGGGTCCAGGTGTAAGCTTCTCAAGGAATCTTCCAAAGCAAAAATTAAAAAGTCGTCTGTTGGAATGCCACAGTTCTTGCCATCAGCTTGCAATGTACCAAAAGCACAGCCACATTCTGGAGTTTCCAATCCAGGCAGGGCAAAACAAAGATGAGAGCATCCACCATTATTCTGCAAACAAGGGTTGTGGTTGACCTCTTCTGGAGAGCGGGGCTGGACAGTCGGGTCAAAGACAGTCACATCTCTAAGCCAATTGATATTGTTCCTTATCACTTGTGTTCTCCCTGGGTTTACTGGACTTTTGTTAGCTTGAAGGATTTGTTTTAAGTTCCTGTCGACCCATATTATAGTACGGTCAAAAACAGTGATGCCAAATGGAGTTGGGTACTGACTGCCATAATAAAGCACCTGAGGTCTCTGTCCGTCAATTTTAATCCTTACAATCATATCTAAAGAATCATCAACCCAATAAACAAAATCACTGAAAAGGTCCAAAGCCAAGCCCCGAGGAGTAACAATGCCCTCTGATATAAGTACAGTCCGATTCGTACAATCAAGGAAAGAACGTTCAATCTTTGGGTTTTGTCCATAGTCCGCCCAAAAGAGGTATCTGTTCTTGGGATCTACAATAATTGCTCTGGGCCTATCCACTGTGGTTTTAAGGAGAACACGACGGTATGTAGTATTGATCCTCAGAACTTCTATCAATGTGTCAGATAAAAAGGCGTTGGTAAAATAAAGATTTCCTGTAGGAAAATGAAATAAATTTATAAGTAAAAAAGTAAAAAATTTAAGGTATCTTTCAAAATCAGCACAAAATATAAGGTTGAGATTTAATATTACTATGATGAATCCTTTCAAAAGATCTGTTTAGAAATAAGGAAAATAGATCCAGTTAGAGATTAGGAAAGATTTCTTGAATTAAACTCATTGTCAGCTTAAACATAGGAAATTTCATAACCAATTTTCAACTAAAAAGTGTAGTTCCAAGAGAGTCTTCTATTTAAATATTTAATACCCAAGTGGTGTTAGAGATTTCTGTGCACATCAACACAGAGTTTGATCACTGATACCCCACAAGTCCCCCTAAGAAACCCAACCGATTCCCACCACACCTCTAGGAGTAATCCCTGAGTGCAAAGACGAGGAGTAAGGCCTGAGCACTTAGTTAAAATAATTTTAATTAAATATCTTAATTTTCTCAACAAATTATATATAATGCTAAATTTCTCACACTGAAAAAGAGTAATCATAAAGAGGCTTTTCAAAAATACTCATAATATAGCTTACCTGCTACCCAATCCACGGCAAGTCCCCGTATTCCATTCTCTCCTATCCCATCAGTAATGATGTTTGTAAAACCAGACCCATCTGGCTTGATTCTACGGATTCCATTATTTGATGGCACAGAGTTGCTAAAATCACCCCAATAAATGAAGCCAGAAGGTACATCAACATCCACATGCAGTGCGTTTCGTCCTGGAATATTTAAGAAAAGATCATTCAGTGATGCTCTGCCAAGAATTAAAACCTTAAAATAAATCCCTTCTGGGACACTTCCAAAAGAGAGTTTTTCTTTATTTGATTCCCATTATATCCCCAGCCTCACCCCACATCTTGGTTTTCAAAAGTATTTCCCACAATAATAGAATTTCCCACATGGAGAAATTTCTGGTTTGGGAAGAAAAACTATGAGACACCAGAGAGCAAGGAAGCACTCAAATCATTAAAGAAATCATGTCAAAGGGATATAGACAGTCACATTAAGAGATTCTCACCAGCCATATGAAAATAGTAATTATGATTGATCAATTTAATCAACTGCATTTTAAAAAATAAGAATGAGTCTGTGTGATAACAGTATTTTTTAAATCGCCACCACACCTCCAGCCTGACTTCACTGTCTCAGGATGGACCTCACCAAGAGATAATTTGCAGAAAATTCAGATATACAGGTTTTATGACTGAAATCTCATAACCTAGCTTTTTCTGGTTTGGGATGAACTACCTCTGCGCATACTTCTGGAAGCTTTGGCAATTACATCCACATCCACTATTTCAGCCTTTCCTTTTGGCAGCAGTGGTGGCGGCGTAGCGACTGCCATCTTTTAGAGCCCACTAAGCAGAGGTAGGAGCTTGCAGTGACGCAAATTCTGGCAGAAATTTCTCTAGACTTAATTACTAAAATACCAGAAATCCAAAACCTCATATGCTCTTCATTCTCAACAATGGAAAACAAATTATCAAATGATGCCTTTCATCATTTGATAATTTTTTATCAAATTTTATCAAATATCAAACTTTCAGCAGGTCTGATAGTTGGGGGGAAATTCCAAATAATAATAGTGAGTTTTCTATTGAAATATTGAATGTAATCAAAGTAAAGAGAGAGTAAAGTGAAAATCATCAGCCACACAGGGGGGTGGGGGGGAATGGGAGGTATACTGGGGTTCTTGGTGGTGGAACATGTGCACTGGTGAAGGGATGGGTGTTTGATCATTGTATGACTGAGACGTAAACCTCAAAGCTTTGTAACTTTTCTCATGGTGATTAAGTATTAAAAACAACAACAAAAAATGCCACCCAATTGAAAAGCTACTCCAGCTTTACCGTCCCAATAAAAATACTGAATGCCCTGAACAAACTCCATGACCTCATTAGCACTTGGATTGCAAACCATAATGTACAAAAGGAAAAGGAGAGGAAGAACAGGAAGAAAAGTGCCTTCCATAGAAGGAGGCTGGGGGTGAGGGGTGGAGTGTTGGGAGATGGTGGTAAGGCAATGGGAGACATTGGTGGTGGGAAATGTACACTGGTGGAGGGATGGGTGCTGGATCATTATATGACTGAAACCCAATTTTGAACTGTTTGTAATGGTCATCTCATGATATTAAATAGGGGCTGGAGCAATAGCACAGAGGGTAAGGCATTTGCCTTTCATGCAGCCAACCCAGGTTCGATTCCCAGCATCCCATATGGTCCCCTGAGCACCGCCAGGGGTAATTCCTGAGTACAGAGCCAGGAGTGACCCCTGTGCATTGCCGGGTGTAATCCAAAAAGAAAATAAAATTTTAAGTAATATGGTGTTCATGCCAAATTCAATCAACTTAATCAATGGCTGAATAAATAGCAGTACTCCTACATTAAATTGTTATTTATTTCTTTATTTTCTTTTTGGGTCACACTTGGCGATGCACAGGTTTTGCTCCTGGCTCTGCACTCAGGAATCACTCCTGCCGGTGCTCAGGGGACCATATGGGATGCTAAGAATTGAACCCAGGTTGGCTGTGTGCAAGGCAAATGCCCTATTCACTGTGCTATTGCTCCAGCCCCCCTTAATTTTTTTTTTTGCTTTTTGGGTCACACCCGGCGATGCACAGGGGTCACTCCTGGCTCTGCACTCAGGAGTTACTCCTGGCAATGCTCAGGGGGACCATATGGGATGCTGGGAATCAAATCCGGGTCGACCACGTGCAAGACAAATGCCCTACCCGTGGTGCTATCGCTTCAGCCCCCATAAATGTTTTTTAAATAATAAAATACCCTGGCCATCTCAATCACTCTATGTCAAATAGGCCATTAGCTTATTCTAACTTCACAAAAACTATCAGTGAACAATAGAAGCTGCACAAAACCTTTGCAAGAAGAGCATAGTCTTAAATCTTCACTAGAGGCCCCACAAAAATCAGGATGAATGCCTAGAATATGAACAAGGCTATCATTATCAATTTAGCACAATGAAAGCCCTGCCTCCCACAGAAAGAGGCAATAGAAATAGACAGATAGAAGGTTCCAACTCTATACTTCCATACCAATATGAAGAAATAGCAAAAATCCCCTCCATGAAGAGAGGATGAAGAAAAGATTCCAGAAACCTCAACAGGGGCTACCCACGTATAGGACCTTTCAGAAAAAGAATTCAGAGAGGAAACCTTGAGGAGAGTTGATGTACTCCAAGCAACCAAGGAACAGAAATCCAATAAATTAAGGGAGATATAAATGAAGCATTGGATTGGTTCACCAAGAAAATGCAGGAAGAAATGAGAGCAGAAATTTCAAAGCTATGAATGGAAGTCCACAAATAAAGGAATCAGTACATGAATTAAAAATCACAGTAGGAGCCCTCAACAGTATAATGGCTACAGCCAAACACAGAATCAGCGGGAATGGGAAAGGATATTCACCCAATACCCATCCAATAAGGAGTTGATATGAAGGGTATATAAAGCACTGGTTGAACTCTAAAAGAAGAAGACATCAAACCAAACAGAAAATGGGGAGAAGAAATGAACAGAAACTTTTCCAAGGAAGAGATACGAATGTCCAAAAGGCACATGAAAAAATGCTCTGCATCACTAATCATCAGGGAGATGCAGATCAAAACAATAAGATAACACCTCACACCACAGAGAATGGCACACATCCAAAAGAACAAAAGCAACTGCTGTTAGAGAGGATGTGGGGAGAAAGAGAACCTTCTACACTGCTGGTGGGAATGCCGACTGGTCCAGCCCCTTTCAAAAACAATATGGATGTTTCTCAAAATATTAGAAATTGAGCTTCCATTTGATCCAGCAATACTGGGAATATATCCCAGAGAAGCAAAAAAGTATAGTCGAAATGACATCTGCACTTATATGTTCATCACAGCACTGCTTACAATAGCAAGAATCTGGAAAAAATCCAAGTGCCTGAGAACAGATGACTGGTTAAAGAAACTTTGGTACATCTATACAATGGAATACTATGCAGCTGTTAGAAAAGATGAAGTCATGAATTTTGCATATAAGTGGATCATCATGGAAAGTATCGTGGTAAGTGAAATGAGTCAGAAAGAGAGAAACAGACATAGAAATATAGTGCTCATCTGTGGAATATAAAATAACAAAGTAGGAGACTAACACCCAAGGATAGTTGTATATAATACCAGGAGGTTGGCTCCATGGCTTGGAAGCCGGCCTCACATGCTGGGGAAAAGGCAGCCCGGATAGAGAAGGGGACACCTTGTAAAATGTGGTTGGAGATCCCGCGTGGGGAGAAGTGTGCTGAAAGTAGACTAGAGACTGAACACGATGGCCAATCAACACCCCTATCACAAACCACAACACCCAAAAGGAGAGAGAACAAAATGGAACACCCTGCACAGAGGCAGGGTAGTGGGGGGGAGGGGGGGCCCGGGATGGGATTGGAGGGTGGGAGGGATGCTGGATTCATTTGTAGTGGAGAATGGACACTGGTGGAGGGCTGGGTTCTCGAACATTGTATAAGGAAACACAAGCACGAAAATGGGTAAATTTGTAACTGTACCTTCGTGGTGACTCTCTAATTAACAAAATAAATTAAAAAATAAACACATAAAATGAAATTAAAAAAATAGTCCAAGGTGAAAATGGTTAAGAATGAATGCATGTCATGATATCTATGAATTACTGGTGACAGCATAACTTTGTTCCTCAAAGTGTGGTCAGTGGAAAACTTCCATTTTTGTTTTTGTTTCATGGGCTACACCAATTGGTGTTCAGAGCTTACTTGTGGCTTTGAACTAAGGAATCAATCCTGACAGTGCTTGGGAACCGTATGGGATCTAGAAAGAGAATCTGGATCGAAGACATGCAAGACAAGCATACTATCTACTGTACTATTGCTCCGAATCAAATTAATTACTTTTATAAAGTCAATAAATATATAGATGTATATATAGAAGGATAAATCCACAGAACTTGAGAGCCTATATATGGCTTTATCAAATGTTGAATCTAGATAATGAAGATACTCACTGACCTTCCAGCTTTTCTGCATTTGAGATTTTTCAAAATGAAAGTTTGGATCAAAATTGTTTTATCTTTATAAATCTTTTCATAAATCTATCTTTATGAAATCCTTTATATCTTAATAAATGGTAACTGGCTTGCTCTTTAAGGCTGTGCTCTGCCCTCACTATGCATCTCACTTGCTTGCCTCAATGTTTCTTTGCTTGCTTATCTCCACTCCTCCACTCCAGAGATTCCTCTATTGTCTCTTGGGCACACACTTCTCCCTCTCTCTCTCTACCCTTGTGTTTTTCTAAATAAATTTAAAAAAAGATATCTTGCTTCACCAAAATAGGGAAATAGATGGTAACATATAGATTTAGGGAAACATAGCCAAGCACCTGAGTCCCTCACTAGATGGTCTGTTTCTTCTGACCATCTCTCCTGCATTTCATCCTTCTCTTTTTATTTCCATTATTAACTTGTGATATTCTACTTATCATGCCAGTAACTAATATTGTAAAATCAGCTACTCAAACTGATAAAATAAATACACATTATTGAATAAAATTGTGGATTAGTTTAAGTTATAGCATCTATGTTAAGTCTCCATAATAGATGTTCTGAATTCCAGCTCTGTATTACTTCTATTCATCAATCTCAACTCCATTCTATCGTCAGGACAGTGTCCTCTTCAAGGCCCATAGTCCAGAAACTTGTTAAGACTGAATAAATGACTAGCCATAAACCAGAATTAGAAATATGGAACAGGGGTTCAAATTGATATTTTAAAAGTCCTCCAATGATGAATCATTTGAGTAAATCCAAGTATGAGTTTCACTTAAGGTGTGCCCACTCAAGGAAAGAAATTTCATTATTTGATAAATTCAAACACAGATAAATTCTTCATGGTACCAATTATTTCAACATGGCAAAAGATTGAGACAAATGTATTGTGTGGACATACCTGGGCCCGTCACTGGCACCATCGCTTCTGAATGATCGGAATTTGATTCCAAGCTAAAGCCTCTGATTGCAGACAGCATGGAAACAACAATAAAGGAAGTATATGGAGAGCAGGTCCGATTATCAGAATTGAGTTTAAATCCAGAGCCACAAGCACAGGAGAACAGTCCTCCTGGGATAGGCAAGCAGATCTGTTCACAGGCATTCCGATTGTTACTACAGCCGTTGGAGGATCCTTGAGAGTCTAAATGAAAAAGAACAGTTTTTAACCTTTGAGCCTATATACTCACCACCTCCACTGAAGTCGGTTAACGAATAAATCATTATAAAATCATTAGAAAATTAAGTATTGGAGATATACAATGAAAACACAGAAAGGTTTCAGAGCAGAACTACAACCATTGCAAAATACTTTGGTTAATTTTTTTCCATAATTACATAATCAATTAATTACATAATCAATACTATGATGGATTTTTTGTTGTAAAGAATGTTAAGTAAAAAAGATTTTTTCCACATACAAAAATAAAATTCACTGAAAAGAATAAGTAAAAGTGTGGATTCCCTGAAGTTTGCTTTAAATTTGCCTGCTATTATTGGGGTGTTGGCTTGACATTGAAGTGCTGAGGTGAGGTTATTTGTGTCCTTCTGATCTCTGCTGCCCTGTCAGGAAGGGGGGGCTTCACCTGCACCAGTGTCAAATCACCCTTATTTGCTTTTGGATTCATTGAGTGTTAGGACGTGACTTTGCTCTAGGCCCAGGGTTTTGGTTAAGCTGTGTAAACAAACTGTAATCTGTACCTCTCAGTCCTCTTTTTCCTTTCTTTTTAAATTATTTTTATTTTATTTTATAAAGTAAGACTGGAGCTATAACATAGCAGGTAGGGAGTTTGCCTTGCACGCGGCCGTCCCTCTAGGAGAGCCAGGCAAGCTACCAAGAGTATCCCGCCCACAGGGCAGAACCTGACAAGCTACCCATAGCATATTCGATATGCCAAAAACAGTAACAAACAGTCTCACAATGGAGACGTTACTGGTGCCCAATCGAGCAAATTGCTAAACAACAGGACGAGACGACAGTATTACAGTGCTACAGTGCATTAAAAACACCAATTCAAAAAACCTACGCCAGAGAACAGCAATCTGATAATCTTTGGTTAAGGTCTGAGAGCTCTAAAATATATTACAATGACAATTTTTAACAACCTCTGAAAAAAATGTCGACTCTCAAAAATGATGAAAAAATATATCAAAGAAGATTGTTCCTTGAGTATTAAAATTCAACCCTATTAGTAAGTCAGGTTTTATTCTAGTTGTTGGGTAGAGAGCAATATGACAGGCAGATAATTGTCCTATCTGAGGTTTCATTTTAATGAGAAACACAGAGAGATGTTCTTTCAGTAACTGCAATGAAGAAAAATCAAAGTTAGGAACTGAAGGGGCTGGAGCAATAGCACAGCTCGTAGGGCATTCGCCTTGCACTCGGCCAACGCGGATTCGATTCCTCTGCAGCTTTCGGAGAGTAACGTCTCACAGTGAGACATTACTGGTGCCCACCACTCAAGCAAATTGATGAGCAACGGGATGACAGTGACAATGACAGTGACAGGAACCGAAGGTGATGAAGGGGAATAAGAATGAAATTAAGCCTGCACTAGTGGTCTATCCTGCCTTTAAGATCAAGATTGGTTTTTGATACATAACCATACTTAAACAAGGGCCATGCTGAGATACAACAATCTTCACACACTTTCTTCTAAGGAAACTAAGAACATTGTTAGTGAATTATTTTTAATAAGCAATACAAATTAAATTATTTAGGAGCTGTTATTAGGGTAGGCTTGGATGGTGGGAGAGAAAATTTGAAATATTGTTGGTGAGAAGGTATAATGGTGGTGGGATTGATGTTGGAATATTGAATGTGAACTATATAATATAATATAAATGATATATAGGATGTATATAATATATACAGCTATATAATATATAATATAAAAATGTGAACTGTATACAGACAAAATAAAAATCAAATATCAAAAACAAACAAAAAACAACTATGGTCATGGTTTACAATTTTACATGGTAAAATTTTACTATCTTAAAAAATTTTACATGGTAAAACTTTACATTTCATTCACATCCTCACCTTGGTCTACTGTGGGCATGCATTTATGTATCTATATGTCTATAAGTGAATAGATATTGTACATCCCAAATGTTTGTTTTAGTGACAAACACTTACTTCGTTTGTGATAAACCCGAAGTCCTTTCAGATTTAGAACGTTATTTCTCATGATTTTTTGGCCGTATCCAGTGGCCTTGTCAGCTCTTTCAATAGTCTCATAGACACTATCAGTATAATAAAGGAAGGATCCATAGACAGCAATCCCCCAGGGGTGAGAAAGATGGTTTACCAGGATCATTCGGCTTGTACCATCCACATTTCCTCTTTCAATCTGAGAGATCAGAATATTCATTATTGACTAATTCTTGGCAAAAGGAGAAACATTTGAATTGATAATGTCTTAATAATACTGCCTCATATTTGTACATCACTGTATCCTGTGGAGAACTTTTTCATGTTTATCTTATGATTTTATTTGATTATTCTATTCCAAACAAACCAATGTCATTCATTATGCTCAAGGAGAAGACTTAGTGGGGAAAACAGTGATACTGTAAAAACTGTAAGATAGTCCTCCCAAATTTATTAGTAGAATTATAATCCAGTGGTAAAGCTATAAAATTTTCTTAAATTTAAGAATCCGCTGTTATAAGCTATTTAAGAATTTCCAGATAACTCAGATCAGTTGTACAAGCTCATCCAGAAAACCATCAAACCAGAAGGGGTTTCTTACCACGCCCCTGCTAGTGACTGCCCAATAGAGTTTCTGCTCTTCGATGTCAAGGGTCACACACTCCAAATGTTCGAGGTCCCCAGAGAAGAGTATTTGAGAAGCTGTGCCATCCATGTTAGCACTCGCAATCTTAGCAGGAATACCACTGTCTGTTCCTTGGTCTGACCAGTACATTTTCCTACAACCGGGAAAAAAACACAAGCATTTCATGAAATGGAAGGGGTAGAGTAAAGTGCATCTGAAACAAAACTTGTAAAAAAAATTTTAGTCCACATTATACATAAAAGAGACCATTTAAATTAGTATCTAAAGCATATAGGATTGGGGCTGGAACTATAGCACAGTGGGTAGAGCATTTGCCTTGCACGCGGTTGACCTAGGTTTGATTCCCAGCATCCCATATGGTCCCCTGAGCACCGCCAGGAGTAATTCCTGAGTGCAGAGCCAGGAGTAACCCCTGTGCATTGCCAGCTGTGACCCAAAAAGCAAATATATATATAATAACTATATATATTATATATAATAATTATATATATGATTATAATATTTCATTGGTGTGTAATCCAGTAGCCCATACTGGTGAGAAACATATGTCTAAGAAACTTATGACTACAACTTCACAAACCTTTTCATCAGTCATGACCTGGTTAAGTTTACCTATCTTCTTAAATTATTCCACATTCACTCAAAAGTATGAAAAAAGTATGCTTGGCTAGAAAAAATTTTAAGCCTATTGCTATTAATGTTTTGCCAAAGTTAACATGTAAAATCAGATAATGCCCCGTTAAAATCTTGCATTTGGGGGCTGGGACGATAGCACATCGGGTAGGGCATTTGCCTTGCACGCAGATGACCCAGGTTTGATTCCCAGCATCCCATATGGTCCCCTGAGCACCTCCAGGGGTGATTCCTGAGTGCAAAGCCAGGAGTAAACCTTGAGCATCACCAGGTGTGATTCAAAAAGCAAAAAAAAAAAATCTTCCATTTGAATAGGACACAACATTAACCAGAATGATGCTCTATAGCAGCTAGAATGCTCACCCTTTAGCAGGATCAACAGCAATGCCAACAGGAAGACCAACTCCAAGAGTTGTCCCATCATTGGTAAGCAGAGTTTTTCTGTAGCTGGTTTCTCCATGGAGTGTCAAAACCTATAGTATAAATAATGTAGAGTTGAGGATTATAAAGGGAAAACAGCCTGAAACAACTGTATTAAGAACAACTTTGTGCACCATAGTATCTCAATAAACATTCCTGAAAGACATAAAGGCAAAGCAAAGAAATCTAAGATAAAAGAAGCTTGACCAATAAATAAATAAATAAATAAAAGAGTTTGACAAATTTCAGAACATAATTTGCTATTATGGGAAGTTTTGTATGAGATTCTGATAGGCCCTCACTGCATTTCAACTATAAAGAAATAAGCAATACAAAAAGAGAATTTAGAAGCCAGAGCAATAGGGAGGGAAAGGAAGAGGAGGGGAATGGAGGGGAAGGGAAGGGAAAGAGAGGGAAAGGGGTGAGGGAAATGAAGGGAAGGAAATGGGGGGAGGGGAGGAGAGGGGAGGGATGGAGAGGGATAGGGTTTAATAGTCAGATCACCTCTCAAATCCCTGTATTTCAGAAGAAGTTTCAGTATCCATCTTTCTGAATACCCCAGAGAGAAATTAATTGACTCAATTGGGGTCTAGTCCCAGCCCATAAGCACCCCGTACAGCCCTTCTAACAAGGGATTGCATATGTTTTAGGAATTTTTGCTTTCAAAATTATTATGAAATGAATAATCTGTTAATGTTTTAACCTTGTCAAAAATGGGGCAAACTAATATTAGTAAAGTTATTTCAATTTGTATCATATGATTTAATAATTATGCAACATCTAGAATTCTGGGAATTAGAGTGAAAAGAAAACTTATCACAAAGGAATTATAATCATGTTTCAGCTTTTTGTTTCACTGTTAGAAAGCTGTATACTAAAGCCATTGAAAGATTTGCATCTACAAAGAGAGAAAAACTATGAATTTGTTTCAGAACTGAAACAGCATTACAGATTTGATGAGAAAGATGAAAAAAATATCCCTGCTGAAAATAATCGTCCCTTTATCCAAAATTCTTTACATCACTTTTATTAAGAAGTTTTTATAAACTATCTACACTTTTATAAGCATGCTAGTATTGTTACCCAATAGAAAAGCAGAAAACAAAATAGAGAACCAGTAATTTATATTAAAATTGGCTTTGATCCTTCAAAGTCAAAGAGACTTTGAGATTAGTTCAGCTTAACTTTCTTCCCTCTTTCTTCCTTTAAAATAATCCATGAACATTGTATGACTGAAACATGGACAACTTTATAACTGAGAGATCTCCCAAAAGCGGGTAGAACAGGGGCAAGGGAGGCAGGAGAAAAACTCGGGACATTGGCAGTGAAGGGATGGGCATTGGAACATTATGTAACTAAAACCCAATCAAGAACAATCTTGTAGTTGTGTATCTCCCTGTGATTCAAAAAAAAAATTTACAAATGTTTCACATGTATCTAAAAATATTGTTTGTGCAAATCATTTTATGGAATCATTACCTCAATAGACTGAGTCTCAGGATTGGTGAAATACATGTTTCTTGATATCCAGTCAAAGGCCAGACTTATTGAAAGCCCTGAACTAGATAGAGAAGCAATTACAGTCCTGTTGGTGCCGTCTGTCTTTACTCTTTGAATTTCACCCTGAAAAAAAAGAAAAAAGAGAGGTTTTAAAAGCCCATCTTCTACATAAAAAATATAAGTTTTTTCTTCAAAATAACTATAATTAGATACTGTGGTTCTCTTGTCCTCATAAGTGTGGAAATGGCAAAGATATAGCCATAAAGTGGGTCAATGCTGCAACACTTTGAAATCACAGTTATATACAGGGATGACCATTTAGGTTGCTTCTGATCTTGACTAAAGGGGTTTATTTCTTAATAACCACAGAAAAATGAGTTATGAAAATAATCCAAGTCCCAAATGTAAATCACAAGACCTGGAATTTTATTTTTACGTAGAGATTTAGATTCCTGTTGTCTCTTCCCCAACATCACAGATGAGAAAAAGTCCCAATAGAAAAGAGAATTAGAAGAATTATCACTTATTCTAGACCAAAGACTCTGAAAGAAAGGGCCAGCTAACTCCACTCTTTCCTCGAGTTTCCCTTGTGAACTTCTGCTCTTTTAAATCTTTTAAATTTTTTATGTTTTGATTATAGTACAGGTTTTAATGAGTATCCAGTATGTGCTCAGTGTGATGCTTAGTACTATACAGATGTGAAATAATTTAATCTTCATGAGTATAAACTTTGAGAAATGGCAACCTAGAAAATGAAGTGATTTACCAAATTTTACAGCAAAAGAATAGAATCTGAATTTGCAGCTATGCATTGTCATAAGAGTTCATAGGTTTAGGGGCTGGAATGATAGCACAGCAGATAGGGCATTTGCCTTGCACGTAGATGACCCAGGTTTGATTCCCAGCATCCCATATGGTCCTCTGAGCACCGCCAGGAGTAATTCCTGACTGCAGATCCAGGTGTGACTTAAAAAGCAAAAAAAAAAAGGAGAATTCATAGGTTTAAAAACATAATTTTATTGCCTATAATTAGTACTAATAGGGGCTGGAGCGATAGCACAGCAGGTAGGGTGTTTGCCTTGCATGCGTCCAACCCGTGTTTGAATCCCAGCATCCCATATAGTCCCCTGAGCACCGCCAGTAGTAATTCCTGAATGAAGAGCCAGGAGTAACCCCTGTGCATCGCTGGATGTGACTCAAAAAGAAAAAAGAAAAAAATATTAATAATAATTTCTACTAATTATTAGTAGAAAAATTACTACTAATAATTCTTTATGGTTTACAATTGTCCCATGCCTTCTAATCAGACATTCAATCATCAAAACAACCCCTACAGAGGAGCAGGTTGTTCAGGGCAGAATCAAAATGTCTAAGGCTCCCAAGTTAGGACAATATCAACCCTGTTATCACCGTGACCCAGGGATTGGCTCACTAAGAGGATTTTTCCATCTGCTACTGAATATACAACCATGGCATCTGTTTCAGTCTGGAAACATGTGCCTGTTAGGACCAGTGTTCAAGCTAATTAAATTCATCCAAATAACCTTCAAATCTGGAAGGAAGCCAAGTACAAGACAGAGTTGACTACCAAGCTTCTATAACACATAATTTTAAATGAATAATGAATGTATAGATAAAATATAACTGAGCAAATAGATAGATTGCAATTTGTCTTGCTTCTTCAGTTCAGGTAAGCAGTGGTAGCAATATTTATTTCTGCTAGGCAGTGGAAGAAATATTTTCCATGGATTAATCATGTCAATTTTATATAATCCTCTTATCTCTATTCTTTAATTATTCTTTATATATGTTTTCTTGTTTATCCCTTAACAAACTATGCATTTATTGAGGCCACACAAAGTGATGCTCATAGGTCACTCCTGGCTCTACACTCAGTAATCATTTCTTGTAGTGCTTGAGGGACCATCTGGGATACCAGTTATTGAACCTGTGTTGGTCATATGCAAGGCAAGTACTAGCTCATTTGCAGGGAATTTTTCCTTTTGTTTTGACAAAACTACAAGAAGTACAAAGCCTGTACTTCTTGACTACAGGCTTTGTGAAAACTGTCATGTGGTAATTTTTCTCCAGCATGTAGTAAAGAAGTCACTAGTTCAGTGGAGAAGAAGCCATAGGCCCTTAAATATTTGTGGGATGAATAAATAATATCCAATTACTTAAATGTATATATTACTGGATATTTCCTTTATCCAGTCCAATCTCTGATTTCCAACCTTCAGTGAAAAAGATAAACTAAACCTTAATAGCAAAAGAATTTCTGTACATTTGTCTATAAAAAGGCATCATGGGGGGCTGGAGCTATGGCACAGCGGGTAGGGCGTTTGCCTTGCACAAGGCCAATCGAGGTTTGATTCCGAGCATCCCATATGGTCCCCTGAGCACCACCAGGGGTAATTCCTGGGTGCAGACCCAGAGTAACCCCTGTGCATCGTCGGGTGTGACCCAAAAAGAAAAAAATAAGGCATCATGGGGTCCTGCTCATGGCTCGGTGGCAATAGGCCTTGCAAAATGAGGTTGTGAGTAGAAGCCTGGTAGAGCCCGCATGCCAAGCCTGTTTCTGCTACTCAGAACCCCGGTGCTGAAAGAGAGAGTGCAACCTTTAATCCCAGCCAGGTATGTGCCTGGAACACACCTAAAGATGTGGGCACAGTGGATACAGGATGGCAAGCCCTATAAGCAGGCAGGCGAGCAATGCAGCAGTCACGTTTGCAATACCAACATGTGAGCAAATGCCACCACTAATGAGTGCACACCTCAGTCATCGCAGCAACATAAGAAATTACGGGAGAAATTTGTTTGAATTAAAAGATATGACTGGGAGTGATGGGGTGTGGAGAATCACAGCAGGTGGTGCTCAGAGCTCACTCTGCTCTGAAATTATTCCTGGTGGTGCTGGAGGATGGGGACAGGAAGAATGAACCATGTAGGGTGCCAGGGATCAAACAGGAGCTGGCTATGTGCAATGCAAGCACTTTTTTCTCAAATCCCAGAGAGATGATCTTGTAAAAGTTGTAATGAAGTAGGCTCTTTGATAGGTTTTTGGTTTTTTAACAGTATGGGGGGAACCCCACACTTGATAGTGCTCAGGCCTTACTCCAAGCTAGACTCAGGGGATCAAATATTATTTAAAACTTACTGTACTCTCAACCCAGTAGATGTATTGTTCTGAGTCGTCAAATTCAACATCATAGCCATTCCTCAGTGATGATATGGGGATCATAGCATCATTGCTCTTAATCTCAGGATTAAGAGAAATTCCATAAATCATACTGTATCTTACAACTATTAAGAAAGGTTGATCGTCTGTAAAATCAGAGAAAAGTTAATCAAATTTATATTCCCCCTGTTCTCAGACATTTAGAGTAACTGTACATACAAATTGGTAACATTTATGTGATAAAATGCCAGTGCACCATAGTATTTCAAAGAGTATGAGGAAGACCGTTTTCTTCATATTTTGTCCATAGTTATAAAGCAAATAGCCTGTACTCTCAAACTTGTTTTGCAATTGAGATTTTTAGAAAGTTTCACAGAGATGTGCTAGTGTTATTTGTTTATGCTATTTCTAAAGAATCTCCTAAAGAATTAAAAAACATTTCATATAAAAAGTTCTCACTTGGGGCTGGAGCTATAGCACAGCAGGCAAGGCATTTGTCTTGCATGCAGCCAACCCAGATTCTATTCCAAGCATCCCATATGGTCCCCAAACACTGCCAGGAGTAATTCCTGAGTGCAGGAGCTAGGAGTAACACCTGTGCAATGCCAGGTATGACCCAAAAAGCAAAAAAAAAAAGTTCTCACAATAGAATTTTAAGACAGAAACATCCCATCATTTCTTAGCCCTGCTATAGCCATTCTTGACCTTCAGGTTTTCATCCACACTTTCTTAGAGCATTCTTTTATATAGCCAATATTACACTATTTTATTTTTCAATTTTTCAATTTTTTTAATGAACTGACCATTAAACTCAAGTAAAATACTTTGATCTATAATTGATAACATGTCTTCTCTGTTTCTTGTTGAAAAAGAAAAATGAGCACCTGTTTGATAAGGTAACATACACTAGCACTAGCATGTGATTACCCAATTAGGGCTCAGGCACCATTGGGAAATTCTGAAAATATTCCTCATCATTAAAATCAGCCCATGGAAAACTCAAGCGTGGAATTTGTGAGCCAACAAAAGTTACTATTTAGAGTTAACACTTATCAATCACCATCAGATAGGAATATTGATTACATTAAATCCTGAATGCACAATTCAACAATCTGTGTGTGCTGAAAGAATGTTTTGTATTCAAAATGCTCAGTTTAATCTTCTGCTGAAAGTCTCTGAGGACACACTAAATTAAACAATTGTCAACATGGATTAGGAGCATAATAAGTTTCTGAAGAAAAATGGCAAATGCCAAACCTTATGTGAGCACGACCAATAATTAAAATCTTTCATCATGAAAGCATCATTGCCAGCTATTGCATGCTGAGAAAGATGAGCCTACATTTGCATTCCTATACATAACACATGCTTTCTAGATTCAATCAATATTTTTTTGTAAAGTAAATTTTCCTCTACACAGAAACTTTATGTTCTCTATATCGCTATCACTAAATTTTAACTTGCCTACCAAGTTATTCATTTATCAGTAACACATTAGTGTTCTATTTAGGGCTTACTCCTGACTCTGTACTCAGGGATCACTGGAGAATAAATATGGTAGAGGGATTTGAACTCAGCATTCACTCAGGGGGACTGGGTGGTATTCAGTGCTGGGTCCAGCAGGTGGAAGGAAAATGCCTTATCTCCTCAAACATCTCTCCAGTCCCTCAGATTTTTTAAACAATGTATATGGCTTCATAGGACTTAAAATACTATAAAGTAAGTATGTTTTGTAAATGTCCTACACATTCTTTTCTTGACTCATAAAGTATGTGCCTTCACAACGTCCTTAAATAAACCAAGAAAAACATCATGGATGATATAAAAATTTAACTCCTCAAATAGGGACTGGAGCGTAATACAGAGGGTACAGCATTTGCCTTAAACACTGCTGACCCAGATTCAATTCCTGGCATTCCATATGGTCCCCTGAGCACCACGAGCAGTATTTCCTGAGTACAAAGCTAGTAGTAACCCCTGAGCATCATCAGGTGTGATCAAAAAGCAAAAAAGCAAGAAAAAAAATAACAACAACAGCAAGAACAAAAAAAAACTCAAATTATCAGTTAGACTGTTTCATACAGAATAACCTTATCAGCTATTAATAATAATAACTATAAGACTAATACCTAACCTACAATACCCACTGACTATTGGTCATAACAATGGTATCAACCTGAAAAATGAAGCTATATACGAACACTGAGACTCTACGTCTTGCATGCAGAATTTGAAACTTTTCCCTACTTACTCTGTTATTAGCAGATTTTAAAAAGATTAAATATTGTTCTGGAACATGCACACATACTAACTCCATATGCAACTAAGGTATTCAATTAAACCATCAAATAGCACACACTTCATATATACCGAACCCAAAGAGAACACAACACTTGGTTCAGAAGTGCAAATGAAAATGATTTAGAACTTACACTGGTGTACACAAACCCAAGCTCTCTCTAACTGCAGGGCACATTTAAAGGTCATACTGTACCTGTCACGCAAGTCACGGAATCGTGAGACAAACTCCATCCTGAAGGACAAAAACAGGAGTACTGTTTCATCGGGTGGGAGGAAAGCAAACATAGATGGCTGCAGGAGGCTGAGGCACAAGGGTTTGTGGCTGTTATCAGAAGAGGAAAAAAGCATGTGGTGAATGGAAATCCCCGTCATTATAGGCCCAGCAGCATGCTGCTACTGTCCTCCCAGACACCCCAATATTTAGAAATATAAATATAATTTGATATCACAATTGTTTCTTGAGGCTTCTTGCCGAAAGTAAACTTTTCTTAGCATGTATTTCCACATATAAAATTCATAAGACATATAAAAGGGAGTTACTTGCCCCAGGCCATAGATGAATCTGAGCTACAACCAGATTGTTCATAAACACTCATATAGAATAGAAATAAGACACAGAAATAGACATAAGATGCTAAACAATGTTACTCCTTATGTGATCTAAAAGATGTGTTTTTGAGTTTTAATTATTTGTGGGGGAGGGAGGTGCTTGTGGGGGGTGTGGGTGCAGGAACTAATCCTGGTGATTCTCAACCAGCCACTGATGGTTCAGTGATTGAGAATGCAGCACTGTTGAGGGGTGTCAAGTACTGTTTCGGGATCACCAGGGGAGTACATGGTGATGCTATATGGTTGGGTATTTGGTATGGGTTGCTAGCAGAGGTCCTTGATGAGGTAACTATTGGGTTCTAAGAGATTCTTTTTACAAGAAAAATGAAAAGAAGGTGTGTCTTTCTGTGTGACCTTCAGAGTGCCCATAATTTTCCAAGTTTGGTTTAACAAGATAATAATCTTGATTTACCATCACCAGGTTATCTTTCTATGTCTCTGTTCCTTGGTAAAAAGGACCCTGTGTATCCCAAGCTCATAGGATGTTCTCTAGATTTTACATAGATCTTGTAGATTCATGAATCCATCCACTCAATCAAAACATGTTAAGACCTGCTTTTTAACCAAATGCCATGCAAATTCCCAGCATCCCATATGGTCCCCTGAGCACCACCAGGGGTAATTCCTGAGTGCCGAGCCAGGAGTGACCCTGTGCATTGCCAGGTGTGACCCAAAAAGAAAAAAGAATAAAAAAGAAAAAGTTAACTACTGAAAATAAACAACATATTTTATAAGTGTATACACAAGGTTAGCATTTCCGTCAGCAGATGAAAATACCCAGGAAAAAAAGAACAAGTTATTGTTAAAAAAAAGAAAATGGGCCTGCAACAGTGTGTACTTCCAGAGAAAAGTGTTTTCCAAGCTGATCTCAGGCCGACTGCATCCCTTACCAGTTGGTTGCCGTGTAGGATGAACTGCAACAATGCTAAAGGGCTCGTAGAGATCATTCATTGTAGCAGAATGGTTCCCCCCATGCCACTTGTTGGCTTGCATGACCCTCTCTGTACTCTGGTCAGTCCAATACACAACATCTTCAAACAGGGTGAGGTCATAGGGACGCTGAATAATCTATGAAGCAGAAGAGAACAATGAACCTTACCAAAAACCCAGGTTAAATCCTTGACATCCCATATCGTCCCCCAAGCACTGCCAGGAGTAATTCCTGAGTGCAGATCCAGGAGGATCTCCTGAGCATTGCTGGGCGTGACCCCAAAAGCAAAAACAAACAAAGTAGTTTTAATTTACTTTTCCTCATTACCAACTTACCAAACTGTTGGCTATGACCTGTCTATGATGGTTTCCATTATAATCACAAAATTCTACATAATCAAGATAGCCATCCATGAAGTAGAGAAGTCTGTTGGGGTAGTCTATAGTCAAGCCATTGGGCCAAGAAACCTTGTCCTGGACAATGACAGTGCGCAAACTGCCATCCATACTGGCTCTCTCAATACGAGGGCGATGGCCCCAGTCACACCAAAACATCACACGGTCACTGTGAAAATAAACCAGTTAGCAACTGAAGGGGACATTCCTTTTCCTCATTACTGTTGTTTATTTTAAATTTGTTCATATGTCCAAACTTTATGTTGTTATGCAATCACTATACCCTCCACCAAAATGCAGAGAAGGCTTTTGGGGGATATATTGCAATATAGAAATAGCTATCATCTTAAGTAACAAGCATCACATTAAAATTAGTAAACTCTAGCTCAGAATATGTTCACAAAGCTGTTTATTTCCGAAGAGTTTCAAATAAAAACAACAGTCATAATGCAATCATGGCCATCTGGGTATTTTTATTTTTTCATAAAACATAAAACACATGAAAATACTGAAATGCCTCTCATTTCTGAACAAAGAATTTATCCACAAAATTTCACCTCTCCTTGTTTCTTTATCTTGTCATGTAAGATAACAGAGCAAATTTATTTATCCTTAGAAATTCATCAAAAATTGTAATCACATGCAATACTTTCAATTATTTAGAAAATCTGCATTGTACTAAACAGATTTTCAAACTCACCATGCTGCAAAAAAGAATCTAAATTGTATGGCCTGGAGAGATAATACAATAAGTCGTGTTTGTTTTGCACACAGGTGGCCCAGTTTTGACCTCTGACATTGCATATGGTCCTATGTCCCCCACGAGGAGTTATCCCTGAGTGCAAAGCTCTGAGTACCTCTGGGTATTGTTCAAAAAAAAAAAAACCCAAGAGTCTAAGTTAGAGAAAGTGAGTAAAATCAGGGGAAAAAATACCTCAATAGTTTCCAAACACATGGGAGAAATTTTCCTATTGAATCCTTTCAGAAACATTTTGTTTCTGAAAGAGTATGTCTCTTCATTATGCAATATTAAAGAAATAATCATTGTAACAACTACTAAAAACTCTAATAAAATTTTCCTAAATCAGGAAAATCTGGCTTTTTTTTTTTTAGTTACTTGCAATAAGAGATCAAAGTTACAGATCTTCCTCCTCGGAGCCAGCCCGGAGGGTAACAAAGCAGTGGCTGTTGGTTTCGGCTCTCGGGACTCCTCCTGCCCTCACATAACTGTAGTCCACAGAGGCAACATAAATTTCAAAGGGGACCCTAAAGGCCTGGAGATTAAAACTCTGGCAGTTGAAAGACTATTGGCACCTCTTGTTACATGGGTTACAACTTTACCAAATACTAATAGTAAGGGGCCCTCTAATAAGAAGAGAGGGCATTCTAAGAAGGCCTATGTTTTGGCTGCATCTGTTGAATAAGCAACTGAGAATTTCTTGAAGAAGGATGTCTGAACAGGAATTGTTGTTTTTTAAGTTGTGTGACATGTACATCAGTCACATCATTATTTCTATCTTTCTCTCCTTATAACTATGTCAAAGCAGTTTTTTAAAAAACAGACTTACTCGTTTCTGGGATCTAAAGCTAGTCCCCGTGGATATGTTATGTTGTTACCAATTAGTACAGTCCTGTGATTTCCGAGCAGATCAGAGACTTCAATTACTTCCAGAGAATACTCTGTCCAGTAAAGATTACCACCGATCCAATCTACAGCAATAGTTTCAGTCATGATGGCACCACTGTCAATTATCTAAAGCCAAAAGTGAATAAAAAGGAAATTCCAAACAAAAGAAGTGAACGCACACATGGAAAATAGATGAAAATGTAGAAAAAGCTTTCTGGTGTGATCTATGGGTATGTGATTAGTCATCAAATCAATATTAGGGGATTTCTTTTTAGGGAAATACAAAAATATTTTATAGAAACAAACATGCTGAATAAATCTGCTACTGGCGTAGTGCATGGGTTCATTTTTGTTCATGCAAATAAACCAGAAACACGGAAACCACTCAAGCCAAAAGTCAGCAGAAAAGTACTTACTTTTTTCTGGTCTGTTCCATTCAGAAATGAACTCCAGATTTTGCCCTGAGTTCCATCAGCCCAAAATAGACGCTGATTGACTAAATCAAAATCAATGGCTACAATGTGAGAACCTTCCTCAATAACTGTGTAAATATTATGGACTCCGGAGGTGATATTGTCAGCAATAATTTGGTTCTCACTTGAAACAAGCAATAGCAGACCTGAAGATGCTGTAGAAGAAGAAATGTACGAATGTTAGTGATTATAAAGAAAAAATTAAAGCATCACTTAAATATTTAATAGTTTTATTCGTGGGGCCTTGGGGCCACATATGACAGTCCTCAGGGCATTCTTCTGCACTGAGGGATCACTCTTGGTAGCCTTGGGGAAGCATATGTGGAACTGGAAATTGAATGCAGGTCAATAGCTTAAAAAACATGCACCTTAGGGGAGAGACTCTCCAAACAATAATAGTGAGTTTTGTTGAAATATTGTATGCAATCAAAATGAAAGTAAAGCGAAATTTATTAGTTACACAGGCGGTGGGGGGGCTTAGGGTGGGGGGACTAGGGGCGTGGGGGGGTTGGGGTGTGAGGGGGCGGGGTGGAGCTATACTGGGATTCTTGGTGGTGGAATATGAGCACTGGTGAAGGGATGGGTATTCGAGCATTTAAACCCGAAAACTTTGTAACTTTCCACATGGTGACTCAATAAAAAATTTAAAAAAAAACAAAAAACATGCACCTTAACAACTATACTATCTCTCTGGCCCTACACTCTTAAAAACTTTGAAAACTAAATACTAAACATTTTCAGCTTTAATGTAGCCAAGGACCTAAATGAGGTCTGGGGCTTTATTTGCTTTTTTTTTGGGGGGGGGGGTGGTCACACCTGGCAATGCTCAGCTCCTGGCTTTGCACTCAGGAATTACTCCTGGCGGTGCTCAGGGGACCATATGGGATGCTGGGAATCAAACCCGGGTTGGCCGCATGCAAGGCAAACGCCCTACCTGCTGTGCTATCGCTCCAGCCCCTGGGGCAGTTCCTTGATTCAATACTTTTAGTATTTGGAATAAGGTACAGTCTTAAATTCACAAAGTTCCTCTGAGATTTAATTTCTCTTTTAATTTTTAAGTTAAAAATCAGTTGTTTATTTAATTTATTTAGTTTTTGAATTTTATTTATTTTTGTAATGGAATCAAATGACACAGTTTCAAAGTTGTTCATATTGAATTTCAGTCATATAATGTTCCATCAACAACCTGTTCACCAGCGTAAATTTCCCACCATTAATGTCCCCAGTTTTTCTCCATGCCCCCAACTTCTCCCCCGCCCACTTGAGCATTATGGTTTGTAGTACAGATATAGATAGGTATGTGTATCTCTATACATACTTTCATCACTATTATTTCAACTGTTAATGTCATACCGGTCCCTTCTCTATCTGAACTGCCCTCCAACCTCTCCACCACACACACACACACACACACACACACACACAAGCCCAGTCTTCATGACACCCTGACCTTGGATTTATGTCTTATGCTGTTTTTTTTTCAATATCTCACAAATTAAAGTCATTCTTTATTTGTCCCTTTTCTTCTAACTCATTTCACTCAGCACGATACTCTCCATATCAATCCATTTATGAGCAAATTTCATGACTTCTTTTTTCCTAACAACAGCACAGTATTACATTGTGCAGATATGCCACAATGTAATATCTTATTGTGAATATACAATGGAATTTCACAGTTTAAATAAGCTGTTTACTAATTTTCTTTCAGTAATGCTTTACCTAAATTTCAATCTGAATTTGAGTTATCATTGCATGTTTTATGATATTGCAGTTTCTTTTCTAGTTTGCTAATATTCCCTTATCCCCCGCTATGTTATAGGCTTCCTAAGACCTCAAGGCACTGTGATAGAAAATTTCATTATCTCTAAGTCCTCTCCCCTTCTCTTAGTGGTAAATCATGTCATCTTAGCATGGCACACAGCCACCCAAGCTATTGTTTGTTTTGTTTTTTTTCCGTCATTTCAGCTTAAGGGGGCTGAATTATGACCAAAAAGAGTGCAAATTATGTATAAAATTCCAAGACACAAAAATCTTAAAAGGAAATTACTTGCCCTCAACTTTCTTGTTCCTTTCCTTTAAGAGGTCAGACAGAATCAATAGCAAGGATGCCTGCACGGATGCAACAAGTCAGATTTAACCACTAAACTACATTGAAACTATCTGCAATTGTTTTTGGCAAGTCTTTTTCTCCCTCCTCTTCCATTAAAGGTCACCATTTTAAAACTATTGATTTGCCCTTATTTTTTAATTGAAACATTGACTTATAACATATAAATTTTAGGTGGACAGCACAACAGTCAAGTTTGTAGCTAATGCCTTATGGTCACTAACTGAGTCATTTTATAGAAGCCGCATCAGCATTCTAATACATAGGACAATTTTTTTTAATTAATCTTAAGTTTGAATCAATATGGTGGAATCCACTAAGCAAATATAAACTACTTTATTATAATTTGCCACATGATGTAGCAAAACAATATAAAATCATTTTAGGCTGGAGCAATAGAGTAGTGGGTAGGGCGTTCACCTTGCATGGTAGACCCAGGTTCGATTCCTCCACCCCTCTTGGAGAGCCTGGCAAGCTACCTGTGGTGTATTCGATATGCCAAAAACAGTAACAAGTCTCACTGGAGACGTAACTGGTGCCCGCTCGAGCCAATCAATGAGCAACGGGATGACAGTGACAGTGACAAAATCATTTTAAAACCATCTTTTAACTATGCATTTATACTATTTCTCAAAATATTATTATATACTCACAAGAAATTGAAGTTTCAAAGGGTCATTTTATCTATCCAGAAGTCATCTGGTTTCTAATCAACATTATCAAATGTGTAACACTTCATCTTTAGCACTAGTATGCTGTTAAAAAATGCTCTCAAGTTCTGTCATTACCTGTAGCTTTGCAAGTTCTCCCATCTGTGTCGAGTATGTATTCTTGATCACACCAGCACCGGAAAGAACCTCTCGTATTGGAGCAGTGCTGACTACAAAAGCCTAGATTACTACATTCATCTATGTCTTCACAGGTCTTCAAATCACTGGCAAGTAGATACCCTGTTGGACATGTGCACTGAGCCCCAAAGGGTCCTTGAATACACCCGTGAGTGCAACCACCATTGAAATTTGAGCAGCTGTGCTGATCTAGAACAAATGAAAACACAGGAAAAAAGTTAGAAAATTTTGCTTATTTAGTTCTATTTGTTGTTGCCTTTGCTCTACACATTTTAGGCCACTTTCAAGGCAATGCCCAGAAAGAGCTATGAGCAGGATTTATTTGGATCTCTATGAGTACCTGATCCAATTTGCCTGACTGAGCGTTAACTCTCCTTCACACCCATTAGATGCTTGTGAAATGATTTTTAACTCCATTTAGTGCAATGAGAAAACTTGGGGAAATATTGTTGACACCAAGAAGCACAAGTGTCACTGGTAAAGATGCAAAGAGAATTAATTTACTGCCTATTTGCTTTCTATCATTCTTGTACCCAAACATAAATGAAGGATAACATAAGGACACCTAAAATAAAGAACTGAGATTGCCATAAAAGAGAAAAACTAGAAAAAGAAAAAGAAAAGGCAGCGGAAACAATGGTGGGTACAGAGTCACTAACAATCTATCATTCCTTACATACAGGGTCAGAAAAATAACCATAAATGCCTAAAGACAATTATGCCTGGAGATACAAATACCCTCTATTTCCATGTATACTTATTTGGGAGTCATTACAGCAAACATGCACTAGAAGAAAAGCAAGCCAAAATAATTAAGACATTTTCAGCACAAATACATATACAAACACAACACATATACAAACATAAGAATTGAGAATACTTCACAATCATACCTGGCTGGAATTCATCTGAGAGTGAGCATTAATTAAAGAGGAAAGAAAGAAAGGACAGTGATTAGGATTACATGCCAATCACAGGACTTTAATCACAGTACACACAACTCCCCAGACTTTATATTTAGGTTGTCAAGTTATGATTAAAATTAGAAAATATTAAGGTTAGAAAAGTGTATGAACATATTAAAATCAGAACCAAATTTAATTTGAAACTCCAAAGGTCTCCGTTAGTCTCATTTTCTAAATGATGATACAAAATGAAGTAAAAAAAAAGTAAAAACACAGAACCAAGTGCAAAAGAATTTAATAAGAAATATTATCTGGTGATGATTTATTTGAATTCCATGACACTTATCCCTAGACAAATCTGAACTAATAGAATAACTGGAATCCCCTCCTCAAAAGCTGTACGGTGCCAACAAAAATGGGAGTACCCAGAATGCAGTGGCTCAGAATGAGTTCAGGGCCAGTAAACTGAGGTCAGGAAACTTACTGCAAAGTGGGGACTCATCTGTCCCGTTGGGGCAGTCAGAGACGCCATTGCACAATGCACTCAGATTGACACAGATGTGAGAGTCGAGGCAGAGCCACTGCCAAGAGGGACATTGGAAAGCCTGAGTAGGACAGTCCTTCTCATCACTCATATCCCAGCAGTCATTGTCCCCATCACAGATCCATTCTTTCATGATGCAGTGTCCATTATCACAGAGAAAATGAGTTGCTGGGCAGGTTTTAGGAACACAGCCATGGTGCTCATCAGATCCAGTGATGCAGTCCGGGTGCCCATCACATTCCCAAGCTCCAGGAATGCAGATGCCATCTGCTTGGCACTGAAACTCATCTGGGTGACACATACCAGGAGGCCGGGTTGCTGGGACACAAGCATAGGAAAGATGAGATTGTAAATACAGTTCATAACCCCTTGATATTAATTCCAAATACACCTAAAATATTATTTGGGACCAATAAGTTTATAATGATGTCTATGACAAATTTAATAAAAAAAACTAAAATTACAAAAGGTCTTTTTCATAATATTCTTTATGTATATATATTATATATGCTATATAATATATATATATATGGGCTGGAGAGATAGCACAGTACGTAGGCCATTTGTCTTGCACATGGCCAACCCATGTTCAATTTCCCCCATCCCTCTGGAAGAGCCCAGCAAGCTACAGAAAGTATCTTGCCTGTACATAGAGCCTGGCAAGCAACCCATGGCATATTGCCAAAAAACAGTAACAACAAGTCTCACAATGGAGACATTACTGGTGCCCGCTCAAGCAAATTGATGAACAATGTGACGACAATGATACGGTGATTTTGAAATTTGAAAATGTAAATTTCGGTTATCATAGGAAAAGTGAAAAAAAAGTCTAATACTTAAATGGTTAAACATCAATGTATTTGAAGAAATCCATTTTTTTTAATTTTTAAAAATTTTATTGACACCGTGAGATAGTTACAAGCTTTCATGTTTGGGTTACAAATAAACAATGATAAAACACTCATCCCTCCACCAATGTACATTCCCCACCACCAGTATCCCCAGTATACCCTCCCTTTTTCACCCTACTCCTGCCTCCATGGCAGACAGCATTCCCCATACTCTCTACTTTTGGGCATTATAGCTTGCAACACAAACATTGAGAGGTAATCATGTTTGGTCCTTTATCTACTTTCAGCACACACCTCCCATCCCGACTGATGCCTCCAGCCATCATTTTCTTAGTGTTCCCTTCTCTATTCCATCTGCCTTCTCCCCTCCGCTCATGAAACAGTCTGCCAGCTATGGGGCAATCCTATTGGCCCTTGTATCTACTGTCCTTGAGTGTCAACCCCATGTGATGTTTTTCTATGAGTGCAGTCCTTCTATGTCTGTGTCCCTCTCTTTCTGACTCATTTCACTTAGCATGATACTCTCCATGTCTATCCATTTATAAGCAAATTTTATGACTTCATCTCTCCTAACAGCTGCATAGTATTCCACTGTGTAGATGTACTAAAGTTTCTTTAACCAGTCATCTGTTCTAGGACACTTGGGTTGTTTCCAGATTTTTGCTATTGCGAACAGTGCTGCAATTAATCCATTTATATAGTCCCTTAAATAATAGATCATTATTTGGCAATGTCTCAATTTGGTTGATTGTTCGATACTACATTCCTTTTGCAATATCTTGTAACTCATGCTCTCCTCCCTCCAGCGTGTCTGAGAGAAACTGTAAAAACATGAATGCTGCTAAAAACTAAATGTTCCCTTCACCTAACACAGATCAGGATATAGAGCACTTACGACAGCCTAGCTCGTCAGAGTGGTCCCTGCAGTCAGAAACGCCATCACAGCGATATATAGAGCTAATGCAGCGATCCTCCGAGGCACATTTGATTTGAAAGGCAGTGCAATTAAATACTAGAATAAAAAGAGGAAAAGTATTGGGCATTACCTCACCATGAGAAAGGACTAAACATTGAAGGTTTTATTCAAGATTGTAAATAAAAATAAAGTGATTCACCTACCACAACCATGCTCGTCAGATCCATCAGCACAGTCTTTGTCCCCATCACAGACATAAGACATGGCAATACATCGATGGTCGGGGCACGTAAACTGATTGGCCTGGCATGTACTTGTCGGTTCTAATGTCACCCCAAAAACAAAACCAAGGAACAATTTATTTCTAGTTTAACGTGCAGCAGAAACAAACTGAAAGATGCCAACCTGTCAGATGATGTCACAATCGTACATGAACTCAAAATTCTTTCAAACTAGCACGATTGTCAGAATGAGCCCAATAAAAGTACACAAAGCTAGTTAAGTTTTGGAAGCAAAATAAAAAAGCTATAGGGCAGATTAGCAAATTGTGAAGATACCATAAAAAAATACACAGGCTCGCTCTTTAATCCTGTGTTCTCCCTTGAACACATATCTCATTTGTTTATCTGTTTTCTATTTACTTGCCTATTTCCACTCTGTAGAAGCCTGTTCTCTCTTAAACATGTATTTCTTTCTCCCCACTCAAAGCAATCTTGCTAAAAAAAAAAAATAAAATAAACTAACCCACTTCCTCCCTTGCCCATCCCCCCCTACACGCATGTGTTCATGCACACTCACACCCACTAAGCAAATGAGCATCAGGACATTGTTGAGCATCATGGAATGCTTGGCACTGGGAAGCAGTGGAACTAGAGTTTCACTAACCCTAAACCTAGAAGTAACAGTGTAAAGACTGACTGTTGTAATTGTGTTTAATCCCAAGTATCCATGGACAGGTTCTAAAAGAAAGGGTCCTAACCTTGCTGAAGAGACATCCTTAGAGATCAATGAGCCCTACCTACATGATGAAGTCACTTGAAGTAAAGACCTAGAGAAAGTGAGAATCAAAAGGAATTTTAGAATTCATCTACTCCAGATGGAAAAAGACCTGCTTAGTTATGCAGCCAAGATGAGAACATAGTTCAGCACACTTGGCTCCATCTATCTGCAGACAAGAAAAGCATCTAAAGGAAATCAGAAATGGTATGGAAGAATAATGGGAACTGAAGTGTTCTGGGCCACTTTACTCTATTGCCTTCTTTCCTGACCAAATAAAAAAAAAACCAGTAGTTGTATCTGAAAAGTTGTAGATGGCGGGTTGTTGTGTTTTTTTGGTGTTCATGGGATATTTTGATTTGTTTTTTTTTCCATTTTTTTCCTGTGTGTTAGACATGGTGCTCATGACTTTCACTGAATTCCGTTTTTATGAGGACTTTTCAAGTCTTTGTTCTTGTAGCCTATTACTGATGTGTGGATCAACAGATGGAATAGAAAGTGCCTAAAAAACAATGAAAACTCTGGGAGAGAAAAGAGTAATATAAGGCCTACTGTTCAAATCTAGATGCTAGGCTGACACAACAAATAAAAACTTGCCACAGTTCTTTTCATCAGATCCATCATGACAATCATTGTCTGTGTCACAGAGCCAATGCCGTGGGATGCACCGGTTATTGTCGCATGAGAAGTAGTTTTCAGGGCAGGGGACGGTTGCATTAGTGCTGCAACCTTCCTCATCACTGCCATCCAAGCAGTCACGGTGGTTGTCACAGCGCCACTGAGAGGGGATGCACTGTCCTCCGTGCACACAGGTGAAGGCTGTCGATGAACATGTATTGTCTGCAAGTGAAACAGAATGCACGTGATAATCAACTAAAAGTTTCCAGAGTCTTTTAAATACTTCATACCTGATGAAGCCTATTTTTACTCTCAAAAGGAGTATGTGCTAACTATAGAACTATTTTTTTCTTCAAAACGAACTGCACATCATACTAATTATCTGCATTTTATGCATGAGAAAACACTGTTCTGAAAGTTTTAGGAATCTGCACCCAAGATTCAAGCCCTGGCTGTGCAATGCTGAGATACAGTGTCTATCTCTGAGGTACAGTTATTCTCTAATCACAATTTCAAGCTCAGTCTACAGGAACATTTAAAATATGCCACTGAAAAATGTAACTGAAATGAATAAATAATAAAACATGTCACTTGAAAAATGACAATTAGTGAAACATTCAGTCAAAATCCCCTTTTAGAAACAGCTAATGCACAAAAGAAAGTTCTTAGAATTTCCCCAAATACATACTTTTAATTTTCAATTGCTACTCCTCTCTGTAAATCACATTATTATTACAACTTCACAGAAATTTCTGAGATCAACAGTGCTATATCATTTTTAAATTTAGTGGAATCATTTTGTCTTCCACTAGAGTACCTATTAGGTTCCCAGATTTATAGACTAAAGAAGGACAACATAGTAAAAATTAATTTTCCACTCCATCTGCCAAATCTACCAATATGTCAAAGTGAGGAAAAGGAACATAGCATATAAGACTTTCAAAAGGTTTTTCTGGCAGGTGACTTTTCTATTCTCTAAAATATAAAAGACCATATCCACTGAATTTTTATTCAGTTCTTTACACAGCTGCAATGGCTCTCAATTAGGACAAATATCCAATGTTAAAGAGATAGGACTGGTATTAGTCCAAAACCAATGCTACAAATTATTTTCAACATTATCTATAAACGATTGGGTATCATCTTGGGATACCCCAGCTCCACTCCAAAGCCTAACTGTGTTTTTTTTCTTCCTTGGGAATATCTCCAGTATGTGAGTTACTTACTAATTGTTCCACATTGATATTCATCACTGTTATCATGACAGTCATTGACTCCGTCACAGCGGTAGTGACTGGGAACACATTTGCTGTTATTACACTGGAAAGATGAGGACCCACAAATCTCGATGGGTGGCTCATTGGTATGGTCTTCAACGCATGACAAGCGATTGGCAGTCAGCTTCATGCCATAGGGACAACCACATACCCGCTGAAAGTTTGGGACAGGGAAGCAGAAATGACTGCAGTCGCCATTTGGATTGGTGGGTCGATTACAGTAGTTGGAACCTGAAGAAATAATGATTTGAGATAGTGAGCTCCACAAAGATATTTTTTAGTCATACTATTGAACCTTATGAGTGCCAAAACTACAAAATGATCAAAAACTATACTAAATCAAAATCCCATTAAATAAATGCATCCATAGAAAACAAGTGGTATTCCCACTCACCAGTTTGGGTACTGGCTTCAAATGATTTCACATGCATTATATTTTTAATGCCACTTCGGATAACTGTCAAATCTCCACCATTGGTTTTTCTAACTCGAATAATAGAACCCAGTCTCCAGTCAGTGAAAAATACATAGTCTGATAATAAAACACAGGTGATTAGTATATTCATCACAGGCCACTTCCAAAAGCAAAAGGCTAGCAATGTTTCTTAAAAATATTAAGACACATTTTAAAGATACTTCTAATGACAATTATCCCAATTATTGAATAACGTTACTCATACATTGAATATATAAAGAGAAGGCAGGTGTGTATGTTGAGGAGACATAGTAGGAGGGTTTTTAGTGATATAAGTATGGTTATTGCACATATATCGACTAATAAACTAAATACCTTACATTAACAGTATTGTAAACCTGTGATGTCAATGAAAATCTAAGAAAAAATATGACAGACGTATTAATAGCCAAGTGAAGTTATTATTATGCTCTATTGCTGAGTTGCATATTCTAAAAGATTAGATATAGAATTGAATCTTCAGGAAAAAAAAAGATATCTCTAATGTCTTTCTGTAAAAATTTTCTGTGATCTAGTATTCTCTAAGAACTACTCTTTAGGAATATTTACATATAATTCCAGGGTTCAGGTTCAGGCAAGAAGGTATAAAGTATCATGATGTCACTGAACAGCACTTAGGTTTAACTGCCTATGTGAAAAAACTCAAATTTTTAAATATCAAGATTATTCTTGGGGTCAGAGCAATGGTACAGCAGGTCGCCTTGCACATGGCCAACCCAGGTTCAATCCCCAGCATTCCATATGGTCCCCCAAGAACTTCCAGGAGTAGTCCATGAACATCACCTGATATGACCCAAAAAGCAAAAAAAAAATAAAATAATAAAATATTTTAAAGTGGAACATTAGACAATGCTTTATAAAACTTTGGTCTTATTGAATTAGAACACTAACCTATTATTGGAAAATCCTGCATTGTGCCCCAACTATTTAGTCACCTTCAATAAATAGACTCGACCTCTAGCTCTGCTACATGTACACTTTCCATAACATTATTTTTAAACTCAGCATCAATCAGAAGTAGTTGGCAAGGGAAAATGCATATCTAGTCCAAAGAGGAACTTTCAGCATATATTTGGGGTTAAAAAATTAACCACTTATGTATGTCTACACCTGAAACCTTGGCATTTTCCATAAAACTCAAAACAATTCTTAACATTAAAAATGGAATATTTTTCACTTAGAACTGTTACAGAAGTAAGAAAGTAAAAATTTGAACCAATTATCACTTTTTTGCTAATTTGCATTAAGGATAGAGGATTCTGGAGCTTATTCCGTGGTTTCACACATTGGAAGCATCCACTCTACCACTAATCTATCCCAGCCCTTTTGATAAAGTTTTTAGTTGAGTATTTTAAAATTAAAAACTCTTTTTCACAACGTCTAAATAGGCTATAAACATAAACAAAAGTGAAAAAAAACTTCAAGTAACCAAAAAATGCCTAAAATGTCACCAAGATTACATTATACCAGTTTGTATTATGTTATCACTAATAAGATCTTATCTAGACTAGCATGATGGTATCTTATCTTACATAAATTATAACTTTTGTGTGATGCCAAGATAATCTAGCAGATAGTTTTTCATTTTCCATATTTCTGTGCAATAAAACAAAGTTGCAAGTGTGATGATTCATCGCAGAGAATAGTAAGTCATTGTTTATTATTAATTATTATTATTATTATTATTATTTGAAAACGCTCTGCTCTCAATATTTTTCATACGAATGAAACCAAAAAATAGTGAAAGTGCATTTTATCCAATCCAGGCAAGAAAAATTTTAACATTCTTGCAATGTTCCTGTGACTGCACATAGCATGTGTCTGACATCATTAGTGAGAAGGGAGTAAATGCAAAGGGGGAGGAAATGAGTATTTCTAACTGACTCATCTCATAAAAAATCTCACAAGACACTAAAAAGGTATTTTTAAATACCATGCACTCCTGCACAGATAAACATAGAGCACGATGGAATATGTTAATTCTTCATTCCATATTGTGTTTGTGTGTATATGTGTGTGAGAGAGAGAGAAGAAGAGAGAGAAGAGAGAAAGGGAATGAGAGATAGAGAGAGAGAGAGAGAGAGAGTATGATTTATAGTCTGTCTAGTTTGATGGATTTTTTAAAGCACTATAATAACTACACAGAGTAGAAAATTTCGCACACAAAACATACATTTGTGCAGTCTTGGTGAATCACAGAATTCCTTTAACTGGATCCACATGGCTTGTCAGAGAGAAACAGGGGGACAATGTCAGAATTCACTATTGAATTCACACTTTATTCAATGTGCAATAGTTTTTCCATAAGTATTGTGAAAGGTTGTGACCTGGCAAACAAAATGCTACAATAGCTGCTTCATTGATTTAATTGAAAACAAGGTCAGAATTAACTATTCCTTTGAAATATACTGATGCTACTAAAATCAATGAAACACTTCTGCCATTTCAAAACATACCTTTAAAGACAGTAAGGCCAAATGGATGTGTCATCTGATGTATATTGGTCAGGGTTCTTCTATCCAAACCATCAAAAGTGCTATGCTCAATTTTATCAAATAAAGCATCCACCCAGTACAATCGTAAAGCACTATAATAAAAAATACTTGGTTACATGTTGTCTAAAAACTATAGTAATCTCTAACACTGAGGACACTCAATCATAGTATGCAGAGTTGACAAATTTATGAAGGTTTTAAAAAATTAAATCATAATTTTCTACCACCATAAAAATGCAGTTATTGTTGTGAGATTTTCAGTTTCTTATCTTGAAAACTAAAAAAAGTGTTGCCGCTTTGTAACTTTCCACATGGTGAATTAATAAAAGAATTTAAAAAATGAATAAATAAAATTTTAAAAATTAAATTAAATTTAAAAAGTGTTTCTATTTTTTTCTTTGTGAAATCAACAACTTAAAGGAAATATTAATGGTAATTTATGTTTGTAAGCTTAGATACATGTCTTTGATCTTCTCTCACATGATCTACTATCTGAAAGCTCTATACTATTCTATGTTACTTTCATTTGGGTTTGGATATGACCTTCTCCACAATGACCTTCTGTTTTCCTCTGGCAATTTTCTCAGAATATTTGTAAATAAATTTGTCTTTGTTTCATCAGAAAGTGGTCAACAACATTTGTACTTTTTGTATTCTTATATCATTCTACATCCTTCACCCATCTCAAAATATGTGAAAATAAGGACAAGCTATACTGATTTTCTCACTTCATTATATTATATCATATACATTCTTCATTAAGAAGTCATTGCAATGTCAACAATTCAAAATTATTTTACTTACTCCCAGTCAATTGCCAAGCCATTGGGCCATCCAAGGGTGGTGTTTACTATAGGCAATAGGTGAGATCCATCACCCCAAGCTCTCATAATTTTAGCAGGACGAAACCAATCAGTGAAAAATAAGTACCTAAAAAAAGCAGTACATATTTAGATAAAAGATTGGGATAACATTGAACAAACTATTAAATAATAGACCATTGGAACAAACTATATATGATTATATATGATTTAGCACAAAGACAGATTCTTTTTTTTTATTGTAAAAGAATTATATTTATTCATTGTATTCATCATCATCATCATCATCATCCCGTTGATTGTTGATTTTCTTTTTTTTTTAATTTATTTATTTTTAATTCGTGAATCACCCTGAGGGCACATTTACAGATTTATACACTTTTGTGCTTATGCTTCCCTCATACAAAGTTCAGGAACCCATCCCTTCACCAGTGCCCATTCTCCACCACCAGTAAACCCAGCATCCCTCCCACCCTCCCCGATCCCATCTCCCCCCACCCCACCCTGCCACTGTGGCAGGGCATTCCCTTCTGTTCTCTCTCTCTAATTAGCTGTTGTGGTTTGCAATAAAGGTGTTGAGTGGCCACTGTGCTCAGTCTCTAGCCCTCATTCAGCCTGCAACTCCCTTCCCCCATATGGCCTTCGACTACATTATAGTTGGTGATCCCTTCTCTGAGTTGCCCTTTCCCCAGAATGTGAGGCCAGCCTCCAAGCCATGGAGTCAACCTCCTAGTACTTATTTCTACAATTCTTGGGTGTTAGTCTCCCACTCTGTTATTCTATATACCCTAGATGAGTGCAATCTTTCTATGTCTGTCTCTCTCTCTCTGACTCATTTCACTCAGCATGAAACTTTTCATGCCCATCCACTTAAATACAAAATTCGTGACCTCCTTTTTTCTGACAGCTGCATAGTATTCCATTGTATAGATGTACCAAAGTTTCCTCAGGCAGTCATCCGTTCTAGGGCATTCGGGTTTTTTCCAGATTCTGGCTATTCAAAGACAGATTCTTAAACACTTTCAACAACTTAACATGCTATTGGGTTTAGACATATAAAAATGCCTGTTTACTATCAGATTTGGTATTACATTGATTCAGTGAGATGAAGCTCTTATCCATATTTGGTATGGAAGATACCTTATGTCTTGCATACATAGTTACTGGAATCTATCTCCAAATGGCAAAAACATATATATATATATTAAATGCATATACCAACCACAGTGCTTGGTGAGATAAAACTATTAACACTAAGAAATTTCATTAAAAGGACAATTATAGGGCTGGTGATATGGATCAATTAGTAGAGCATGTGACTCACATATGCATGTCCTTGGTTCAAACCCTACCACTATGCATGCACTACCTGCCAACCCCAACAATAACCCTGTTGTGGCCATAATGACAACAAAAATTGCAGCATAATATGCTATTGAAATAAAATAAGCTATGAAGAAAAATTAAATTTATATCTCTTTAACTTAGGATTAAACACTAACACTCAACAGTTCTCTCTTTAGTCATGTTCACAAGGAATTGACTAACTTTGCAAAAAAGCATTTGATCCATAAAAAATATGCAATTAAACAAAAAAAAAACTCTTGCTCAGCACATCTTTGTTTTTCTTCAATTCTGAAGAGTAGAAAAGGTGACACTGCCTCTTTCATAAGAAGTCTTAGGAACAAACTTAGCATTCCAAAATGTCACTTTCTGTGATGTCAGGGATTCAATCCATGTTCCCACACATGCAAGACAAGTGATGTACAAATAATTTACATCCACATTTCACAAATGCGACTATTAATAACATGAATATGTAGAGCTCATACACAAATAATGTAGTTCTATATATAAACCAATGGAATTTCACAACTTTTCAAAAGTAAAAGTCTAGGGGCTGGAGCAATAGCACAGCGGGTAGGGCATTTGCCTTGCACATGGCCAAACTGGGTTCAATTCCCAGCATCCCATATGGTCCCCTGAGCACCGCCAGGGGTAAGTCCTGAGTGCAGAGCCAGGAGTAACCCCTGTGCATCGCCAGGTATGACCCAAAAAGCCAAAAAAAAAAGTAGAAGTCTAATATCTTATTTTAGATCTTTAGAGTTTAACATAGTTATCAATATCAAAAGGTTTAAGCTGTATGATTAAGAGTATGATTTCACTCAGGTAGTATGAGGGTATCAAATAAACACTGAGACCAAGTAAGTGAGTTGGAAAAGGTAGTTTGTAAATGGCATAAAACGGATCCATAATTGGTGGAGGATAGAACTGGTTTGATTGGAGACATATATACAGCATAAACAATGATCCTAATGATGCACATTGAAATTTGTGCAACAGTGAAATGTTGCTGCAATTTTAAAAATTAATAAAATAGGAACAGAGAGATAGTGCAGGAGGTAAGACATTTGCCTTACATGTGTCCAACCACAGTTTGAATTGTCAGCACTATGAGTGGTCCCCCAAGCACTAACTGGGGTCACTTCTAAGCATAAGCACCAACAGCAATACTTGAGCACAGCTAAATGTGCCCCACCAAAAGAAAACTGCCCAAAACTTCAATGAATAGACATAATAAATGAAACGTATAATGTTATTTAACGTCAGAATAATGTTGGAATTTGAATCTAATCTGTTTTTAAAAACTGTGAGTCACTGAGGTGAGTCAATTATTTTATATGAGCCTTTGATTTTATATACCTTTTAAACTTTACCTCTATTATAAAATTAGTTTTTAATAGCTATATACATATGCTTCCATCACAAATTACTTTTGGATTAGGAGATTTTACATATAATTTACACTACCAGCCACCCTCAGAAAATGAGATTTACAAATTTAAGAGTTAATTGCCAGTCATCCTTTTCTGTTTGTTTTTAAATTTCATTCAAATACAACTCCATAAGCTTTAATAATATGTTAGAAGATAGGTCAAATTAATAATATGTTAGAAGATAGGACCATTTTAACTGTTCTCCAATTTTGGAATACTTCAACATGAAACTGTGATCTTAAAGACTTTCTATTATAAAAACTACTGATGAGTGAGGTTTTGTATCAAGACTGAAGTCAGACATTTGTTCCCCTGTCTAATTTGTTGTATTCAGTCCCTCTCTTCTGAATCTGCATCGAAGTTCACTCCTCGTCAATTGTCTGGCTTTGAAGGATTGGGAGGATGGGGGAGAAGTGGGGAATTGAAACTTTATGAAGACTGGAAAGAGAAATTTGGTTCAAGAAAATAAAAGGAATGACTTAATTAATGCTAAAGGGAAAAAATTATCAAGCGTCACTTTAGGCCATCCAATATTATATTTGCTGAATTTACCACATCCAGTAAAAGTTTGCAGCCTAAGGAAAACAGGAACACACTTACCCAGCAAAAGGATGAACTACAATTGATCTTGGGTTATTTAAATCACGGATTATTTGGCGTTTGGATTTATCTGCGATTCTCATGACACTGATACTCTTATAAGTAGCATCTGTCCAATACAGATTCTTAGAAATCCAATCAAAAGACAAACTTTCAACACTGTCCACCTGGTTAGCTGTGAGAATTTCTATTCCTATAATTAAAATATAAACATGATTTAGGTCAAGACATTTACCTAAATTTGTATATTTTGTGAGATAAAATGAGAGAAAATTTTATACACACATCTTGTGTATAAAATGAGAGAACATTTTAGTTACATATAAAATCTATTTTAGCAAAAGGACTATGAATCTCTGAGCAACAGCTTGAGATAAACCTAGAAATTCATCCTTTCCAGAAATTTGAACCTCAAAGAATAGATAGGATTCTGATAAACAGATGAGGAGTGGTATAGCCTGGATTTACTCCCTCATACAGCCTTTCAGAGAAAAAAAAATTTCATTCCAAAACATCTGAGAAGAGATACCTGAGTTCACATACCCACAGACAGTTCTGATAAACTGACACTGCCAGGTACAACCTGGGGTATCTCTGAGGTATTCCCGCCCAGTACTCTCATCAACAGGCTTTGATAGCCATGAAGTTGCCAAGTTTGGGAAAAAGACACTAGAAAGAAAACCAGAGTGAGGCATACTTCACCCTTAGCAAAAATCTTATTTCTTTTCCCTTTCTTTTCCTTTTTTCCCACTAAAATAAAAAAAATAAATTGCAAACAAATAATCCACTAAAATTCAATCAAAATCAAACCACCAAGAATAAAAATTCTATTTAAGTACAGAAAAAACATTAGAGTCTTTTTCATTCCTTTATTAGTCAAATAACCGAGGGAGCATTCTTTATATTCTAGGTACCATACTCAATATTAAACCCTTGTACTGTCTCTGTGGCCCAGGGATAGATATTTACTTTTGTTTTTTCAAGGTAATTTTTATGCATGAAACTAGCATAGAAAGGTGTGAGAGGGGAGAAAAAAAAATGTGTTACAAAGAAAAAGAAATCTGGTCTGTACAGGCATGTTTGGAACCAGCAGGCTTACAATTTAGAAGTTCAATGCTTCTCGGTGAGAATGAATTTTGATTAAATTTTTAGTGAATTCTACTCCTCAAAAAAAGATAAATTCTGGGGGCTGGAGCAATAGTACAGTGGGTAGGGCATTTGCCTTGCATGTGGCCAACCTGGGTTCAATCCCCCAGGATCCCATATCGTCCACCGAGCACTGCCAGGAGTAATTCCTCAGTGCATGAGCCAGGAGTAACTCCTATGCATCTCTGGGTGTGACCCAAAAGGCAATAAATAAATAATAAATAAATAAATAAATAAATGAACTCTGATTAAACATGCCAGACTGAGTACACATAATTATCTCCTTTTCCTCCCACAAATTCCCATTTTACAAAATGGTTTTCAAGCCTGTGTTCTCCCTTCAACACATGTCGCACATTTTGTCTTTATGCCTTTTTGCTTGCTTGCTCTCTTAAGCTCATGTTCTCACTTGAACACATAATCCTTTCCTTCTTCTGCTCTTACAACATTCTAAGTAAGTACTGTTCAATACAAACCATCTTGTTTCCCTAAAAATAAACAAAAATCCAATTTCAAATGTGAGTAAAAGATTGAGTAAAAGGTAGCGACCTCCCCTAATAGCATATGAGGGAGCACTGCGAGAGTTGCAACCAAGAGGAGGTGACCCTCAGACATTGCAACAAGGAAAAGGGAAGGGCATGATTGCAAACTTCTACTAAGCAGTGTGAATTCTGAATAATGGATAGAACCTGCAAATAAGTGGAAAGAGCCTTTCTCACCTGTACCATCAATCTTCTGTTTAAAAATCATGTCTTTTGATACATCCGAGTAAAAGATAGATTTCTCCTGGGCATCATAATCAATCCCAACAAAAAAAGAAGGTTCTCCCGTCACTGGAGCCATGACATCTTCCTGGGTAGAGAGGTTGAAGGGGATCCCCCGAACAGCTGCTTCAGATGAAAATATCAGGAAATTCTGGACAGCTGGAGGAAGAACAAGGCAGGGTCAGCACAACATGCTTCCTGTCCTCCAAAGTCAGAGTAAATTACTTACATTTCCATAAAACACGTTATAAAACACGTTATAAATTGTAATTATAAAATAATCCCCCAAATAGGTTATTTGGGGGTTAGCAATGGGAGGAAGAAAGGAAAATTATAAACAGCTTTTAAAGCAATGTAAGTATTTAAGAATTTTTTTTTCTTTTTGGGTCATATCAGACAATGCTAGGGGGTTATTCTTGGCTCTGCACTCAGGAATTACTTATAGCTCTGCTCTGGGGACCATATGTGATGCTGGGGGTAGAATCTGGGTGGACCACGTGCAAGGCAAACGCCCTACCCTCTATACTATCAGTCTGGCCCAAGAATTACAATCTTAATTCCTCAGAGAGGTAAATGCCCCCCCCCTTTTGGGCAGTGCTAGAAATTACAAATTTTTCCTTAAGATTTACTTCTGAAAGATGATTTCCATATACATTATTTTTAAGACATTTCATAGAATTCCATCAAATTCTCAAGTTGAATTGAGTTTTTACAAAGAGACTGTTAGCAGCAATTCTACTGCCCAAGAACAGATGACCGGTTAAACAGACTTTGGCACATCTACACAATGGAATGCTATGCAGCTGTTAGAAAAGATGAAGTCATAAAATTTGCATATAGGTGGATCAACATGGAAAGTATCATGTTAAGTGAAATGAGTTAGAAAAGAGGGAGTGGCGATAGCACAGAGGGTAGGGTGTTTGCCTTGTACACAGCCGACCCAGGTTCAATTCCCAGCATCCCATATGGTTCCCCAAGCACTGCCAGGAGTTATTCCTGAGTGCAGAGCCAGGAGTAACCCCTGAGCATCTCCAGGTGTGACCCAAAAAGCAAAAAGAGAGAGAGAGAGAGAAGAGGGAAAGACATAGAAAGATTGCACTCATCTGTGGAATATAAAGTAACAGAATGAGAGAATAACACCCAAGAATAGTAGAGATAAGGACCAGGAGGTTTACTCCATGGCTTGGAAGCCGGCCTCAAATGCTGGGGGGAAAGCCAGCTCAGATAGAGAAGGGACCACCAAGTAAAGGGTATTTGGAGGACCAGCTTGGGTTGGGAGATGTGAACTGAATGTAGACTATAGATTGAACATAATGGCCACTCAATGCCTCTACTGCAAACTACAACACCCAAAAAGAAAGAGAAAACAAAAGGGAATGCCCTGCCACAGAGGCGGAATGGAGTGTGGGGGAGGGTGTGGGGGTGGAAGGATGGCGGTGGGGGAGGAGAGAGGGATACTGGGATCATTGTTGGTGGAAAATGGGCACTGGTAGAGGGATGGGTACTTGATCATTGTATGACTAAAACACAAGCACAAAAGTTTGTAAATCTGTAACTATACCAAGGTGATTCACTAATTAAAAAAAAAAGAAAAGAAATGGGCTGAGCCTGGAATCAATCCCTGGCACCACATGTTTCCTCATAGTTCTTGAGAACATAGCCAATAGTAGACCCTGATCATCACCTGATGAATACCCCAACCCAAATTTTGTTTTTCATTAAAGATGAGTGGAAAAAATATAGAAGTATTTCTCAGCAACCAATGAACTAATTGTGAATATACCTAAGTGTTATGAAAGTGGAATAAAGAAAAGCCTTGAGATAAGAATAAGAGCAGGGGATAGAGGCAGATGTAAAGGGAAAACTTGAGCTGAAAAGGGAAAAATAAAAAAGGCCATGGTTAGGCAAGTATTCTGGAATATTGCCATAAAGGCTGATGGGCTCATGGTTTAAAAAGGAGCACAGGTAATAGAAAGAGACAGGTTTCAGGAAAAAAAAATGCCCAAAGGAACCCTGCGATGGGGAATTCAAGCCCCCAAAAGACAGAAAGTTGCATTTTCACACTATTTGTTATGTGCTGAATCAGCCATGTCATCCAAATCAGGGCAAGGGAGCTGTGAGTTACTAGAGATTAATATGTATTATGACATAGAGCTAGAGGAGTCCACAAACAGCACCTGACCCAATGCTGAAAGCCAGAAGATGGTCCAAACCCTCTAACTTACCTACACAGTGGCGGCCATCAGCATCAAGGTCATAGCCCAGAGTGCATTTGCAGCGGTAACCGAGACCATCATTATCTGTTCTGTGGCTGAGCACACAGATCTGCTCACAGCCCCCATTGTGGTTGTCACAGGGATTGGGAGCTATAATGGAACAACCAGGTTAAATTAGAAATGGATAACTATATGGTGTTTATATATAAGTGTAGTAAATATGGCATAGCATATATTCTAAGTTATATAATTACAAGTGTATATAATACATACTAGGTATATACTATTTATAATAGATTATAAATGAAGCAAGCATATATAGTAAGTAACATATATAAAAGATTTATTATATAAGTAACATAATATAACACCACCCAAAATAAGCTTTCAAGTATGCCATTTTCTACTTCTAAGTCCCAGTTGCTGCAATAAGGTTGAATGGACAGGTTTCCCAGGAGAAGGAGGACACATATTATGGCTTGATGTGTTTGCCATTAAATCCACTACCAACGGACAGAAACTGGCATACTTCAAGGGTCAAAAAACATCTGTTAATACAATCTCTAATTCCCCCACATAATTGGAAATACATTAACTTCTTCAGAATGCCTGCCATAAGCAGAGTTAGTTTCAACAAACAGGGTGAACTCTCTAGGTAATCCTTCATATCTGCTGCCACCCATTATTCATCATCATTAATTTCAGTCTCCAGGGCTTACCATGAGGCTGCCTGGCGGAATGGTAAACAGTGAGTCCAAGTGGTCTCAGGGTAGTATTGTAGTATGTTTTCGGGTTGGTATCAGCAAATTTGTTTGCCTTCATTATAGCCAATTTAGTCCAATCAGTATAGAAGACTTGATTTTCAAACAAGGTTATTCCAAAGGGATGAGGAATCAGTGAACGTCCATGAACCACCGTCTTCCTGTTAGAAAATGTAATATTAAGTAATATTTTGTTGTGCCTTATCTTGTTAAGGAGTTAACTTAACTAAATGTTTTAAAATAAAATTATTATGAATATAGAAAATAGAAATTTCACTTCCATAGATTCCATAGGTTTCTTGAGACAGTTTTGCTTTTTCTTACCTGCTCCTTGATCACTTAAGGTCACCCTGCTGGGCAAACACAGAACTAGTCTTAATATCACTAGAAGAATAAGTAGCAATGCTACCACTGTTAGGATGCTGCTGAGTTGCAACTGTCACACAGTCACAGCTGTAGTGGAGTCAAAGAAGCCAGAACTGCTTTAGTAGAAAAAATCAGGAGTAAGAGGGTGGAAGTCAAAGTGAAGAAAGTGGTAGAGCCACATACATAATTCAGCGCAACCACACAAAGTGAGGTACAGAAATGCTCAATTAAAAGACCTTAAAAAATCTTATCAGCTCCTGAAACCAAGAAGCACAAAATAACATGAAGATTCTAAAGTAGAGAAATATTTTAGGGGAGAAAAAAAGAAATATAATGTGACATGTTAGTATACACTTTCAAACGCTATATTAAGATCTAAGAATGGTTTTCTGTTTTATTTAGCAAATCCCAGCACCCGGAATGCCACCTGCTGGCAAAGCAAGAAGCAATAACTTTATGAATTCAGCTGCATTCATGAACTTTAATATCTCCTTGATTTTTTTTTCACTGACAGCAAACTACTCAAATCTTTTTAAAATTCCATTGATGCCTATTTAGGGTAAAAATATATAAACAATATGATGCTGATAAAATCACAAACATAAAAGGTATACATAGGCAAATTCACAATTGTTTTAATATGATGCAACTGGCCGGTTATTATTTTTTCATTAAATTAATTTTTACCCCAACGATTAGAATGAATGTAAATTAATATATATCTGACCAGATGGAGCTCCCAAAATATTAAACTACTATTTGAAAAGTGAATTGTTTTATTTATTTTAATGCTCATTCTACATGTAGTGAAGTGATATTTTAACAACAATATAGAATTATTTTACTTATAAGGGCAGAGCCTAAACATAAACTATAATATTTTCTAACATAAAATCAATATTATTTTATGATAAATATTTATTTTATGATAAATGTTTATACATTTATAGTCCTATTCATATTCTTTTTTAAATTCTTTCTCCTTTATTCTATGAAACTATATTTATAGATATAAATTTAATATGTATTGGCTGAGAATTATGCATGTTGTTAATTCTTTAATTTATGTATCTATTAAAATATATATCATTTATAAATATATTGCTATTAATTTATTTTTGATTTACAATTCTATAAAATTTCAGAAGTTTAGTTTTGTTTATATATGTGTGTAGGTGTCACTACCTATATGTGGGATATAAAGTGAGAGAACAACAAATGTCCGAAGTCACCAAAACTTTATTATTCCAACAACTGAGAAACATTACAAAACTTCTTACCTTTTGATACCATCATAAGTGACAGAGTCAATGTAATCAAACCGGCAATCAACCCAGTAAAGACGCTGGGCTTCTAGATCCAGAGTTATTCCAGCAGGCCACCCCAACTTCGTTTTCACCAGGTCTTTCCGGTTGGTGCCATCCATGAAAGCCCTTTCTATTTTAGGCTCCCCTGAAAGGTTCTCCCAATCTGAGAAAAACATATACCTACCGAGGAAAAACAAAAGATTAAAAAGTAGCTATTTTGCAAGTTTACATAGAAAAAATATAATTTTTAGATACTGTTGTTGATCAATGGGGGTTTCAAGCATTAGAGAAACCAAGAGATATATAAACAGACAAGACAGTAGCAGTAGACATCAAAGAACATAAGGGCCAATAAGGAAAGTCAACTATTCCAAATAGCAGTTATTAAAAGGCATTGAATCAGAGAAATAAATGAGTTTGTCGAGAGTAGGGTTGAAAGAATGGGCAGAGAGGCGGGGTCACTGATGGTGGGAAACAGGCATTCTGGTTGTTGGTGCAGTGTTGGAACAATGTATACCCTGAAACACTACTATTAGTAATTTAAATCAAAGTTTTCCCCACAAAAAATTGGAAAATTAATAACAAAATGCACTGAGTATACTGGCAATCTAAATCACCTTTATCTCAACTGTTCTTAAGCTCTGTTTTTACTTCCATTTTTGATACCCAGAAACTTTTTAATTGATTTAGATACTATGGTTTACAATAGTATCCAAGATGATTTCACGTGTATATATCACTGTCACTGTCACTGTCATCCCAGGCTCTGCTGTGCGGGCGGGATACTTTCAGTAGCTTGCCAGGCTCTCCAAGAGGATATATATACATTTCTCTTTATGATGATGTGTCACACAGCCATTGTTCACTCATGCATGAGGCTCAGCCCGGAATACTTGGAAATAATTTAAAAGTAATATGTTGTGTCACTTCTTTCCTTAAGTTTACATTATGTTTATGAACATATTTATGAATATATTCATCATTTTTGAGATGAGTATGTTCAAGCTGTCAATAAAGGTCAATTGATATCATGAAGTAGGAGGAAATAATGAACACTGCTTCCTGACTAACACTCAAGGAGTCTAAAGTTCATTAAGGGTACTCAAACCCCATTCTGAAAACCTAGGAGAACGCTAAGTACAATGCCTATTTCCAACTGTGGAAATCAGTAATATTTAAATTTAAACTTGAGAAAAATAAGTGCATCAAGTTTGAGGGCATTAACATTGACATCAACCCCAACTATAACAAGAAGCACTAAAAGAAATTACAAGGAAGGTGCCTGCCACGCCACGAAGACAGGGGGTGGGGTGGGGTGAGGTGGGCATGGTGGGAGGGATAATGGGGACACTGGTGGTGGAAAATGCGCACTGGTGGAGGGATGAGTGTTCAATCATTGTATGATTGAAAATCATGAAAGCTTTGCATTTGTACCTCAGTGATTCAATAAATAATAAAATAAATAAATGGAATTTAGAAAAAAAGAAGCAGTCATTTTACCACTTTCAAATAATTTTTACGATTCTTTTATAAATTATTGGGATAATTTATAATTATTGAGATCATCTTAATAATAGTGAACCAAGGTAATGTTTACTTCTAAAAATATTGTTAGATTAAGTCATAATACAGAGTTCTCAGCCAAAGAAAGATGGAAAAACTCATACTCTTGAATAATCACTTATTTTTAGTACTAGTAGGTATGGTTTGATTTACATATCCTCAAGTGAGATTATATTTAGTCAAGCCCTATAACGCCCATATAACTAGAGACATAATAAAAACCTAGACTCTACAGCACAGAAAACACAAAAGAAATAAAAATGAGTGCCTGTGTATATATGAAAGTGGGTGCTAAATCACAAAAGCAATAAAACTTAATATGCATTCATACTACTTACCCTATAGTTGGGTCCACAGCGATTCCTCTAGGATGGCCCAAGTTTTCAGTTATAAGGATAACACGGAAGCTGCCATCCAAATTTATCATATCAATACGGCCAACCCTGGTTTCCACCACATAAAGTTTATTGTTAATCCAATCCACAGCTATATTCTCTGGATCATCTATAGAAATATTGAGAATTTCTCGGATATCTGAGCCATCGATGTTCATTGAAAAAACCTGAAAAGAATCAAATTGATTATACACAATTTTATAGTATATGCCACCTGTACATTCTATTTATGTTTTAAATAGTCATGAGAACTTAAGAAAGCTCATAGGAGACTTTCATCATGGATTACTTTAATTTTTGTATTTTTTAAAAAATGAATCACCGTGAGATATAGATGCAAAGCTTTCATGATTGAGTTTCAGTCGTACAATGATTGAACACCCATCCCTCGACCAGTGTACATTTTCCACCACCAATGTTCCCAGTATCCCTCCCGCCACTCCCAACCCACCCCAAGCCCTGCCTCTCTGACAGACAATTTTCTTCTTACTCTCTCTACTTTTGGGCATTATGGTTTGCAATACAGATACTGAGAGGCTATCACGTTGGTCCTTCTTTATCTACTTTCAGCATATATCTCCCATTTCGAACAATCCTTCCAACTATCGTTGACTTAGTGATCCTTTCTCTTATTCCGCTGCCTTCCCTCCCAGCTACCTTCTCTCTCGCTGATTCCTCCTCTAATACAAACACAAAAGTTTGCATTGCCAATTGTCAGAAGTTATTAAGAGATTAGTAAAAGAATGTGAACGGTGGTAGTGATTTCTTTTAATTTTCCGCTGAAATCAAGTATGTTCATTTCTCGATTTTCAGAAATTTTGTGCATTTTAGAAATTAATTGAATTGGAATTTTATTAATGGCTCAGGGAATAAGAGGAAGACATGCAATTTTCATTTTTTTTGTTTTAAAAAAAAACATCCATAGCATTAGTAAGAAGGAAATTAAATATATCATACTTTCTAATAGGGCTCTATAAAGAAATTCTGTTGAGCAAAATATTGTCAATATTTGTCAGCCAATTCTCAATTACAAACCCATTTAGATGATGTAGGTAAAATCTGATTTTTATCATTAAGGAAGGCAAAGTATTTTTTGCATTTTAAATGATCAGGTTTCAAAAATTACTACCAAACTCTATCCAGTTTTGAAAGAATGTCTACTATTTCTTTTAATTAGAATTTTGGACTCCATTTCGAATAAAATTAAAAGTTGCTCAAGGCTAATCCATATAATAGACTGCTTTGTTTAATAGGTCACATGTAATAGTATAGCATGGAAAAGGTGCTGATTAACATAAAATATATCAAGGGCCTTTTTTGTTAGAAAACAAAGAAACTTTCCCCTTTACTCCCCCAAAATGAGAAGCTATCAACACCTGGTGCTTGTGGCTCTATCAGCACCCAAGAAACTGCTCCTGAAATTTCTACTTACCTTATTTTGCACGGTGTCCGACCAAAAGACTCTGTGCAAGCGATAGTGAAAATCCACACCCACGGCTACCCCATGATTTGAGCGCATCAGAAAATCCGTGTTCCTCCCATGAATATCACCAATTAGCAAATCCTGACCATTGGAGAAGATGAGGGACGGTTCACCGGCTAAATATGAAAAAAGAATGAAAGATCATTCATTCCAAATGATGATGAAGAAACTTGAAACTTATATATAAGCTTTCTACTTTTCAGACTTCTTTCTATGCTATTTTAAAATAAACTTCTGAGGCATATGTAGAGGTGATACTGCCCATTTTAGAATGTAGTCAAATTGAGGCAAAAATGGTCCAAAACCATAGCAAGTTTGGAACAGAACCTGGCAATAATTATCTGAAATAGTCTGTCTAGTGCTCTTTCAACACAGGAAAAAAACAGCAGGTTACTTTTGATTGTATGTGTAACTTTTACCATTTGAAAATTTCAAGCATGTGAAACAAAATACATTCAGAATTCCTGGGAAACAGCATTGGGAGATCCAAACCTTCATTATCAATATCCTTATAAGCAAGCAAAATGAATAGATTATTCATCATAGTCCTGTCTGTAATAGCAAATAGTAGGAAATTTTTTTTAAATAATCTATCAGGGGAATGAGTTTAATTATGTATATCCAAAATCTAGAATATCAAGCCACTATGAAAAGGAATTAAGAATATGCTCTCTTTGGGGTTGGAGTGATAGCACAGCGGGTAGGGCATTTGCCTTGCAGGCGGCCAACCCGGGTTCAATTCCCAGCATCCCATATGGTCCCCTGAGCACCTCCAGGGGAAATTCCTGAGTGTATGTGCCAGGAGTAACCACTGAGCATCGCTGAGTGTGACCCAAAAAGAAAAAAAGAAAGAAGAAGAATGTGCTGATTTGAAAATATACAATGTATTAGTATTGAAATTGCCTGCTTATCTGTATGTCTCACCAGTCAGTGAATGGGCATTCATGAAAGGAGTATAATGTGAAATATATAAGCACATCTAATATTAGTATATGCACAACTGTGGTACTAGTCCTATCTATAAAAATTTAGTTTAGGATGCATATTTCTATAATCTTGTTAATTTGTATGAATAATCTCCAGAATAGAAATAAACTGAATTCATTGAAAATGGAAAAGGTAAACTGGACAAAGTAGCAGAGGTATGAGACATTCTACATCTACAACTAAGTTATAAAATATGAATATTATCTATTCAGTATAAATAACTTTACTTGTTACAATCAGATGTACCTAAAAGTTATATACTGACAAAGACATTTCTATATAAAAACATCTTGAAAATGGATGCAAGTCATGCAGCAATAAATTTCAGAAGGCCATGAAAGATAGATCAAAATCAGTGATGAAAACAATTTTCAAAAAGTGCCTGCCACAGACTCAAACTGGGGGGAGTGGGCAAGAAACTCAGGACTTGGTGGAGGGAAGTGGATAATGGTGATAGAATTGGTGTTATAACATTACAAACTTGAATGCATGGTTATTCAATATGAATAAATAAATTAATGGATAAAGACCAAAACTGAAAGGAAACCAAAGACTAAAGTCATTATCTTGTAACTCAGAAGCTTATGGTGACAAAAAGCTAGCTTTGGGGAAACTATTTCTGCAGCAGAATTCACCCAACTCTCCTCTACTACAGTATTCCTTTATCACAACATGTCCAAGTTACTCAAAGGATGACATAAAATTCCAGTTTAATACAGTGAATAACAATATCCCAGACATAAAGAACCAAATGTTTGTAAATATAAATAATGGTCAGTGTTGGTTCATAAACCAAGTAAGTATAGGAAATTAGTCCTGATCCATCCCTCTGGCAGCAGGCATCCCTCCACACTTGTGATGATAAAATCTGCCATGTATAAAAATGCCCATACATCCTTTATCATGTGGGAGGAATCTATCAGTCAAAAGTTTAGAAATGACAAGTGTCTTAAATTTACTCACAAGAAGTATTGGCTTTGCAATGACGACCATGCTCCAAGATATACCCTTCTCCGCAGTCGCACCGATGATGACCAACTTGGTTTTCACATATCTGGTCACAAACTCCCCACACCTCACACTCATTGAAATCTGCCGTAGGGAAAATAAGCACATGAGGTCATGTTTACCAGTATTTCTTGAGCACCCTCTGACAGAAACCTTGGGCAAATTGCAAAAGGAATATGTTGAGACCAGACCTAAAGAAGTCTCCTCTGAAGCTAAGACAAGTCCTGCGCATACAACACAACCACCAACAACAAAAGGATTCTGAACAAATGTGTGTGTGTGTTTGTGTGGCAGAACGTGGGGATGCACATAAGTTTAAGCCATATGTGGCTGGGATGGGATGGGGGTGCTCCAGTCTATGCATGTAGGGTTTTCCCCTGGAAGCATTTAGGGATCCATCAATGCTGGAGAATCTAACCTGAGTCTCCGATGGATAGTACATGAGCCAACGTTCCAGTACCAGACTGAATTTTACCAATGCTTCCAAGATGTTGGGAGTGAGGTCAAAGGGCCAGAGTACACATGGACCCCAGGTTTAATTAACATCACCACAGTGGCCCTCATTACTGCTAGGTGTGGCCCAAGCACCAAAAAATGATCGAAGTTCTGAAATTCCAGTCAATGGTAAGCAATGATAGCTCTCTGAGGATTCTAAAACATGTGCTGAAATTAATTAAACTAAATGACCAATGATACTGTCTCACTTGAAGATACAAATACAGAGGTTTTATCAATTAACACAGTTCTACTGGACAACACTAGTTCAGAATAAAGAACTGCCTTAGAATACCCAGGCCCCTCCAGAAGAAATAAAATCTTTTAAATATCCTCTCTGCCTATCTGCCTTTCTACTGCTGAGTGAAATAGAGGACCACTCTATGTTTGTCCTCACTGGTGGAATATAAGAAAAAAACAGCCAGTGGGAATAGCCGCTAAGAGACAACCTAAAGAACTTAAAAATTAGCCATGGTTTGAGTCAGGATATGGGAGAGCAGCTGAGGACAATGGTGAAGAGACACCCTCACTCTGGTTGTGGGTGTGAGTCGGAACTACTGTAATTTAAGTAGCTTTCGTCTCCGAAACTAAGAAAGTAGAGTTTGACCATTATCATCACAGGGAAGAAAATGTACCTGTGGTGCCAGATATTAGTGAGATGTATTGGGAAGATGATGTAAAGAAATATAAATAATGTGCTATTCACTTGAAATTAATAATGCTAAATCTTATTTTAGACATGACAAGATAAAGGCTAATGTGTCCTCAGAAAAAGTCCACCTGATCCTCACCTTAGAAGAAATACGAGGCCAAGACATTCACGCTCAGGCTCCCAGAATGCCATGAACTCCCTGTGAATCTAAGTCTGTGTCTATGGTTCTAGACTCACTATAGAAGTTCTGCTCTCACTTAAATCTAAGGCACAGGGCCGGAACAATAACACTGCGAGTAGGGAGTTTGCCTTGCACACGGCCAACCCGGGTTTGATCCCCGGCATCCCATATGGTCCCTAGGCACCATCAGGAGTAATTCCTGAATGCAGAGCCAGGAGTAAGCCCTGAGCATCACTGGATGTGACCCAAAAAGAAAAAAAAAAAACCTAAGGCATAAGTAGGGGTTTTTGTGCACACTAGGTTGCAACTGCTTTCAAAGTTTGAACAGGTGATGGTCACTGAGAATGACTGGATAAGACTGTGCAGTCCATTGTGGAATAAGTCATAATTAATAAGTAATGGCAACCTGAGTGAAGATAAGAAGAATGAAGACAGACTTGAGACCTTTCTCAATGAGCAGACATAATAGCAACTATTTAAAACAGTAAAAGCTGCTTTCCAAAGCCCCCTCCTCACCCCATTCTTTATCTTTCTCTTTTTCATTCTTCTCTATCCCTTATCCCCTTTTACCTAGACATATTGCCTGGGCACTAATTCAAAGTCCCCTTATTAGCTTAGACCCCCTTGGTCATCCTCAGCTTTATCTGGTGAATCCCCTATGGTGAATGACCTTGCTGCCCTAATCCTGAACCCTCGGTCAACAAACAGCATGTCTTGTCAATCAGAAACAATGAACCTGATAAACAGCTTCATGGGCTGCAGAGGCACCATGGCCTAGTGAGCACAATCAAGGGCAGAAGATTTCATGTCAGGAGTTCTCCATTTTATTCCTGATTACCACGAGCGCATTCACCAGGAAGCATGACAAAAATGATGAATGGCGCATAGGTTCTAACACCTGAAACCTCTTTAATGAGTCAGCCATGCAGAAGATCACAACCGTGCTGAGAGTATTTGTTAAATTGAAATGCTTGAAAGAGCAAACCAAAACAATTCCCCTAAAAACTCAGCTGAAACATGTGTAACTGGTTTCATAATGTCATGTATTGAAACAAGTGAATTCTCTTCACACACACACACACACACACACACACATACACACACACATACACACACACAAAAAAAATAAAAGCAAAACATCAACTTTATTGAAGTGACTGTAAATCCACTTCAAAACTTAGGAATGAATGATAAATAAATTCTTGAAGGACAGGAAAAGTCACCAAAAAGTCTCTGCCTGGGGGGCTGGGCTCATTTGAACAAAGGCCCAAATACAGACCTTTAGGCATAGCGCCAAATAAAGTCATCTAATGTTCTACACAAACGTTAAAGGGAATGAAAGAGACTTATCATGAAATTTAAAACTAGTACATCAGAATGAGACTATTTCCATTATACCAGGAACCATGTGCATTCTACAAATCCTGATTGCTTTGTGTGAAATCCTGAAATTTTTCATTATGATTGTCATTAATAGGTTAAAGGTAACAACCCTATATCTCAAAAGCTGAGAAAAATATTAAGTGGCCTAAACCACTGACATTAAGAAGCCTTAGACACTTGAAAATTAATCCCAGAGCTCATCACAAACGTATCTAACAGAAAAGAAGGCTGAAAAAGTGTGTTATTTGGCCCCTGGGGGCATATCTATGGAAGGGGGGGAGTTTGCAGAAGGGGGATAGGAAACCCAAATTCATTTAACAGGTTGTGGGCATGGCAAGACTAAGTATGGATTCTGAAAGAGCCAATCATTCTTTTACTGAAAACACCTCATAGTGGATCAGCTGAGCTCCAACTCCTCTATGGGTGTTGATGTGTGTCTGTGTGTCTGTTGTGTGTGTGTGTGGGGGGGGTAAAGGGGGGTGGTTAAAAGCTGATATAATACTGTGACTTCTGGTATTTCTTTTGGAATTTCTTTTCTAACAAGTGAAAGAGGGAATGCCTAGGGAACTAAAAGCCTGAAAATCAGATTGGCAGCTAGTGGCAGTGACGAGAGGTGGGGAAATGTACAATTTGCCAAAAACAAAGGAAATGCCTCTCCCACAGAGACGAGCCCCACTCCAAGCAAAAAGGATGATGGAGTGATCTCACGGACAGAATCACAGGTTCCAAGACAGAAGTGCCAAGGGACAACTGAAAATGATGACAATCTTGAATTCTTTTTTAATGCCAGTTGTAGCTCATAAGTTTTGTTCATGTTTTATAAAGGCTTGGACATTTGGAATATTTCTTAAATTTCAGACTTCCTGGAACCTTCAAGATATGCACAAAGAACTTGGCCTTAATTGTGCTTTCTTCATGCTGAATTACTTAAGAGAAGCAATCACATCATGACAAAACTTTGAGACCATGGTTTTTAATACCAGAAACAGAAAATTACCTACTATGAACAACACAAGGTCAACTTTAAATGGACTGCTGTACCAGATATAAAAATCTAAACTTCCTTGACACGTGGAAAGGAAATGAGTCCTACTAACAATGTTCTCAAAAACATGGAAGAATAGACTTTGAAAAAAAAAAAGAATAGACTTTGCCAAGTGTTCTGACTTTTAAACTGGAATCTATTTCTCATTTATAAAGACTCCAGTGAGCCTTGCTGTGTCAAGTGATAGACAACTCCAGTCACAGATTCTAAGGAAAATTTGAGAAACCTGGAGAAGAAGCAAGAGGAAGCGATGTGCACTTCCATGTTTTTTAAGTGAAGGCTATTTATCCACTGCACTGAACTATCCTTTGTACATCACAACCTGTGTAACCACACCAACCTGGCTTCCAAACACTTAGGAAAACACAACAAACTACCTCCCTCATTAGATAATAGACAGGTATGCAACTTGCTAGACAGACTCTTCCTTGGCATTGTTCACTTCTCAAAAGCATCTCAGAGTTGAAACTCTAAATTGGTCAGTTTCCCATGAGATTGATGTTGCCATTTTTAGACATACCACCATTCCTGTTCACAATACCAAACTTCCTATTAACAATAACGTAAGAATCCTTTCATACCCCAAGGACTGTGATAAAACAATCACTTCTCACCATTTACTTACCAATACAATGACCAGGTTCATTGGGGTCACTCATAAAACCTGGAAGACAGAAGCACATTCCTCCATCTGGGGAAGCGCGGCAGTAGAATTCACAAAAAATGTTATCACAGGAGAGAGTATCTAAAAAGAGAAAAACATTTTGTTAAACCAAAATTGTTGGGAAGGCATAATGGTGGTGGGATTAGTGTTTGGATGTTAAATGTAATGAAGTATTGTGAACTATTTTATAAAATAAAAATAATTTTTTAATAAATAAACAAATAAATACATCAAAGGTGACCTTTGGGATACAGATTAACGTGCCTCTTTCTTCAAAATTAAAAATTTTGTTACCATTCAGGCCTTTCTACAAGATAAGAGTTGAGCACAATATAGGCTTAGTTCATATTTAATTTCCATTATAGGCTTAGTTCATATTTAAAATCCATTTTCAAGGCTATTATAATGTTCATAAGACATGCTATTTATCAATAATTCAATTCACAATCTATTTATGCATCTAGGTAATAGAAAGGATCCATAGACAGGTCAAGAATTGAAGTAAATAAGGTTAATTAACACTAAAAATATCTACCCTGCCTAAGCGTCAATGGTGGAATTTCAATGACGGAATTTTTTCATGGTGTTAACACTTAAACCTTTTTGAAAAATAACAAGAAATAACGGACTGAGCATGTATATATGCTTTGCATACAGGAGGCCTGGATTTGATTTCCAACACCACCTGGTCTCCCAAGTACCACTGGCAGGCCTCCTGAGATCTACTTGGAGTTGCTCAGAAACAAAATTAAGGAAGTAAGGAGGCTTAAAAATGAAATTTTGGGGACCGGAGTGATAGCACAGCGGGTAGGGCGTTTGCCTTGCACGCGGCCGACCCGGGTTCGATCCCCGGCATCCCATATGGTCCCCCAAGCACCGCCAGGAGTAATTCCTGAGTGCAAAGCCAGAAGTAACCCCTGAGCATCGCTGGGTGTGACCCGAAAAAAAAAAGCAAAAAAATAAAGTAAATAAAAAACATGAAATTTTTTAAAAAGATAAAAGGAAAGAAAATTCCAACTTAAAATCTATTAATTACATAGTTACATCTAGAAAACCTCAAGATAATGTTGACAGTTGAAGTCAAGAAGAGTCTGTAGTCCACAGGGTTAATGGGTAGATGGTGGGAGGAATATTTCACAGGTGTAGATGAATGAACACAGGAGTAGTGTTACATGATCTATTCAATTTCACAACTGAAAAACAGTTTATGTCTTAGGAACCAGAACTCTATTTTGTTTTGAATACAGCCAGACAAAACTGACTTTTCATAAGTATAGCACAGAAATAAAGTCACCAAAACATTTTCAGTCATCGGGGTTGGAGTGACAGCACGGCAAGTAAGGTGTGTGCCTTGCACGCAGCTGACCGGGGTTCGATTCCCAGCATCCCATATGGTCCCCCCAGCACTGCCAGGAGTAATCCTGAGTGCATGAGCCAGGAGTAACCCCTGTGCATCGCTGGGCGTGACCCAAAAAGAAAAAAAAAAGTTTTCAGTTATCGAAATTACAATAAAACCATTCTTGGGTCCGGGTAAAGAGGTATGTTTAAGCTCTCTCCCTAAAGAAATGGAGTCCATGTATTCAATCTAATGAATCATCTGAATTAGGGCAACTGACCAGTCAATAAGACATTTTGTAGCAGTGTTTGCACCTTCCATGCAGAGCTATCTGACAATCTTGGTGAGTTGCTGAGCTTTTACATCCTGGTATATGAATGAACTGTTCTAGCCCAAAAGAATCTACAGAATGGTGAGAAATACCACTGGTTTGAGTGTTGAAGCAGATTACTATGTAAACACCAATTAATGCTGTTCTAGAAAAACAGATACACCCTCATCTGAAAAGTATGTCAACAAAATGACATTACTCACCACAATGTGTTCGAGCAGTGGTATTTGTCTCATCTTCTCCTCCTGGACAATCCATAACTCCATCACAAACTTTTATACGTGGAATGCATTTTCCAGATTCTGGACAAGTCCATTCATCCCAAAAACACTCATAAGCAAAATGAGTAGTGCTTTCTGTGTGCAGAGAAAGGTATCATCAGTGAAGCAACATGTTTCTAATTCATGAATAAGAGAGAAGGGAAGAGACAAGTCCACAAATGGCCTATATTTTACAATTAACCAAGTTGCTATTCAAAGAAATGAAATTATCTTATTTCTGAGAAAAGTGGTCCCTATGCCAGTGGTCTGGTCTAGAATGATGAAAACTAGATTTTTAATTCCCAGAAGAGTCTATTAAATAAAGTTGTATGAGTTAAGACTACTACGGTAACAGCAGGATTCTTGAATTTTTTGTTTCTTGAATTGTTTGTTTTTAGTTAGTGAAAATTACAACCCAACATAGGAAAATTACAGCTTGGAGCACAAAAGCATGGGACCAATGAATGATCCTAAAAGAATATCAAGCATTTATCCAGAATGGTAACTTCCTTTTTGCTGTGGGTATTGGCAATGGTGGATGTAGTTGTAAAGCAAAGGAAGAAAATATCATTGGCACCTTTCTTCTTAAAGAACATTTAAAACTTTCCAAAGAGAATTTTATCTCAAACACTTCCCATTTTATGTCTCCTACACCCCTTTATGTCAGAGACACATTTGGAAATCAGAATTTGAAAACAGAACAAAACAGAACCATTACTAAATTGTGGTTAAGCCTGTTTTCATAGGAAGTTCTTTGTAAAGGCTAAGTGATCTAACATTAGCCCCATGCTCCCTACTCCCCAGCCTACATGGTTTATATAGATAATTGGTTAAAATAACTGAAAAAGTCCATGTGTACTTTAGAAAGGGAAGGGAATGTTTGACCTATCTTGCTTGAAGGATAGACTTGAGTTATAACTATTTTACCAGTGGAATCACCGTCCCCACAAACTAAGCTCCTAAAAATTGAATAGGTGAAACTTATTAGTGACACAAATCATCCCGAAGAAGAAAACTAACTAAGCTCTGGAAAACTTTCCAGCAGAATTTCTTCCCTTCCTTACCACATCCATGTTCATCTGCAGCATTTGGACAGTCGGGGCGACCATCACACACCCAGTGTTGATTAATGCAGACACCACTTCTGCAAGTGAATTCATTGCCTTTGCAGGGAGGATAGTCTGGAAGGACAAAAAACAGCTGTGCTCCAAGTAGATAAACAACATGAGCAAAATTTATATGCTCACCTCACAAACTAATTTGAGCTACTGAAAATTTCTATGTCAATCCTTTACGTATCGTGACAATGATTTTTAAATGAATGGAGAGAAGAGGGAAAAAGAGGTGAAGAGGACTAAAGATAACAACAGACTAGGAAGTAAATTTATTAGCCAAGAGTGGTTCCCAAAATGGAACATAAGGTAGCATACTTGAGTCAGAAGGTCTAGTACAGAGGTTAAGTTGTTTGCCTTATATGCAGCTAACCCTGGATTCAATCCTAGCACTGCATGGTCCCCTACATCTCTAAACACCATTGGGTGTGACCCCCACCAGTAAAAGAATGACATGCTCTATGTGGGCATAGAACAGAAGGCATTCTCTTACTTTATCACAAGCACTATAATTTCCATCTAGAAATGATGCCCAGGTACTAGAAAGAAGTATAGCATGGTTTGTTGAACTCTAAAATATTTAAAGGGTGAGTAAGAAGTTAAGGCCTTTTGCCTTCCATGTGGCTGACTCCAGTTGGATCCCAAGAAGATACCTGGCAAGGCTGCGTGTGGTCTAGAAACCTCCAGAGTGGCCAGAGACATCCCTGGCACCATAGGTCCCGAGTAACTCTGCATCCTCAAGCATTTGCACTGAACCACCTAAAAGGGGACCCCTCCCGAATTCTACTAGAGAAATCATATGTGTATGTGTACACACACACACACACACACACACACACACACACACTCATCTTTAAGGCATTGATATCATCCAATAAAATAATGGTAAGTGGAGGGAAAACAACAAGGTATATATCCCAATGATCACTAAAAGTTGTTGACTTATGAAATTGCTAAACCTCTCTCACAGAGACTTTAAACCACAATCTTTTAAAATGAATCCAGAGGTGATAAGACCAGTGTGGTTTGCAATGCAGGCAACGGCATGGAAGGAAAAATAAAGAAGGTCAGAAGGAAAAACAGGGGCTGGAGCAATAGCACACCAGGTAGGGCATTTGTCTTGCATGTGGCCAATCGGGTTCGATCCCCAGCATCCCATATGTTCCTAAGTACCACCAGGAGTAATTCTTGAGTGCAGAGCCAGGAGTAATCCCTGAGCATCACCAGGTGTGACCCAAAAAGGAAGATAAAAAAGAAAAAGAAATAGAAGGAAAAGGCAGAGGCAGCAAAATTTTGCTTTATCTCTCTAGCCACTCCAAGACTTGCTTGACCTTCTAAGTTAAATGTCAGAGGAATTTCTAAGTGGAGAATCAAAACTACTTACTATTGCAGACCCACCTCTCCCTTTCAAGTCTCCCCTCACTCTACTATCAAGGTTATCAAACTCATTCCTAAGAGTCCAGTTACACAGGGCACCTTGTGTCTGAGTAGCCCAGGGAAAGAATGCAAACTGTCCATCACCAACCCTTCAACTCCACACAGATCCTTGGAAGATAAAAGAGTGCAGTAATGCTGCAAGGCACGTGCCTTGGGGCCTAAATGATCTACCGGCTCCATCTACCACTAGATATAGTGACCTTCTGTTTGAATGGTTGGGGTCAAAGGAAAACAATCTTAAGAGCATGACTCAGCATTAAGAAATCACCGTACTGCATGAGAGTTCATCAGTGCCATCCGCACAATCAGGCTCATGGTCACAGACAAAGTCACGAGACAAGCAGTACTCCGTGTCACAAAGAAACTCGTCAGGCAAGCACTGCTTAGCTGGAACACAGGGGAAAAACAAAGGTAATTTTAATTACATTGCAACCATGTACTTTCATAAGTAGCCTTTGTCTTCTTAATACACATAATGTGCTGGTAAAAGTTTACCAACCAGTTTTCAGGCCCTAAAAATCAATGATTTTTAATATTTGCCAATTTTCATAGTGTAAATATCCCCAGATGCCTCATTTCAAGTTTTCAACATGAATTCATTCAAACATAAATCTGAGGGCTGAAAGGCGCTATAAGTCAGCATACCACTTATATGTGTCTCATGTGTTCTACTTACTACAGTTGTGTTCATCAGATAAATCCCTGCAATCATTGTATCCATCACATTTCTGATTGGTATTATAGCAGGCACCATTGTCGCAAGTAAGCTGTTCACAAGTCGGGTAATCTGGAGGGGGGGAATGGAAATAACACACAGATCTTACATTAGGACACTCCACCAGCAAATAGTTAATGAAACATGTATATAACTGGATCAAGAAAATAATAAGTTTCTCAAGATCATAGAAAGTAGGGCAAAGAGATAGAAATATAACCATGATATAAATACAAATATACAATGTGGGTCGGGCATTCATTTCGGAAGCACGAGACTGCACAGATAGAGACACAAAGATGTCTACCCCAAAGTACATGCAAGCTTAGAGGTGTGGAAGGAAAAGGAATTTAGCCTGTTTCAAAGAGGAAAAAAGGAACCTATACATGACTACAGATAACACTGAAGCAAACAAATGTACCCGCACACATGCTCTGTGGAATGAAAAATAGTGTCTCTCACATGGGTCACATGGGAAGCAGGTCTGATACCACAAAAAGCTTTTCGCTCTTGTTCAATCTATATATGCTATCTATGACACAGTCTTCGTGTGGATAGACCTAAAGAGACACGTCTAGGAAAGCACTTTGAAAAGCATGATGTGCTCTTCGAGCACAAATAACTGTAACCACATAGTGGACATGTGCCCGTTCACTACTATAAATCAGATACACAATATGAGGTTTATAGGTCCAGTTGGGAAAATTAGACTAATTTTCCAGTTGGGAAAATGAGCCGCTGTGTGGCTCGCAAGAGAGAGGCACTATCAGCCCCTGTACACTCTGCTTCCCCTGTCTCAAAACTCACCTGTCACTAGCCCTACTTGTAGATTTTATTCCACTGGCCACTTACGTCTTTCTCCCATGACTAACTGAAACCCTCTAAGATAAAAGATCCTGTCATTCATTGAAGAATCCCCAGCATGGGGACTGGGACCTGCCTCAAGAAGCTCATGAACTGTCTAATAAGCTGCTGAGCTACATATCACAGGTAAAGTTATGTGTTAGGAAAATGATGAGTTGCTGGAGAGATAGCACACAGGTTGAGTTAAGGCGCTCGGCTTGCATGCAACTGACCCTGGTGAAATCCCCAGCACCATATTTTGGTTTCCTGAGCACTAACAGGAATGTTCCCTACCACAGTCAGGAGTGATCCCTGAGCACCCTGGATATAGCTCAAAAGCAAAAAACAAACAACAACAACAAAAACCCAAAATGTTGAACTTCCAATTTTTAAAACATTCAAGTTATCTTTCTTGGTAATCATTATATTTTTATAATGATTCTCAGACTGCCTTCACAATTCTTAACTGAAGAAAAGGTGTCTTTTAGCTAAGACCAAACAATATCCTCCCTTTGAAGCTGAAATTTTTTTTCAGATTTTTTTTTACTGCTGATGATCCCATGGTATATTTGATATGCCAAAAACAGTAACAAGTCTCACATGGAATGTTACTGATGCCCGCTCGAGCAAATCGATGAGCAACAGGATGATAGTAACAGTGACAGTGACTGCTGATGATAGGGTTTCACACAATGTTCCAATAGACCATCCAGACTAAGTCTACTTCCATCAGGGTCCCTATCCCTACTCAACCCTACTCCCGCCTTCCCCCACTGTGTCACCATCAAGGTAAACTCAGTTGTAGAGCAGTTCTCAGACTCTTTTGCCTTTGGCTATTTGTTTTTCTCTTACTATGAATTATATTCCAAATGAGACATCATTCTATATATGCCTGTACTCCATTCGAGTTATTTCAGCAAGCATATCTGCTCCACAGCCATCCACGTAGCAGGAAATCACAGTATTTCATCTTTTCTTATAGCAGAGTAGTACTCCATTTTGTACATATACCACAGTTTCTTTATCCAGGCATTTCTTCCTGGACACTGAGGTTGTTTTCAGATTTGGGTTACATATTCTACATATTCTACATAATCTACAGCGAGTAGGGCTGCAATGAACACAGGAGTTCAAATGTCTTTTTGGAATACCAGTCTTGGGGTCCTCAGTTACTTCATTTTTATTTCATTTCTCTTTTTAAATTTAATTTTTCAGTTTGCTAATGCTACCTAGTTGCTTCTTAAGAAAATGCAAGTGAAATGTTTTTGAATATCTGACAGTCTTTATTTTACTGTTGACCTTGACTATTTCCTGGGCAAATAAGAGGTAAATAATTTTAATGCAGTTGTTGAGAATCTACCACCATGTAAAGTGCCATTTGTTTGTGTTTGATATATATTTCGTTGTAACTGTTATTGTTGATGTTTTTGCTGTTCTTACCATTTGAATTTCTTTCTGAAGACTATCATCAAAACCACAAAAGATTCTTTATCATTACTTCAATATTTTAAGGGTTATACACACCCACATTTATACTATCACCCCAATTGTGATGCTATTTTATATTTAAGAACTCAATTTGATTTGCCAAAGCAATAGTAATGCAGGTACAACACTTGCCTTGTTAGTAGCTGCTGGGTTTGATCTCCAGCACCCCTTATGGTTCCCCAAACCTAGCCAAGAGTGATTCCCAAACACAGAGTCAGGATTAAGTCCTGAGCACCAATGGGTGTAACCCCAAACAAACAAAAAAAATAAAAAAAAACACTCAGTTTGAGATTTACAGGAATATTATATAGGTAATTCAGATAATGCTTTGGATAGTCCCAGTTTTCATTTCAGGTGCACTGCACAAAATGCTCTACTGAAACTATTTACATGTATAGTACTATACTCAATAGCCAAGATCTAAAAACAGTCACCATGCCCAGAAACAGATTAGTAGAAAAAATAAATTATGGCTATAAATACATTGTCAACCTGAAAGAGAACTCAATCAACTAGAATGCATGCTTTTTATGGAGGAGGATAACATCTACTGCCCTCCCACCCAAGAACCACTAGAAGCAACAACTGAGCACTGTCAGATGTAGTACACTGCCCCGTGTGGTCAAAAGAAGGGGAAAAAAAGCAAACAACACTACAGTCTTATGCATAAAGGGTATCACATTAAAGTGAGTCAAAGGGAGATAGAAAATACTGAATGACTTCACTCATACTGAATGTAAAGAAACACAGTAAGGAGGCCAGAGCAACACCACAGCATGTAGGGTGTTTGCCCGGCACGCAGCTGACCTGGGTTCCATTCTCAGCATCCCATATGATCCCCCATGCACTGCCAAGAGTAACCTGAGTGCAGAGCCAGGTGCATCTCCAGGTGTGACCCCCAAAAGCCCTCACAAAAAAAAAATACTCACAATGAAGGTCATAGATATAGTTTAGTGGCTAAGGTGCCATATGGCACCATATATAGCCCCTGAAACCTCACCAGAAATGATCCCGTGAGCACAGAGCCATGAGGACACCCTGAGAACCACGAAAAAAAAAAAAAGAAAAAAAAAACATGGCAAAGGAATAAACAATGGCCAACCATAAAAGACACTGAGAGTAAGCTAGAATCAAGCATGCCAAGTGTAGAGTGGGGGTGGGGAAATGCTGGGGGTGAGGGGGGACAGTGGGAGAGGCATGAAGGCACTGGCAGCAGGTGTGGCATAACAACTTTTATTCCTGAAACATCCATCTGAATGGTATGTTACATAATTGTAAGTAATGGAATCTCTAATATTTAAGTGTCAATATTACAAAGAATCGTTTATATAATTTTAAATGACAGGCAGGGGCTGAAGAGATGGGTAAAGCAAGTGGGTAGGGTGTTTGCCTTCCACACAGCCAACAGGGTTCAATCCCTGGAATCTCATATGGTCTCCTGAACACCACCAGGAGTAATTCCTGAGCAAATAGCCCTAAGGAAGCCCTGAGGATTACTGGTTGTGGCCACAAAACCAAAATAATAATAATAAGAAGAAGAAGAAGAATATTAAGAATAATAATAATAAATTTAAAAAATTAAAGACACTTTAAAATAGCTCTGTAAAGGACCAGTGATGTTCAGCAGTGAAACATTTGCCTTAAATAAGTGAGACCAAGAGATTTACCCCACAAACTGCAAGTTAAATGACTAGTTAAATGTTTTTTCCAGACTTTATATTTTAAGTCTAATTATAAAAGTTAGTGCTTAGGGGTTTGGTTTCCTTTTCATCACTTGAGATGCTGTGCTTCGCAAATGTATCTTCAAAGGGTCACAGGACCGTTGATTAATTCTCCCCTTTAAAAGACGCTAGATGCCAGTTGAATCCTGCCAGCATTGCCCATCCCCCATGAATCAGAGTCAGTGTTATCTATCCTTTCAAGAGCAGCAGCAAGTAGAAGAAATCTTAGAAAGTCCAGCTCTTTGCCATAGATAAGCTATCAGTCTGGAGTTAAATTTATTTGGCCTACCTTATTAAGGTAGATAACTGCAGATATGAAAGATTGGGGACAAATATACTAAGCGGATCTCTTATTCTCTTATTCTCAGCATCCTGCTATTTAAGAGCCAGTGCCATAAAACACAAAAGGAAAAGAAAAAAAAAAAAGCAGTAACCCGGCTGACAAGACTCAATGTTTACTGACAAGGCTCATTCCCCCAACAAACAAGGCCAGCTTGATGTCTTCAGGGAGAGGGTTGTTTTGGTCAAAGGTCAGCAGGTTGACCCTAGGCAATGAGGAATGAACAGCTTTCCTGTCTCCATCCACGCTGATAATCAAGTTTTCCCCCTTTCCACCCCTGAAAACCTTTTGCAAGTGAACCGGAAGTATATGCCTGCCAGAAAGAATTCAGTTACTCAGCTACATTAAAGACTGAAAATATTTAGTATTTCATGTCCTAGAGTGTGGGGCCAGAAAGATAGCATAACAGGTAAGGCACTTGCCTTGCATGCAACCCATCTGGATTTGATCCCCAGTACTGCATACAGACCCCCTGCTCCTGCCAGCATAGAGCCAGGTGTGTACCCACACCCCCCACCAGCAATAATTTTTCAAAACTGAGTGACCAGTGAATCAAGTATAAAATAACAGATTCTTTATCTCTGGAAAATTTCTATTCTAGAAAAGAAAAATATTTATATTCCAGTCGACTCAAGGAAAGGGAAGGCTACAATCCTATGAGTATCTATCTAAAATCCTACTTTTTGTTTGACTGTTTATTCACTTGGTGAGCCTGAGTCTAATGTTGTAGACCTGTCCACATGAAGCAAATTCAACGTGTCACTGAAATGTCCTGCAGGGCTATAAGTAAAGGGAAAGTGTAGTAAGAGATGTTTTTATTGGCTACTTTTTATGGGTAACTGGAAATGGCATAGAATTGATTCTGGAGGCATTTTCAATAAAGCAAACATGGGGAGGAAAGGAAGACAAATCTTTGAGAGGGGGGGGATGGGAGAGAGAGTTTAAGGTTCTGGTTGGGCTGGAGCAATAGCACAGCAGGTAGGGCGTTTGCCTTGCATGCAGCCAATCTGGGATCAATTACTCCATCCCTCTCGGAGAGCTTGGTAAGCTACTGAGAGTATCTCACCCGCATGGCAGAACCTGGCAAGCTACCCATGGTGTATCCAATGCCAAAAACAGTAACAAGTCTCACAATGGAGACATTACTGGTGCCCGCTTGAGCAAATAGATGAGCAACGGGATGACAGTGACAGTGATATTCAATAACATGTATTGAAAAGCCATGTGCCAGAACCTAAGTACACTACTAGTTCCATCCCTATAACAGCTCCATAAATAAGTTATTACTATTATACTTCATTGATGAGGAGCCTAAGACATTGGGGTTACGGGGAGGGAAGGACATTGCACCTGGTCAGCTGGAGAGCTGTAATTATAAGTCAAGTATCTGACTACACAAGATATGCCCCTAATCACTGAATAAATACAGCTACTGCTTACAGCTTCATTATAGCAATGAGATTGAATGAAATTTAATACTTTAAATAAGAGTATGAAAAGATAAAATCCAAGGAGAAGTCTTTTTTCCATTCAGTTTCCTGCTCCTTTTTTTTTTGGAAGTCCAGAGAAGCAGGACTGTCTCAAAATTGTCATGATTCATGGAAATGCCTTCTTCTAAAGACCTCAAAATTCCAGAAAACCAGGAATACAGCTTTCCCAGAGTACCAGGACAAACAAGAGGATAAAGACTGCACAAACATTCTAAAAGGAGAAGGGGACCAATCTATCCATACCCTAGTCAAAACCAAGGTTAGAGGGACATAGAAGAAAAGAGAGAAGTGATTTCCAATAAAAAGTGGAAGATTGTACAGTGGATAAATAAGGGTCTAGCCTTGCAAGAACTGGGCAAGATTTGATCTGATCTCTGTTATCCCACATGGTCCCCAGAGCCCACAAAAAGTGATTCCTGAGTACAGAGCCGGGAGTTATCCCAAGCACTGCCAGACGTGGCCTCAAAAAACAAGACACAGGAGCTGCAATGATAGCACAGCAGGTAGGGCATTTTGCCTTGCACACAGCTGACCTGGGTTTGATTCCCAGCATCCCATATGGCACCCTGAGCACTGCCAGGAGTAATTCCTGAATGCAGATCCAGGAAGAACCCCTGAGCATTGCCAGGTGTAACCTCCCCAAAAAAATCCAAAAAAAAATGAATAAAAAATAAAAAGTTTTTAAAAAAATTAGATACATATTTAAAATAGAAATAGAATTTCAGCACCCTCTTAGAAAGACAAAGCAAAGCAAATGAGTTCAAACAGAGCCCACCAAAAGGAAACGCGTTGATACCTCGTTTTCCTCACCTGACTGACCTTGAAAAACTGGGGTACCAATGCCTCAGTGGTCTCTATTTGTGGTGGCTGGTCTGAGCCTTGCATTAGAAAAGAGCCTATGAAAGGTCAAAGACTGGGTAGGGCACTTGCCTTGCATAAAGAGGATCCAATTTTGACTCTAGCACAGCACCCCCTTTGGTTCTATAAGCCCTGCCAAGAATGATCTCTAAATGCAGATCCAAGAGTAACCCATAACCATCACAAGGTAACACTGTACCGTCTGTAGCACTGTCATCCTGTTGTCCATCGATTTGTTCGAGCAGTCACCAGTAACGTCTCCATTGTGAGACTTGTTGTTACTGTTTTTGGCATATTGAATACGCCACCGGTAGCTCACCAGGCTCTGCTGTTTGGGGGGGATACTCTTGGTAGCTTGCCAGGGTTTCCGAGAGGGATGGAGGGATCGAATCTGGGTCAGCCGCGTGCAAGACAAATGCCCTCCCCACTGTGCTATCGCTCCAGTCCCATCACAAGGTCACTGTCACTATATCACTGTCATGCCATTGCTCATCGATTTGCTCAATCGGGCACCAGTAACATCTTCATTGTGAGACTTGTTACTGTTTTTGGACTATCGAATAAGCCACGGGTAGCTTGCCAGGCTCTGCCGTGTGGGCCAGCTACTCACAAGGTATAGCCTCCAAAAAAGAGAGAAGGAAGGGAGGAAGAAGGGAGAAAGAAGGGAAGGAGGGACCAAGGAAGCAATCTACAAAGTTGGTTAAAAAAACCTCTTCAGAGTACCCCAGATTTAGTGGAGCTGGTTCTACTTAGGAGTAGTTATGGAACAGTGTGTATTTATTTTGGTTGTCCATATAGTTATGACAAAATGGGACAGCAAGAGGCATGAACAACTGGTGTGTTCTTTATTCCCCTTGTTTTATGGTACCAGGGTTTAAACTCAAGGGCTCACACAAGAGAAGCAGGCTCTCTATCCTTTAAATACATCCGAAACCCTGCTATGTCTTCATTCAAGGCCACACAGCCCCTTCGTCTCACTCCTATCTCTTCCTTAGTATTATCACAAGTGACTCATCTCGGCAGAACAAACAAAGTCTAATTGGAAAGACAAAAAAAAAAAAAAAAAAAAACTAACTCAGCTACAGAATTACGGGCTTCATCCACAACAAGAAATGAATGTGGCTTAGTTCCCCAGCTGGGAACCTGGCCCAAGATAATTTAAGGGCTCACTGTAACTCATTAGTGGGTAAAAGTCAGTATACTAGCAGTCAGTGGGTTGACAGTGCTACCTCCATCTAAAGATCTTATCCTAGATAAAATATATTTACTTTCCCAGATGTTGTTATAATAACTGGATTCTAAAATAAAATTTACATGCATAGTCAAATTTCCATTGCTGTTTAAAAAAAATATTCCTTGAACAGAGCAATAGTACAGGAGTAGGGCATTTGCCTTGCACGCAGCCAACCTGGATTCGATTCCAGGTGTCTCATATACTCCCCTGAACACCGCCAGGAGGAATTCCTAACCCATGGGTATTGCTATGTGTGACCCCAAAAGATAAATAAATAAATAAATAAATGAAAAACATTTCCTTCAAAGAATATTGCATAACCTGGACCGTACTAAAGATGAACTCCGTAAGTTACCTGCACTCACAGAATTTACTCTGTATTTGCACTCACAGAACTTACTGGCACAATAAGTAGGAGAGGGGCTAGAGCAATAGCACAGTATGGAGGGCGTTTGCCTTGCATGCGGCCAACACGGACTCCCAGCATCCCACATGGTCCCCTGAGCACCGCCAGGGGTGATTACTGAGTGCAGAGCCAGGAGTAACCCCTGTACATCACCGGGTGTGACCCAAAAAGCAAATAAATAAATAAATAATAAAAAGTAGGAGGACAGACATTCTAATATGTAGAGCCATCTGGGGGGGCGGGGGAAGTTGCAGTAACTTAGTAGCATAAGAAGGGAAAGAATAAAAATGCTGTAAAGAGGCACTATCAGGGACCAGAGCAATAGTATAGCAAGAAGGATGTATTGCCTTGCATGAGGCCAACCTTGGTTTGATCCCCAGCACCACATATGATCCCCAGCCCTGCCACGAGTTGTCTCTGAAGCACAGAGCTAAGAGTAAGCCTTGAGTACAGTTGGTGTGATCCAAAAAGACAAACAGTTGGGGGCCAGGGGGAGTGTGCAGCAATTTCAGAGCAAGAGTCAGTAAGTTTAAAGAAATGTGGGTCACCGGTGATGCAGATTATTCAAGAAATTGAGGACATGGACTGTTTGCAGTGAGTTCAAGAATGGAAGAAGATGGGCGGAGGTGGAGGGGAGAACCTGAGACATTGGTGGGACGAGCAGAAACTGGTGGAGGAGGAGGTGCCAGAACTACCATTGGGTGAAACCATATCATAAATATGATTGTAAATAATGGTGCATAAAAATTTTTGTTAAAATGAAAAACTTAAAGAAAGAGAGGAAATGGAATCAGTGATTAAAGGCAATCTTATGGAACTTTGTTATGCAAAAGCACAGAGAAATTTGGTGGTAGCTGGCCGTGCCCTGAGGTCCTTATAAAGGCGGGGGCATTTACACAGCACAGTTTTCCGTCACTCCAAGTTAATTGTGGTCTGAAAACATGCACAATAAGATACCACATTCATTACAGAATACTGTCATTGTTGAGTATATTATTATTACTCTATTACTATGACTGTAAGATAAATTAAGTTAAGCTAATCAGTATACGTAAATTGATAGGTATATACAAATTGATCTATCAGTTAAACTGACTAATTATACATAAGACTTGGTACTATTTACAATGTTAGGTACCAATTGGGTCTTGGAGAGAAACCCCTAAAGATAAGAGGATAACAGGGATGGGGCTGTGCAAGGCAAATGCACAGCGGGTAGAGCATTTGCCTTGCACAAGGCCAACCTGGGTTGATTCCCAGGATCCCATATGGTCCCCTGAGCACCGCCAGGGGTAATTCCTGAGTTACCAGAGTAACTCCTGTGAATCACTGGGTGTGACCCAAAAAGCAAAAAGCAAAAAGCAAAAAAAAAAAAAAAAAAAAAAAGAGGATAACAGGGAAATGCTTCTGTGATGGAGCCTAAATAGGACATTTTTCTCAGAGTCCTATCTTACTATAAGAAGGCAGATCTTGGGCCGGAGCGATAGCACAGCAGGTAGGGTGTTTCCCTTGCACGCGGCCGACCCGGGTTCCATCCCCGGCATCCCATATGGTCCCCCAAGCACTGCCAGGAGCAATTCCTGAGTGCCAGGAGTAACCCCTGAGCATCGATGGGTGAGACCCAAAAAGCAAAAAAAAAAAAAAAAAAGAAGGCAGATCTCTGATGCGATATGTAAGATTAGCTCAGTCCCTCCACTAAGAGCAAAGCTCACTGGGCAGCATAAATGTGGCAATAAGTTTAAAGAACAAAATGTTTTTCATGTACGGTCACAGTTCACAGAATGACTTTAATAATCCTCCTCATTTCCCATCAACTTTTCCCCCATTTGGGGTTTCAGAGGTTAGAGAGATAAAGAAAAATGTTTAAATTCTAAAGAACAGAAAGTCAATAGAAATAAAACTTTAGGAACAAAGCAGCCTCAGATGCAGACAGACCAAACACGGCTGATTACCAGCAAGAAAGCGTTCATTGTAACAGGGATTTTACCCTTTCTTTGGCATTCCTCAGTCCCCCCCAAAAAAGGAGCGCTACAAACCAATGATAATTAGCGATAGTTTTACTCACACCACAAGCATTTTAATATGGCACTCAATAGAAAGGGAGAAAAGGCCTGTTTACTTAACTGTTTTTTTTAAAAAAAACTGTACTATTTCAATCAAAGGCCACTACAAACTATTAACTAAATGAGCAAGAATTGCTGTGTGCTATAATGTTAAGATTTGCAAATGAGGTTTCTACCAGATTCATGTTCTATTTCTAAACTTAAAAATACAAAATGACTATAGTTGTTTCGTTTTCATGTTGGCTGGTTTTGAAAAAAAATGTTTAAAATCAATGGTTTCAAAAACTCCTTGATTATTTGCAGTAAGCGTAAAAGAGAAAAATTTTAAATAAATTTGATTATAGTATAAAACAAGATTTAAATCAAACAATGGCATTAAAACTTCTCATATAAAACTAATTCTACACATTTAAATTGTAATCTGCTGGGGCTGGAGTGATAGCACAGCGGGTAGGGCGTTTGCCTTGCACGCGGCTGACCCGGGTTCGATTCCCAGCATCCCATATGGTCCCCTGAGCACCGCCAGAGGTAATTCCTGAGTGCAGAGCCAGGAATAACCCCTGTGCATGGCTGGGTGTGACCCAAAAAGCAAAAAAAAAAAATTGTAATCTGCTAATTGTAAAACTATTAGCAGAACAAGTTCAGATGTCTATTACATATAGGCAGCTGCATTATTTGCCATCCAAAATTATTTTCCATTTTTATTTCTACATTATATACAGCCCCCAGTTTTTTAAACATGGTTTTTCATAACACACAATACAGTGCTACAGGAGTAATCTATATTGGTGCATCTCTATCAGGAGTCACTAAATATTCATAATTAGTTGTCAAAAAGTAAGATACCTCATGCCTACAGGAGTGTATCACACACAAAAAAATGAAAGAAGAAATTTTCAGCCAACTCCAAATTCATGTCAAGGATCCTCCCTCCTTATTTTTTTTTTTTGCCTTTGGTTTTGGTCTGGGGTCACACTGGTGCTTCTCGGGGCTTACTCCTGGCTCTGCGTTCAAAGATCACTCCTTAGCGGGATTGGAGGATCATATGGGATGCCAGAAGTCAAACCTGAGTTGGCTGCCTCTGGGTGCCACTTAAGCACATTAACAGTCATTTCCAGAGACTCACAAATGAATCTCGGAACTGAACTGCCTGGATGTCTCTGGACTTTGTGCCATGTTGATTTCACTGGTGTGCCTCAGCTGGGAGCCAGCATCAACACACCACCTGCCCCAAATGAATCCTAGCAGTCTCAAACTTCAAGAGCCCAATGAAAAACCCAGGTACGTGGGACCAGTGACTGAAACCTCTAGGTTTCAGAGGGCTCCGGGGCAGGCCTTCTCATCTCCTTGCCCCTTAAGGGTCCTGGCTGTCATGCCCATGAACTGCTTGTGGGTGCCATTTAAGCACATTAACAGCCATGATGCAGAAACTCATAAATGAATCTCAGAACCAATAAGCTCGCTATAGAATTCTCCAAACCCCAATTATTTAAAATTTTAGAATTCCAGGAGTGCACAGCTGCAAAAGTGGCTGTACAACATCTCATGTTATTCATAACAAACAATACAAAGTAAATTAGCACCTGCCAGTGGCAGGCAGGCTTGAGTGGTGGTGGGAATATTCGAAATAACGGTGGTGGGAAAGTTTAATGGTGGTAGGATTGGTGTTGAAATAGTGAATGTAATCAATTATTGTGAACAACTTTATAAAATAGCACTATAACACTGTCTCACTGTTGTCCCATTGTTCATTGATTTGCTCGAGCAGGCACCAGTAACATCTCCATTGTGAGACTTGTTGTTACGGTTTTTGACATATTGAATATATCAGCTTGCCAGGCTCTGCCGTGCGGGTGGGATACTCTCAGTAGCTTGCCGAACTCTCCAAGAAAGACAGAGGAATCAAACCAGGGTCGGCCATGTGCAAGGCAAACACCCTACCCACTGTGCTATCACACAGGAGGGGTAACTGCGGACATAGATGGTGGGGAATGTGCACTGGTAGAGGGATGGGTGTTTGATCATTGTGTGATTGTAACCCAAACATGAAAGCATGTAACTATCTCAAGGTGATTCAATAAATTTTTAAGTGACATTAAAATAAGTGAGCACTTTTATGACTAAATGAGTTTCAGCAACAACTATTTATATCACTGCCAGACAACAAGTGCCACCTATGGAAATTATCTGCCTTTGTATATGAAGCACTGCTGCCTTTGTGAATCACTGTGAGATAGAGTTCAGATTTACAAACTTTCATGATTACATTTCCGTCATACAATGATCGGCACCCATCCGTCCACAAGTGCCCATTCTCCACAACCATTGTTCCCAGTATCCCTCCCACCACCCCCACCTATTTCCAGCCTCTGCCTCTGTGGTAAGCACAGTCCCTCTTTCTCTCTCCTTTTGGGAGTTATGGTCTGCAATACAGGTACTAAGGGGCCATCATGTTTGGTCCAATGTTTACTTTCAGCACACATCTCCCATCCCAAGCAATCCCTCCAACCATCATTTACTTAGTGGTCCTTTCTCTATCCTAGCTGCCTTTTCCCCCAGCATGTAAGCCGTGGTGCGATCCTACTGGCCCTTATCTCTACTCCCCTTAGCACACACACCTTCTTGCATCTGCTCAGGTCTTTACTGAGAATGAAAGTAAAAGCTTTTTCTCTACTGTTCTGCAAAGACAACATTTTGTGTTACAACTGGGAGGTGCTGCTGGTTCCTAGTGGATAGCTGCGAGGGATATGATAAATATTCCACAATGCATTGTTCGGAATGGGAGATGCATGCGGAAAGTAGACTAAGGACCAAACATGATAGCCTCTTAATGTCTCTATTGCAAACCATAATGGCCCAAAACAGACAAAGTGTAAGAAGGAAGGTGCCTGCCACATGGGTGGGGGTGGTGGGACGGATGCTGGGAACACTGGTGGTAGAAAAGGCACACTGAAAAGGAGAGAGAGAACAAAAGGGAATGCCCTGCCACAGAGGCGGTTTGCGGGGGGCGGGCGGGGGGGGGGCTCGTGGTATGAATACTGGAATCATTGATGGTGGAGAATGGTCACTGAGGAATGGTTACTCAATCCTTGTATGACTGAAACGCAAACATGGAAGTTTGTAAGTATATAACTGTACCCCACGGTGAAAGAAAGAAAGAAAGAAAGAAAGAAAGAAAGAAAGAAAGAAAGAAAGAAAGAAAGAAAGAAAGAAAGAAAGAAAGAAAGAAAGAAAGAAAGAAAGAAAGAAAGAAAGAAAGAAAGAAAGAAAGAAAGAAAGAAAGAAAGAAAGAAAGAGAAGGAGGGAGGGTGGGAGGGAGTAAGGGAGGGAGGGAGGAAGGGAGGAAGGAAGGAAGGAAGGAAGGAAGGAAGGAAGGAAGGAAGGAAGGAAGGAAGGAAGGAAGGAAGGAATGAAGGAAGGAAGAGAAAAAAAGAAAATGCACACTGGTGGAGGGATTTAGTTTTTTCATGAGTAAAACTTAATCATGAAAATTTGTAACTGTATCTCACAGTTATTCAAAGTGATTCAATAAAAAATCATAAATGTCCTACAATGCAAAGACAGTGCTCTATAATAACCAATTATTTGGCCCTAAATGTAGTTAATATAAAGGTTAACAGACCTTATTCCAGATCTATCTACCAACATCCAGGAAATACAGGAGACAGAAGAACATGTTTGAGGATATCAGATACAATGAGCAAAACCTAGATTGTAGGAAACTCTAGGACAAAGTGACTTTAGTTTTTCCAACAAATTAAGAGTGAGAGTTCAAGGAATAGAAATAGAAAGCAAACCCAAATTGATAGACATACACTTTCAAATTTTATTTGGATTTATATACAAATAATCAAACTATATAAATAATCTTAAAAATTGGGATATTTTAAAATCTAAACACTCATTTTTAAGGTATGATTGTAAATTTGTTATAATGTTTCCTATTTACAGACAAGTACTAAATGTTTACACATTCATGAGTTTTATATCTGATCTTTATATATCTGATATATGATATATATTTTCTATCTGATATATCTTTATATGTTTTATATTGAATAAATGGTTCCAAATAGGGATTTCCAGCCACTGTGGGAGGTGAAGGAGAGAAGGAGATAAAGGAAAAAAATGCAGGCAGGACAACATAGCCCTGAGAGCATTGATAACTGACAGATGAGTACATATGGGCTCATTGCACAGTTTATTCTGCTTTTGTATATGTAACTTTTCTTAAAAGGAAAAAACGCAGGGTTTGGAGAGATATTATATTAGGTAAGGCACTTGTCTTGCGTGTAGTTGACATAGGCTCAATCCCCAGTACTCCATTGTCCCCTGAACCCCCCCCCCACCCCGGAGAGATCCCTGAGCACAAAATCAGGAGTCAAACCCTGAGAACAGCAAAACAAAAAATGTTTAAAGTAATACCATGTAATTTCCAGAGGGGCAGGCCTGAGAGGTGGGAGGGAACTTGTGGAGGAAAAGTCATACTGAATTATTATTAAATTAGAAAACATTGTATGACTGAAACAACTGTCTCATGAACAACTTTGTAAATCTCAATGCCTTAATAATAAAGTTAATAAGCAAGCCAAAGACAAATAACTTCTTAAACAACAGAGTTAAGTGAGCTTCAGGCGATAACAGTTTATAAATTTCCACCACTAAAAAAAGTATTCCAAGATGCCAGGTATAGAGTTTGGGACTAAGATAATCCTTGTTTCTAAACAACAGAGATGCTTCATTTACCCTGTGCTATTAATGTGAATATTACCTGAGATAGTGATTGGTGCTCTGAGAACATCCAGTTCCCTTTCCCACTTCCCACTAGAGCTCCAGGAGGGAAAATTAAACTGAGGGATGCCTTCCCCAACCCACCCCACTCCTTTCATAGCACTTTCTAAAGACTTTGATCCAATTCATTTGCGTCCTTTTGCCTACCAAGTCAAAGCACTAGCAAAATATGCCAATTTTTTTCTTTATTTCCTGCAATTTGTTAGACTTTTTACATTCCTCCATAAATAATGCATGGCAATAATTAAACAAGGTAGAGATAACTAGAAAAGAACACCACATGATTAAGCACCCCTATGTGTGTATGACTTGTATTGGAAAGGTGAGCCCTGCCTGAAGTGTTCTCCACTTAAGTGATTCTGGAAACAAGGACCAAAATGATGCACAGTAAATTGTGGCACTTCCTTTACATGCAACGGAACAGGGTTCAATTTCCAGAACCCTATATGGTCTATGGTCTTCTGAGCCCTGCTAGGAATGATTTCTGACTGCAGATAGAGCAAAGAGCAAGCCCTCAGCACAGATGAGGGGTGGGGTGTGTGTGTGTGTGTGTGTGTGTGTGTGTGTGTGTGTGTGTGTGTGTGTGTGTGTAAGGAGAGAGAGAGAGAGAGAGAGATTCCAGGAACAAAATGAATCTGGTTCTCTTCCCCAAGTTAATTCCTTTAAGTTCCTTCCTTTCCTTCATTCCTTTTTATAAAAGCTGCTTGGATACTGGTACCACCAGCTTTTATAACGTAAGATCCATTGGCAACGTCATGAGGCAGTCGGACTGGTGACTTTACACTTGGCTGCAGGGTGTTCACATGGAATAAATCCAAGCATTCTGCTTCAGCTGCCATTATTTTCCCTAAAGCAGCATTTTCACTGGCCCCATTGCATTTGCAATAAAGCACTCATTTTTCTCAACTTGTAAATAAGGGATAAAGACAGACTGCTGGCTGGTAGCACAGACCACTAGTTCTCTTAAACTTGTACAAGGTAGGATTTTCCCTTGTAAATAAAGTCCTTCAGGAAGAGCAATCACCAGACTTGGAAGCAGAAGATGGATTAAGCCCTCGGGTGCCAAACACTGTGGAGCCTTGAACAAGTCCCCCAACTCTGGACTGTGAGCTTCTTGGTCTGTAAGCAGTGTCTAAGATACACAAAATCTGTCTAGCAATCATTAGAATGCAGAAATGTTCAAATAACTCCCGCAAAGCTTGAAACATAAACTTAAAATCAAAAGAAAGGAGATTATAACAGAACACATAGCAAACATATGAAATACAGTATACCTAAAATGAGTTTTAAGAGGGAAGCATATAAACTCTAGGATTTTTTTGGATAATTTTATAAATGATAAATTTTGGGGCTATTATGAGAAACTTGTATCTGACTGAAGCTGTATTCAGGTGGACCAGTGGATTGACAGAATAATTCCAGACTCTTATTTCTAAACAATGTATTTCTACATTTTACTCCATAATACCCCAGGATTGCACTCTATATTTAGTAATGGAAATACTGTATCACTGTCATTCCATTGTTCATTGATCTACTCCAGCAGGCACCAGTAATGTCTCTATTACTTCCAGCCCAGAGATTTTAGCAGCCTCTCCTTACTACTCTTTCCCAAGGATTGGAGGCTCTTTCAGGGTCAGGGCAATGAGACCTATTGTTACTGTTTTTGGCATATCGAATATGCCACAGGTAGCTTGCCAGGCTCTGCCTGTGTAGGTGGGATACTCTCGGTAGCTTACTGGGCTCTCGGAGAGGTGTGGGTGTGAGGGTGTGTGTGTGTGTGTGTGTGTGTGTGTATGTAACTCCTATGATTTATTGCCTACTGATTGAACTCCATTAAATATGATGTGGTAATTATATAAAATGGGTAGGAAGTGTCTTATAATGTGTCCTGAAAGCAGACACATGGAAATACATAAACCTTATATATTGGTTTGTGTTTCACTTATGTGCTAATCACTGACAACCTTACATATTATGCTGTCATTTTAATAAGGAATAAAATAAAATAATATTTTAAAGGAAGAAATACAAGGCAGAGAGCACTTAAATACTTGGGTAAAAATAGACTCCTATCAGAACATCACCTCTAATCCACAAAAGAATCTGCCAAGACATTTCAATCACGAAAGTCATATTGTTGACATCTCCTTCCATCAACAAACCTAACAAATTGATTAAAATGCCAAAGGGACAGAGATGAAACCAAATACAGAGGAAAGACGGAACAAGACTCACGGCAGTCCTTCTCGTCACTTCCATCAGCGCAGTCTTGGACGTGGTCACACCTATACACAAGTGGGATACATTCTCCACTGGAGCATGTGTACTGACGGCTTCTACATGAGGGGCCAGCTGTGAAGGGAAAAAAAATATTGCTTCTTAATTACTGCCAAATAAATAATTAATTATCTGCTGCTAAATAAATGATGAGGTTTAAAAGGTAGGTAGAGTTTATACTGCAAATAAAATTTATAGGGTCATGAGCTGCCCCAAGAAAAGGAGGAGGCAATACAAAAAGTTAAGGCACTTTCAGAATATTATAAAAATGCACAGACTCCTGTCACACTCATGCATACTAGTGTAAATTACATCAAAAATGTTGAGAATTCACTTAATTAAAAAGCTACATGTAAATGAGATAAGTAAGAATTTTGCAGATACTCCAGAGAGATAATACAGTAAGGAAGGTGCTTGCTTTGCACACAAACAACCCTGGTTTAATCCTGAGCACTGTCAGAGGTGATCCCTGAAAAGATATTAGAGCCAGAAGTAACCCTTCATGATAGTCGGAGGGCGGGGGGGGGGGGGTGGGCAGGAGAACTTTGGGTTTTTCCTGCTCTGTCTTGAACATGTATATCCTCTCTTTCTCCCCTCTCAAATTTTTATAACTGAACTTCTTTCAATAAAAGAACTTTCTTCAAAAAAGTATTTTGCAGGTAGAAGCTTAAATGCTTCCCCCTCAGAAACAAAATTCTTTCATTGGCAAATGATTAACAAAATAACTTTTACCCATTTCCAATCATTCAAGGTTAACCTTTTGCTAAAGCAAAAGTGCAGGGATTCCAAACTTAGATTCCCAACCACTTAGCACCTGTTCCCCACAATACCCACCCCTCTCCAATGCACCTGAGGCTACTTCTGCCCCTGTCCATGGTTCCAGAGCTTCCACCAACTCTGGGAAACACGGCTATAGAGGATTAAGTATACTTCTGTATTTCTAGCAGGGGCTGGAAAAATAACACGGAGACCAAGGCCTTGCACAGAGCTTACTTGGGTCGACCCTCAGCACTGCAAATGGGCCCCAGAGCACCCAGGAGTCACAAGATGGATAATTCTATGGGTACCTTGACGCAGACATCCCAGGGATGTCCAACAGAATATAGATTTCATGTGTCTAAATTGGGATGTCATTCTGCCCACATAGAAGTCATGAGAATAACTGACATAATCCTAAAAGTGTAAGCAAGTAAAAAAAAATCCTGAAGAACAGGGCTCTGAAAAACATTGAAATCCAAGGCTAACCCCAAAAAAAACAAACAAAATGATCAAAGAGAACCAGGAGCATGAGAAGGCCTAAGATTCAGGGGAGAGCTTCAAGCAGGGAGTGGTAACAGTGCAACAGCCCGTCACATGTGATGAGAAAGACCATGGGTTGGCACATCAATTGTTCTCTATTGTAGGCCAGAGAGATTTTATTGCTACTATTTTCTTTCTTGTGGAAGCTCATCCTGGCAAACCTGCTTGCTAGGATCAGTCACTGCGTCACTAACAGAGCTACAGAATTTAACACGAAGTCAGAAAGGATGGAAGGTTCAATTGAAAAATGTGCAGGCCCACACAAAGCACTTTCCCACTGCCCATCACACAGTAGCCAATAAATGTTGGTTGCTTTCATCAGTACAGCACTTGCCTCTGTGTGTGAGTCCCTGGGTTTAATCCACAATCGCACGAAAATTTAAAAAATCAAGTATGATATAAAAGTAACTGAGTGAAACACAGGAAATTGAGTAATTTCTACATCACTGAGATACACTGATAATTCTTCAGTGCATTCCCACTTTCAATACCACCCCACCAGAGTGAGGATACAGACACCCATTCTCTTGTCACATTACACTCAACACTAAGAATTGTCCCATTGTGGTTTTCCTCTCTAATAGATTAAATGTTAGGTGTCAGAAAAGGCCAAAACCAGAGTCCTGTTTAAAGACTCACGGCAATTCAGCTCATCTGAACCATCCATGCAATCTGGGTCTCCATCACACTTCCAGTGGTCAGGGATGCAGAGCATCTCACTCTGACACCGCCACTGGTGCCACTCGCAAGAAGCATCTGAAACAAACCAGAAATGGGCTTAATATGTGAGATACCACCCTTATTATGCACATAATCAATGTCAACTTCAAAAATTAACACATTGATTTCTGCTCGATATATTTGAATGTGAATGGTGAGCAACACTAGAGTATCATTTGGTAACTCTAGAGTTTTCATTCATGGTTAATCTCCACAATAAAGGGATGATCCGAAGTGGTACAAGAGACCAAAATGGTACATTTGCACATAAAAAGTAAGGGCAAAATTATTCCACCTAATTTAAAGCAAAATAATAAATCGTGAATTATTAATTACTTAAAATGTTTTAAAAAGCTTTTCAGGATTGCCATGATTTAGTCCTGAGGCTTAATGTTTGCATCATAATACATGGTCAATACTTATGACACGGTTTGCCTTACAAAAAGAATTAAATGATGTATTTAAAAATATTGTGCATTGGTAGATACAATATTAATGTCACTGAAGCTGCTTTTACTTCGCTAAAATCACCGTTACAGGACATTGAAATGTAATAAAGACGTGAGATGATTGTAGACGGCCAGGGAGGATTAGAGATATAGTTCAGGAGTTGGTTAAAATATTTGTCTTTCATGCAGCCAAACTGGTTTCTATCCCTGACACTGCTTATGGTCCCCTGCCACCACTATAAGTGATCCCAGAGCATAGAACCAGGAGTAATTTCTGAGTAGTGCTGTGTGGGGCCCAAAAATCAATTTTTAAAAATAGCCCGAGGGTGCAAATAAGCACAGTAGAAATGACATCTGTACCTATATGTTCATTGCAGCACTGTTTACAATAGCCAAAATCTGGAAACAACACAAGTGCCCTAGAACAGATGACTGGTTAAAGAAACTTTGGTATATCTACACAATGGAATACTATGCAGCTGTTAGAAGAGATGCAGTTATGAAATTTGCTTATAAAGGGATAGACATGGAGAGTGTCATGCTAAGTGAAATGAGTCAGAAAGAGAGGGACAGACATAGAAGGACTCCACTCATTTGTGGAGTATAGAATAACATCACATGAGGCTGACACCAAAGGACAGTAGATACAAGGACCAGGAGGATTGCCCCATAGCTGAAAGACTGCTTCATGAGTGGAGGAGAGAAGGTAGATGTAATAGAGAATGGATCACTAAGAAAATGATGGCTGGAGGAACCATTAGGGATGGGACCAAACATGATGACCTCTCAATGTCTCTGTTGCAAGCCATAATGCCCAAAAGTCGAGAGAAACAGTATGGCGAATATTGTCTGCCATGGAGGCAGGAGGAGAGTGGGAAAAGGGGGATATACCGGGGATATTGATGATGGCAAATGTGAACTGGTGGAGGGGTGGGTGTTTGATCATTGTGTGAGTGTAACCCAAGCATGAAAGCTTGTAACTATATCGCAGTGATTCAATAAAAATTTTTTAAATGCAATACAATACAATAAAATAATTAAAAATATTTTTAAATCTTTAAAAAAAAAAAGTAAGGTCATGAAACTAGTATGGTGTGCATGCAGGAGGTACAGATTCCTCCACCACTCAGTAGCCTGAGCACTGCCAGGAGCAAATCCCAAGCAGAGCCAGAAATAGTCCCTGAGCACCACTGGCTATGGCTCAAAACCAAGTCAAAAGTAAAGTAAAAATAAAAACTGATACGTATTGAATCATTTCCTCAAAAAGGCCTGAAACTATTGTTAATGTCATCACTTCTCTACTCATCTACAAAGTAAACCAGAAAAGGTACTGAGGCTGTTTCTATCACTTAAAGGCCCAAGTTTTAGTTATAGCTGAAATACAATGCTTGGCCTGCTCCCTTCTTACTTACAGCAGCCAATTTCATCCGAGTCATCCAAACAGTCTTTGGTCCCATCACACCTCCAGGATTTATTAATACAAAATCCATTTGCACAGCGAAATTCGTCATAATCACATCCTGTAATCCCACAAAAAACCAATATTGGGCCGGAGCAATAGTATAGCAGGTAGGGCACAATAAATAATGCTATGAAGAACTTCTTTTAAATAACTTGTGTATTTACGGGGGCCCGAGCGATAGCACATCGGGTAGGGCATTTGCCTTGCACTCGGCCGACCCGGGTTCGATCCCCGGCATCCCATATGGTCCCCCAAGCACTGCCAGGAGTAATTCCTGAGTGCAAAGCCAGGAGTAACCCCTGAGCATCGCTGGGTGTGACCCAAAAAGCAAAATAAATAAATAAATAACTTGTGTATTTACAATATGAATTAGCAGATATCACTATCACTGTCACTGTCTTCCCATTGATCATCAATTTGCTCGAGCAGGTGCCAGTAACATCTCCATTCGTCCTATTCCATTGTAGTAGCCTCTCTTTACTCATTTTTCCCAGCGGTGCTGCATTGGAGGCTCTTTCAGGGTAAGGGGAATGAGACCCATCATTGTTACTGTATTTGGCATATCAAATACTCCACGGAGAGCTTGCCAGCCTCTGCCGTGTAGGCAGGATGCTCTTGGTACCTTGCCAGGTTCTCTGAGAGAGAAAACTAAGTAGATAAGGATACACAATTTAATCTATAAGAAAGTAGTAACATATAGGGACCAGAGAGCTAGTACAGCAGGTAGAGTGCTTGCCTTTGCATGTGGCTAACCAAGATTCAATCCCATGCACACCTTATGGTCCCCTGAATATCAGCAGGAGTAATTCCTGTCTGTAGAGTTAGGAGTAATACCTGAGAAGACTCAGGTGTGAACCAAAAACAAAAGAAACAGCAACAGCAAAAGTCACATCTAAAAACAAAAGAAGCTTAGAAAAAGACCAAGGATTGAAGAGCAAGCATAGCACGTAAGGCCTTTTGCACATAGCCTAACTAGGGTTTGATCCCCACCACTGTACATGGTCCCCCAAACACCACCAGGAATAATCACTGAGCACAGAACCAGGAGTAAGCTCTAAGCACAGCTAGATGTAGGGGAAAAAAAGATCAGATTCTGTTTAAATAAGAATAGCATGAGCTAATTTTCATCTGCTTGTATGTGTTTAAGTTTCTCCACCCTTTATTTTTATATGCTTTTTTGGTGTTAAATCATACATAGCTAATTATATGCCAACATTCATAAATTCAGAACAATTTTTTAATTTTGTAACTAGTCACAAAGATGCGAGTTCTGTAAGTTCATCTGCAAGTAAGTTGTTGTTTTTGTTCAATGCATAAGCTAAACAAAAATCTGTGCAGCCAACCTGAGTATACAAATGTGGCACATTCCCCAGAGGCTGTGATATTCCCTGGTGCTATCACAGAGAATATAACATAAACAACTTACTTTAGCCAATATATCCTGCAATTTTCCTGGTTCTCCCCAGAACTCATTTGGCAACTGATTTCTCCAAAATATCCAACCACTGGCCTGCTCCTGTATTATGTGCCAAGTAGGAAACTTTTTTTTAAAAGACAGAGGCCAACACCAATTTTATATCTTTCAGAGAAGGCATAAAATTATTCCTTCTCAAAATCAAGGTGTAGAGGAATAATTTGGGAGACTGGAAGAATAATTTCCCCAGTAAATGTAAAAACTACCAATGTGTTTGGGGGCCAAAATTAGGTAAATTAACCCAAAATTAGGTAAATATACAGATCAATTACTGGCTCCTAAAATAAATAACGTGCTGTCCTGACTTGTGTAAATGCAAGCATATCAACAGCATGACATAAACATAGTTAAGTGATCTATTCCTAGGGGATATAGGCTACTTTGTTCATGGAATGTTCAAATCTGATTGTCTGGTAGTGACATCCTGATTTATAATGTATGCTGCAAATGGTCAGAAACTTCCCTTGGCTAAATGGTGGTACCGAGTGGTACAAGAATACGTACACCCAAATACCTTCTATAGACTAATGCATGATGGTGGTTGGTGGTACGGGTCTGGGGTTGGTGGTGCAGGTCTCTTATCAACTACCTTTAAAACACAACAACCTCCCTTGCAAAAAATGCCCCTGAGGAATGTACAAATTCACTCTGGAATCCTAGAACTTCTCATTGGATTTTGTTCTACAAAGCAATATTTCCATGGGAGATTAGAGGCTTTGGAGGTTTAGCTATTAACACAACATATATTAAATCACTTTTATCAATAAGGTCTATTGTTAGTAACAGAATATATTTGTTATATAACAATTGTTCCTAAAACCAGCACATTTATCTCAGTACTGAAAAATTAACACTCTTCACTTACAAAGAAAGGCATAAACTTAAAAATAGAATATGCTGCTACCAAGAAAGAAAAGTTCTGAAAACATAGGCAATCAATGCTATTTGTAAGAAACTTAAATTAAAAACCAAAGTCAATTTGTTTTTGGTTTTGCTAAAATATGAAACTAAACACATCAAGGAAAAAGTGCTAAACAGATATCCAAATCATTTTTAAGCACTTCAAAAAGTGTCTGCAACAGTTTTATTTGATAACTTTTGGCATTATATTTATTTTTCTCTAAAACCTTGAATTATATAAGAAATATAAAGTAGAGATAACTGTGTACAGCAAAACCATATATGCCAACACACTGAAAACCCATTAAATTATAGATTTTTTCAGTACATATTTTTTAAAAGTAAAAGCAAAAGTAAATACATATCATAATTAAATACAAATAAAGCAAGTTTAAGTCAATCATTTCATTTTCATGCATTGGAAAACTCGAATGGATAAAGGGCATTTTACAGTTAAGGAACTATGGTGTGTTCCACGTGTGTTTTCTCATATGTCAGTTACCTAAAGCAATATATCAAATCTCAATTAATCAACAGGTCTGTGATAATTCATTTGTCAAACTCACCTTTTCAGTATTAACTTCTATGCCTGCTATAACTCCTAAGTGATTTGTTTAGAACTATCCCACTGGAAAAAGACAAACTGATGCTTTTCCATTGCTGGGTGGCCTCTTAGCTATCAACCAAAATGTTCCTCTGGTGTCACAAGCCCATCATTCATTCCTTTATAAAGGGCCTATGGGCTGTTCAAAAACAAACTGCCAGTGAATGCATCCAAATCAGGTCTGATAACAACTACAGGTGCCGTGATCTCAGTCAGTCAGAATCACCTTCTGTTCAAGTGTTTTCTTTTAAATAAGAGGCCTTAACTCACAGCCCCTCCAAAGATGACAAGATATTATCTTTGGAGGGAGGATCTCATATATGAAAACAGATCAGCATTTAGTGAGAAAAAAAATCTAGAGCAGAATTTAAAACTCTTTTTGAGAATTTTTCTCCAAAAATCCTTAATCCTTTGCTTCAGCTTTTTCCTAGGTGATTTTGCAACCAGTAAGTTTGTTTCTCAACTTTTGGTTTTGCAGCCCCTCCCAGCTCAGAACAGTGCTCGGGAACACAGACCCAGGAGTGACCCCAAAACAACAAACAAATCCACCTGGACTCCTCCTGCCTGCGGAGCATACTCTGCCTGTGTTCGGTCCACTGAGCTGTCTCCAATCCCAAGCTTCAATTTAAATTATTCTCCCACTAATAAAGAAAAAGATGAAAGCACTAATCTGTCCTGAACTAAAAACATTTGTAAAAGATCCAGATAGGCACTGTCTAGGAACCATTAAAACCAAAAGGACACCCTACCTCCCCCGCACTCAAAACAGATAGGACAAAGATGAAAAATTACTCATGTGATACTTAAACAGCATATGCCATTCTAAGCACTTAACCAAGTTTAAGCCATTTGATCCTCATAACTCCGAAAAAATGTCACAAAATGAACATTTGATTTTTAAAAAAAGAAAGAGAAACAGAGCATTACAATAACTTATCCATGATCAAGAAGCAATAATGTGCAAAGGAAATACCTGCTTAAAATTTCTGATTCCAGGATATGTGCTATATAAAGCCACAGCTTTATTCTCCCTTCAACTATCACCACATACATTTCATATATATATGTATATGCTCATCTAATTCAATTGTACACGGAAACGTAGCTCAGCAATGAATTTTAGCAGGGGCTAGGGGGTGGGAGCAGAACTCTTGCAGTCAGAAATATTTTCAATAATAAATAGCATGTCTGAAAACTCATAAAAGTTTCTACCTCATCAGGAAATTTTATATTACATGAAGGGGTAACTGTTTTTCCTATGTCAGAGCCCAAACTGGGGGGAAAAAATCCTTTCTTCACAAGCAACCATAACCCCAGGTCTAAGTGTTAGACTAAGAATGTGTTAAAGCTATTAAAGTAACAGATAATGCCTACAGGAGGAAGAGTTCATTTGTTTGTTTTTGCAGAGACTGGAATAGCCCTGACGGAGAACATACTCTGCATCCTTCCCACCTCTAGCTCAGAGTATGGGACAATCAATGCACAGCCATCAGATAATAAAGATGCCTTTCAGCAAAATTCAGGCAGCTGGGCACACCAACTGATTTATAAAAATCATCAGAGCATATATGCGAGTTAACAACCACATCAGAGCATACAATGAAAAGTTTGCATGGGAGTTAAAAACCACGGAAACAAAATTAAAGGTGGACAAGAAACTTTTGGTTATGGTGTTTTGGGTCAAACCTAGATGTGCTCAGAATTTACTCTGCACTCAGATCACTCCTCAAGGAGTCAGAAGGTCTATAATGGGTGCTGGGAAAGATCAAATCTAGATCAGTCATATACAAGGCAAGCACCTTACCCACTGTAGGATCTCTCTGACAAAAAAAAAGTGGAAACATTTTTAACCATACAAATGATAACTTTGTGAGAGAAAAGTACAATGTTATATTAGTTAAATTTTGCTCTTTTATCATTTACTCCCAAGAGCTTCTTTTCATCCTCATGAACTCTTAGAACAAAAGGTAGGGCACAGTAAATAGAACAGTGTCCAAAGTTAACAGAATAAGGTAATTTCTGTGGCAAATCCTATTTTCCTGCTATATCCTCTTAACACATACTCCCAGACAATTGCACTTCCTGAGGAGGACCATGTGCAAAGAATCGCATGTTAATTGTCCTTCAGTGAACTCAAAGAAACACATGTAAGAGGCCACTCCTTCAGGAACGCATCATTTTTACTTCACTTTCTGTACTATACTTTAATTCCCTTGGTATTGGTACACTGCTTGTGTGCCTAAGTTTGACTGCATGCACTATATTTCTCAGATCTCAAACTCACTCACAGAACCAGTTCCCTCATGAAGATCCAGATTCAGGAGCTTACTTCTGAAACTTTACTCTGCAACCATGAAAGACAAGGGTAACAAATCATGTGCAGGTCCTGCCCTGTCCAGTGTCAGCTGGTGGAGTGGGCGGGGTTCAGAAAATGAGACTGAAACCAGACATGCATAATATTTTATGCTACTGATTCTAATAACAGATCAAAATGGTGACTAAAATTCTGTAATTTTTTTTCAAGGATAGTTTACAAACCACAAATTTTCCTAAGACTTATTTTGAGTGCTAATGTTTGGTTAGTACCAAATAATACTGAGATGACTTTTTTTTTTTGCATCACTCCTGGCAACGCACAGGGGTCACTACTGACACTGCACTCAGGAATTAATTCTGACGGTGCTCAGGGGACCATATGAGATGCTGGGATTTGAACCTGGGTCGACCGCATGCAAAACAAATGCCCTACCCACTTTGCTATCACTCCAGCCCCCTGAGATGACATTTCAATGGGTCAATGACATGGAGACAAATCCACAGTCAATAGTGATTGCAAGGAAAATTTTAGCTTTTAAAATGACTGAAGTATGATACAATGTTCACTAAAACAAAAAAATGTATGCCCTGTATGTAAAAATCACTGTTCTATGATTTATAGAACAAAGAAAAGGTGTGGCCCTTTGTTAGTAGTGCATATAAATTTATTGAGGACAAAAGATTGTTCCACAGTATCAAGTCATGCAACAATAACAGGTGCTATCTACTAAGCACCTACTCTGTGTCAAAGAATATATGATTTATATATATTGGAGAGACACTACCACATGTTAGGTGCTTGTCTTGCAGGGAGGCAACCCAGGTTCAATCCTTGGCATCCCAGATGGTCCCTGAGCCCCGCCCAATCAGGAGTGATTCCTAATAAAGAGCCAGGAGTAAACCCTGAGCACTCCCAGGTATGGTCCAAGAATTAAACAAAGACAGATTTAGGCACATCATTGGTCTCTTTAGTTTCAGGGGGATGTAGCGGGTATTTTTATTGTTATTGGTTTGTTTTGTATTTGGGGGTAACACCCAGCTGTTCTCAGAGCTACCACTGGCTCTGTGCTCCTACAATCAGCTCTGCAGGGCATTTTAAGTAAACCTACATTTCTCAAAATCTCAAAAACGATATCACTGGCATTTAAGGGTGGGACAATTAACCAACTGTCCTGGGCAAAGCATGGGCCCTGGACTCCACGTGTGCAATGCTAAAGGCACTCCACCCCCAGTTACCATGACAGCTGAAAATGCCTTCGTACCATCTGACACACTTGAGAGTGGCCGTACCAACCGCAGTGGAGAACAACTTAGAGTCTCTAAGCAGCTCGGATATTCAGAGCTCAAACAATCTTAACCCACATGAAAGAGATCATCTAAGAAAGCCCATGTAATAAATTCTTCTCCTCTAAAGATAATGAAATTTCTTCCCCAGCGCCCACTCCCTCCTCCCACCTATCAATAAGAGGGGCTGGGATTGGGCAATCGCATGCTGTAGCTGCTAATACCAGCAACTTGGAACACAGGCCCCCGGGACTGTGATAAAGAATCTGATTCCAAGGAGGACTGCTTCACCCTGGAATGTTCTACGGTGCATCTAAAAGCTTAGCCCCTCGCAGGGATGGGAGGGGCAGTGATGAAATGAAGCCACCTAGAGCAGTGCTTCGTTTGTGGAAAGAGTCATTACTAGTTTTTGTTTTTGTTTTTTAAAGCTTTTGGATACAACGTTTTCCCATTGTTTCAGCTATCAAAGAAAAAAATCTTTCTTATCCTCTTGTTCATGCCTGCCCTATAGAACAAAAGCAATACATATATATATATATAGAGAGAGAGAGAGAGAGAGAGAAGCACAGAGGTAGATGTGCACATAAAATTAAAAATATGTATACCTAAGCATGTGCATGTGTGAATATAATTAACAATCACTTGAAGCCTAAAACATCAAAAAAAACACTGAACAATGAAAAAATCCTGCCCTTTTCTAGATATGCAAAATAATTCATGTTGTGCTCTTTCTATCCTAAGTAATTTAGTTCCTATTAATGGATTCTCACTCCAAATACCGAGTGACACTTCCCCTGATGGACCAACTGGCTATCTGCTTGAAAGACCCAAGAGCATGCACCTGTTTATACAAATAAGAACTCACTGAATCAAGCTACTTAATGTAAAAACGCCCTTCAGCAGTCAATGATTTAACATATCTTGTACAAAAGCTAATAATAAACCCATTTCGGAGCTGATTTCAATTCCAGTTGTCCAAGGTGCTCCTGTATAAATTTTTGATCAGCAATATAAATTATTGGAAAATGGGTGAATGTAATCAAACACTAAAAACAGAATATAGATACTTGTGAGAAATAAGCAACTACACATGCTTCCATTTTTCCTACTTACAGCCTCCAAATTTTATAGAGCTAGTCAGAATCCAAGCACAGCATATACAGAGAACATCATACTAAGGGTTTCTCATTAGCTAGTTTTGAACCATTCAGCTCTATTAAAGCTGCAAGTCAGTTATTTTGCATATTTTAACAAATCAATTATAGTAGTGGGTAATAAAATAAACAATAGTTTCATTTTAAGCTATGACAAAAACAGCAAGAGAAGAAATTTATTACCAACTAGGTATAGGGGCTGGAGCGATAGCATAGCGGGTAAGCCATTTGCCTTGGTTGATTCCCAGCATCCCATATGGTCCCCTGAACCCCGCCAAGAGTAATTTTTAAGTGCAAAGCCAGGAGTAACCCCTGTGCATTGCTGGGTGTTTTTTGACCCAAAAAGAAAAAAAAAAAACCCAGCTGTGTATAGTGAAACCCTACAGTCATCAGCTAAATCATTTATTTGTAACTACCTATTTTAGGGAGATGAGTAGGGGCCTCCCAAACAATGCTCAATAGGGCCATAAGGTGCAATACCTTACTCCAAAGATCAAATTATACATAGTGCTTTGGTGCCCTAGTGTCAAGGATTAAACCAAAGTCCCATATATGCAAAACATACACCCCTGACCTCTTAACTGAATCAAACATCTTACTGATGTCCTTCACACTCATTGTATATTATTTGATTCTTGCCTATCACAAGTTCATTACACGCAAGCTCTAAGAAAGAGACAAGGCAGAGGGAAGAAAAGAGAAAGAGGAGAGAGAAGAGGAGGGGGGTGGAATGAAAAGAGGTGTCAAGAATTAAGGTTAACAAACACAAAATTCAGTGAGACTTAACATCTGGTACCCTAATCTCAATTTGGCAGAAAATGGTCATTCATTTTAATTCTGTTATGTCCCAGGTTGGATCAGTCTAACAAATTTACTTTAGAATTAAACAACCTCTCAGAAGTGTCTATACACATGTATTTATGTATATATACTTTATTATGAAGTAACCAATAATACTTCTACATCAATAGCAAGTATAAAATCTGATCAGGAATGTTGATAAGTGGCCAGAACGATAATACAGGAGGTATGGTGGTTCCATGCCCTGAGCACCACCAGGAGTGATCTCTGAGAATAAAGCCAAGAGTTATCCCTTAGCACTGGCAGGTGTGGCCCAAATGGGAAAAAAAAAAGAGTGAATGTTGATGACTATGGCAAGACTCTTTGCATTGCTATTTATACAAGTACTGAGCTTTATCAATTTTTGATTTGTTAAACTAGTTGACATTGGCACAGATGCATAACTCAATCTTGATGATTTAGCTTTAGGCAGGTATGCTTCTGCCAAAAAAAGAATTTCCTTAAACTATTAAGAAATAATGTACAGCAAGAATGTAAAAAAAATTCCACAAATAAGTTTAAAAGCTTATTCTTGGGCAATAAGTACTGATAATTATTCAGCTGGTAAACATATTTTTCAGGAATGTATTGTGTCATTACCCTTAATTTTTTTAAGAAAACTGGTTTTTCAGGTATTTTGCACAATGTTTTTGCATTTTTCCCATTTAGTGACCAGTTATATCCCAGAAAAGATTTTATGAGCAGAAGCTCAAAATTCTTTCACTATGATCTGATATATGAAACACACTGGACAGTAGAAACAGATGAGATTATATGACTAGAAGCATGATAGTAAGTAATAGGAATTTATTGCAATTCCATCATGACAGGAGCATTATTCTAGATTGTAAACTCTCAGACCAGAAATAAATAATCATAATCCTGGTCCCAGCACATTATCTCCTAAAGCTCAGAGGTAGCTCAGTAAATGAATAAATGACACAGTAGAATACATGTGCAAAGCAAAGTACTTTACAAAACATGATAAAGTCTAGAGGACTTGCTAACTTGTAATGGATCTTTATCTTGCTGCTAGAGTCTGTGCTTCTTGCAATATAATTCATGGCAATGAACATCTTCCATGATCCTGTCAGCATCAAAGGACAACCCAAGGGGCTGGAATGATAGCACAGTAGGTAGGGCATTTGCCTTACATGCGGCTGACCCGGGTTCGATTCCCAGCATCCCATATGGTCCCCTGAGCATGACCAGGAGTAATTACTGAGTGCATGAGCCAGGAGTAACCCCTGTGTGTCACCAGGTATAACCCAAAACCTAACAATCAAAAAAAAAAAAAGGACAACCCAAACCTTTGGGTTTTATTTATATATAAAAATCTCTGTTAATTCAATCACCATGTCACACAAAACATTATTTCTAATCTATCATTGCTGGCTGGAGACAACAATACTCTCTACCAGCCCTCCACACACACATGAAAACACACACACACACACACACACACACACACACGAGCGCGCGCTACAAAAGAACAAATTCCACTAATCAAAATGCATGATTAGCTATTTTGAAGGTAAAGCAGATTTTGTTATTACTAATCTATACAATATCTTGCAAAAACTTTCAATATATAATGACACTATTTCCTAAGTTTCCTCTACTATATTAATTTTAACTGTTCATGTAGAAAGAACATCAGAGAAGCCCTGGCCAAAAGGTTATCTCTTACACCAGGAGTCCTTTGGATCCGGTTTGTTATGCCTGAGCTCAAGCAGCATTTATAGGTCTCCAAATCACTTCCAACCCCTATAAATGTCATCACTTCATCTTCTGTGATTGCAATGTCTTGAAATAAGTCAATAACTTGCTGACACAAAATCAATAATACTATACTGTCACCAGCTGATATCTATGTGTAATGTAATGGTGTTTTCTTTCTGACCAAAAATAGTGTTTTTATAATGCTCCAATTTTTACCTCAGCTAAAATAAAATCACAAGGGTATCAGAACCTAGGCTGAAATGCATCACATTTTGCCCAATCTCAATTTTAAGCATCACAAGTAATGAAAGTAAAAATCTATGGCTATTATAGTCTTTATTCATGCATCAAGAGTCTTCGAACTTTAATGTTAGGGAAAAGTTATGGTTTCAGTAATATAAAAACTACATAGTAAATGTATTTAAATATCACTAAATATATTACTAGATATATTTGTATATCTATATATCTAGTAAGTACTTACTAGTAAGTACTTACTGACTTGCTTGCCAAAATTGTCCGCATTATTCTTTTCATTTGGGAAAAAGAGGGAGTCCCAAGCAGTGTCAAGGTGGTCAGGGGCTACCCATTGACACTCAGAACCATCAGAGGTGACCCTGATGATACACATGGGGTCTCCAGAGCAACCTCTTGGTGGTTCTCAGGGGGCAGTGTGGTGCTAGGGTTCAAATTCAATCCCAAATTCCAGGCATGCATCCTTGACCACTGGACTATCTCCCAAAGACCTGTCATGATATTTTTTAATAAAATAATCACAAAATAAAATGATGTCACAGATCTGGTCAGTGGCTTCTCAATGTAGACTATTGCATTTATAATTACAGACCCAAATTAGAAAAACTATTAATAAATGAGATGACGAAGTTCAGAAAGTGGGTCCTTGTATTGTAATTAAGTAGGAAATGCATATTTAGGCCAGGGATGTGGTTTCAGTGGTTGAGTTGAATGCCTTGTATGTGTACAGGCCTAGACTCAAATCCCAGAACCGGAGGGAAGGAAGGAAGGAAAGAAGAAAGGAAGGAAAGAGGGGGGAGGGAGGGAGGGAGGGAGGGAGGGAGGAGGGAAGGAGAAGGGGAGGAAGGGAGGAAGGGAGGATGGTAAGAAGGCAGGATGGGAAGGTGGAAGATTTTTTCATTGAGGCTAAAATAAGAACATTAGGAGAAAACACTAGACTGAAAGTCAAGAGACGGGGCCGGAGCGATAGCACAGCGGGTAGGGCGTTTGCCTTGCACTCGGCCGACCCGGGTTCAATCTCCGGCATCCCATATGGTCCTCCAAGCACCGCCAGGAGTAATTCCTGAGTGCAAAGCCAGGAGTAACCCCTGAGCATCGCTGGGTGTGACCCAAAAAGCAAAAAAAAATTTTAAAAAAAAGTCAAGAGACACATGTGTTTCAGCCCCATTGCAAGAAAGCTTATATGGTAATTGCTCACTTGCCTTACAACAAGAACTACTTGGCTTAAGTATTTTATTCAATAATGATTTGCTTTACAATTGACTTAGACTGCTGAGCTTGGATTTAAACTCTTGTAGTAATTCTTCGTATCAACAAAGTTTCTGATGTGCAAACCCAGGGTCTGGGGCAGATAAGATTGTATCTAGACCATGACACAATGATTAATTCTGTGATTTTCCACAAATGGTGGTCCCTCTGGGTACCCCCCACACTCCAGTGACCTCCAACATCCCAATACTCTCTCAACAGTTAAATTCTTCGTATCAATATCTTCACCAAATGAGACCATTTGATTTTCTGATATCTTACTGAGAGAAAAGTTCCAGAATCTGAGATAATTATTGAAGGCATATGGATGGTATGAACTTGCCTTTCAGTCCATAAACAAAATGTTTATTGACTAAGTCTGTGTCAAAAGAACAAGACTCAAAATGAAGATTTACTCTAGAAATCCCCAGTCAGGATAGCATCAAAGCCTAGCCTATCACAAATTTATTTTCTACTTTGTGAATTATTTCAATTACCTAGTAAGAATGTTTTTATTCTGTCCTTTAAATCAATACGTCAGGCGATCCTCCAAAGTTTTTATATGGTATTTTTAGTAAATTATTTCAAACTAAAAAGAAAGTTTAAGGTCTCCAAGTAGACCTTAAATCATACTGCACATTAAACTAAAAACAAAATTATCTTTTAACAGGCACAAAAGGGTTCCCATTGACCTCAGTTCATGCCTCAAAATATCACATAGATAAATAAATGTATTATTTTATTCAACTGAAACTAAAAGACTGTAAATGATTCAGAAATTCTTTTGGTTCTAGGTTTAAAATAAAGTCATTAGGTTCTTCTTTTATCTAAAGATTTTCTATTAATTCTCTAAATTATCTCTTTTATAATAGAAAAATACTACAAGTGCAATTATGTTCTTTAAGAAAATTTGTGATAGGGACAGAAAAAATAGTACAGGGATTAAGATGCTTGTCTTGTATCTGATGACCCCGTTTGAATCTGAGTGCTGTTAGCGGCCAATACTGAGCAAAGCCGGGAATAAAAGCTCCTGAACACCAGTAGGTGTGGCACAATGTTCTGTTGCTCTTGACACTTCTGTCCCATCACAAAATATTATTATTGTTGTCATTATTACTATTATAGTTTATGATAATGCTTTTGTAGAGCATTCAAAGGAAATCATCTTATTGCCTTCATGGGATCAGGGAAATAGTTCAAAAGGCTGGAGCACTTGCTTTGTCTACGGAGGCCTGAGTTTGATCTAGTAACTGAATGTTCCCCCTAATACCACCCAGAGTGACCTCCAAACACTGAGGAGGAGTAGCCCCTGAGAACAGCTGAGTGTGGACCCTCTCCAAAAAAAAGTCATTAGTGTCTTTCTGATTGTGTCAGAATCAATCCCCATAAATCTTAACATCCAACCCCTCTGAAAGAAGGAATAAAATGTTTCATTGCCCTATTCCCAGCTCCCCCTGGGAGAATTTACCACGCTCTTAAGTTTTCTCTTCTTAGAAATCAGAGACTTGAAACAATTCACTAGGGAAAAAAGTATTGAAATCCTAGTACCCGATTTGTGTGCTGTTTTTTTAAAATATATATATGTATATAATATACATATGTATAATTTTAGATGCCACAATCCTGTTGATGTATAGAATGCTCCAACACCACATCCTCCAGTGTCCCCTTTTGGCCTAACCATCCCCTTCCTTGATAAGCTCAGTCCGGTAAACCAGGTCTCATGTTCTGTTGCTTTTGGCCATTTGTTATTCCCTTACTATGATATCTTTATATCTGACCAATGAAAGAGATCATTCTGTATCTGTCTCTCTCATGAATTCACTCAACATGATACTGTCTAAATTCATCCATGGGGTTGAAACCCCAACACCACATATGATCCCCCAAACCATGTGATGAGTGAACCCTGAAGAGAGCTAAAGTACACCCAAACATCACTGGCTGCGAACCAAAAACAACAACAACAACAACAACAACAACAATAATAATAATAATAATAAACAATGATAAAGAATACAATTTCATTCTCCAAGCCAATACAACTTTCCCATCCCCTGCCAGAAATCAAGAGAATTAAGTCTTCCCTGAAAAAAGCTATGTTTGCTGTTTACTAACAGCACTCAACACTTCAGTGAGTTAAGTGGGTATAAGTTACAAAGAAAAACTTTAAAGGCTCTTCTGACAATGTTGGAAAGGGGTTACTAAGACTTAACTACTTATATGGCTTTCTGCTTTCTTTTCCCCACCCTCATCTAAAAATATTTCCTTCTCTTGGTTCGATCCATCAAATGTGATAAGGATTTTCATGGCTCTCAACCCTTACTCCAAACACCTGTTTCCAAGTAATTTTATTCTGTTTCCAAGCAATTTCATTCACAGAAAAATTTGTTAAAATTTTTATTTGGTTTTCTGGTTTAGGGGTCACACTCAGCAGTGTTATCTAGACCACATGGTGCTAGGGATTGAACCCAGACTTCCTGTGTGCAAAGCAAGTAGTTCAGCCTGATGTACAGATCTGGTCCCAGAGTTGAAGTGTTTTTGAAAACTTTCCATGTGCATTTTCAATGTCAGTGGGGAACAAGAAGGCTCTAAGAAATAATTTTTAACTGTAGAATTTTGGCCATCTTCAAATGCCCCAATACCATCCTCATCAGCTTAATGGGGCAGTTAAGCGAGTTGAGTACCATAACAGGCATCCTGACATCATACCACATCTGTTCTGGTATATGTACAAGGCCATCTTTATTGGTGTCAGAAACTTGCGTCAGCAGTGAGATAGCATTTTTCCATAAAAACACAAGCCAGATATCATAAACTCAAAGGGCTTCCCAGGAAAATTTAATGGCATCTCTGCACCAAGTATAAATGTATTTTAGATTAATCTGGGTTGAAGAAAATGGTCCTGAAGGAATCTTGCAAAAGGAATATCGCAAAGGCCTAATGAACTGAATAATAAACAGAAGTGTAATTTTGCAGCTGAAGAGATAGCTGAATGGGATAAAAACATGTTTTGAATGCAGGAGACCTAGGCTCGCTCCCTGGCACCACATGATCACCAGAGCACTGCCAGGAGTGACTGCTAAGCACCACCAAGTATAGCAAAAAAATTTAATAAATAAGAAGACCCTGTAGTTTGAGGGCCTTCTTCTAAATTGAAACCTCCCACAAAAAACATCTTCCATGGGAAACAAGATTCACTTTCCCACCCGATATGGCACATAAGTGCATGCATACATTTCACAACACGGGATTGCATCAGATAAGAAGCTTGCCTTCCAAGCTGCCTGCCCAGGTTAAATCACTGGCTCCACATACAGTCTCTTGAACCTTGCCAGGATAATATCCTGAGCACAGCCAGGTATTTCCCAGTACCCTTCCTTCCTCCCACCCCCACTAAAAAAGAAAATAAATGAACTGAAGAAAACAACTTTATTGAGAAGTATGGGCAATTTATAAGACACAAATTTATCATATGCACTTTCAAAAATATAGCATTACTTAGTGCAATAAGTGAACTCTTCGCTGTTTATATCTCGGGCTCATAATAGTATTTTAAAGGCTTTTTTAAATAATTAGTCCATTCCTTGTTTCTCTATTCCAAATGCAAATTATCTGAGTCTCTCCCAAAATGTGATCTTAAAAACTGAATGCAAGATTTTAGTGTCAGGGCCAGAGGATACTTTTCTTGCACAAGGCCAATCCAGGTTTAATCTCTGGCACCTCATACGTTCCTCTGAGCCTCCAGGAGTAATTCCTGTGCAGAGCCAGGAATAAGCTCTGAGTACATCCAGGTCTGGCCCTCCCCCCCAAAATTTTTTGTCTGTCTCCTGACATCTATTCGGAAGACTATGATGGTTCTCCATAATGGCCTCACTCAGTGACCCAATACCAATTCACCCATTCTTCTTTAACAACAGAATCTCCGTTATATTTAGATGAACCATATGCTCAGCTAAAAGATGATGTCTCAGGGTTCATCTAAGTTTGGCCAGGGGTCTAAGTTTTGATCAGTGGGATAAAACACGAGCATTAATGTTGTATAGCACTTCCAAGAAATGTCCTTTCAAGAGAGCAGGCATGTCCTTCTTTTCCCTCCTCCATCCATTTCTTCCAAAATGAGACTATTTTATAAAAGAGGGAAGCTTAAAGAGGAAAGCTACCAGCAGAAGATTGAAAATCAAGAATATAGGTGTCTGGGTCCCCACTGATACTATGGGAGCATCAAACACTTGTATGGCTGAGCACTGAATGGAGAAGTAGGACAGACCTGGGGAGATAGTATTGGGAGCAATGATGACTAGATGTACCCAAAAAAAAGTGAGAGAGAAAAATGTTTCTGTGTTTAAGCCAAACAAAATCCTTTCTGCAAAAGAAGTTCAGAGAAGAGCATGATGTCACCTTCCTTAGGTGATGGAGCTTCTTTACTATGACTCAGGTTTTTTTCCCCTTAAATTTCTTAAGGGAATTAGTGCAATTTCTTAAGATATGCATGGCACAGTGCCAGACCCAAGAGACCAGAGGAGGGAGGCATACTAACTTTTAGTATCCATGGTTCTTTTCTGGAGGAAGAGATAAAACACATAAATAAATAATTCTAATTCATGGTATGATAAGAACTGTGAGAAAGGGTCAGATAACATTCGGCAGAGAGCAAGAGAGCCTCTGGAGGAAGGCACATTTAAGCTATAAGAAGTGATTCTTAAAAAAAAAAAAAAAAGAAGAAAAGAAAGAAAGAAAAAATACGTTGGCAGAGGGAACTAACTGGAATCAGCACAAAGGTGAGAAAGTGTAAGGCATTTCCCAGAAAAAGTCCAGTTCTTTATACGGTATTACTGCCACAAGTACTCAAAATCCAAAGATAATGGGCTACAAGGGCCCTCAGTACATCAATGTACTGTAATGGGGGGGGGGGGGAATGGTAGAGCTCTATATCCAAACCACAGGCTCAACAACACTGAAAACATGAGATTCTAACTATAACCAACAAACTTTAAAGTGTGTCTGTCGGGGCTGAAGCGATAGCACAGCGGGTAGGGCATTTGCCTCGCACGCAGCCAACCGAGGTTTGATTCCCAGCATCCCATATGGTCCCCCAAGCACTGCCAGGAGTAATTCCTGAATGCAGAGCCAGGAGTAACCCCTGAACATCGCTGGGTGTAATCCAAAAAGAAAAAATAAATGTGTCTGTCAAGGTGACAGGCTTGGGGGGTGGGGAAGTGGGGGGGGACTTGGGAACATTGGTGGAAGGAAATTACCACGGGTAGTAGGATTGGTGCTAGGACATTGTATATCTAAAACATCAACTATGAATAACTTTGTAAATAAAGGTTCTTTAATTAAATAAAACATTTAAAAGACTGTGAACATCTTAAAAAAAAAAAAAAAACAAAGATAATGGGCTACAGATATGGTACAGTAAGTCTTTTGCCTTGTATATAGCCAGACCAGGTTTAAACCTCAACACCACATATGGGCCCTGGAGCACTTCCGGAAGTGATCTCCGAACAGAGCCAGGAGTAGGCCTGATTTCACAAAAAGCAAATTTGCACATCAGGGCATTATCTATAAAGTCACTGAGTCACTGTCACTGTCATCCTGTTGCTCATCGATTTGTTCGAGCAGACGCCTCTCATTGAGAGACTTCTTGTTACTGTTTTTGGCATATCCAATACGCACGGGTAGCTTACCAGGTTCTGCCCCTCGGGCTCTATATTCTCAGTAGCTTGCCGGGCACTCCGATAGAAGCGGAGGAATCGAACTCGGGTCGGCCGCGTCAAAGGCGAACACCCACTGCTGTGCTATCACTCAAGCCCAAATCGTCAAGTAGTTCGACAAAAACAATTGAAATTTATCACACTTTTATGAAGCACCATCTGCCTATCAGTATTCCCTTATTAATAATCACCCTAATTTTAAACAAATTTCGAATACTTTCAATATTTTAAAAACACTGATATTTTAACTTCTTCACTGTCTATTAAGCTGGAAGGAAAAAATGCTTCCAGGAGGTATAACCTGAGATGCAATAAACTCTATGTATTTCTCTTTTTACTCTTATAATTGATCACTTCATTTTAATACATTCAATGTGTTCAATAAAAGCTACAGTACAGAGTAAAACACATGTAAATAACCATACATTTAGAATCAAACAGCAGCCTCTGCTCATTAGTCTCTACTTCCCCAGACTGCAGCTGTAGTTATGGTATAGTTTTAGTTATAGTTATAGTTATAGTAACTCATAGCTGGCTGTGATAACTGTGTGCCAGCAACTAAGTAGGAACTTCCACTAAATGTCAGTTCTTAGTGGCATTGTTACTCCTTCCTGGACATTTGGGACTAAGTAATCTCTTGTAATCTGTAATTTTCCTATGTATGCAAATTGACTTAGCATCCCTATTTTCTGCCTTCTACACACTAGAAGTGACTGTCAATGACTCCAAAAGTGCATGAACGAATTTTCAAATACTCTTCCAGGAAGCTATATGAACTAAGAATCAATGAACTAAAACAAACTAAGATGGATGACAAGCTAAAACTTCGTGTTTCCCTTACTCAGACAAGGGAACTCAAAATTCCATGGAATATTTATAAAAATAAGCAATATATATTCATTGAAAAAGAAGGATCTATAACTTTTAGGAATGTGCTTTTTTCAGAGCTGACCACCCTCTCCAACCATTATCCTTAATCACGAGGATTAGAGAAATCACATTTCTTAAAACTTATAGACCACTTTTCCCTGTATTCAAGAGCAATCCAACAATTCTAGATGTCCAGTCTTACATCAGAAGTATAAAGTCAAACACAATCTCAGGAAAAGACTTGGTAATTCCCTTGGGAAAGTGTTTAGAAGGATCCTAGAGATTTAATTGTTTAAAGGGATCTCTCTAGCACTGAAGAGGTAGTACAGCGGGTGAGACACTTGCCTTGCATGCTGCCAACCTCAGTTCCATCTCCGGCACCACATGATCCCCTGAAAACTGCCAGGAGTGATCCTTGAGCACAGAGTCAAGACTAATCACCAAGATACAAAAAAAAAAAATAGTACAAGACTATTACCCAAGGACAGAAGAAATGAGGGCCACAAGGAATGGTCCATGGTTGGACGCTTGCCACAGTGAAGAGAAAACAGTTAGATGGAATGTATCATGCTAAGTGAAATGAGTCAGAAAGAGAGAGAGACAGACATAGAAAGATTGCGCTCATCTGTGAAATATAAAATAACAGAGTAGGAGACTAACACCCAAGAATAGTAGAAATAAGTACCAGGAGGTTGGCTCCATGGCTTGGAAGCTGGCCTCACATGCTGGGAGAAAAGGCAGTTCAGATAGAGAAGGGAACACCAAGTAAGCTGTGGTTGGAGAACCCACTCGGGAGGGGAGATGCGTGCTGAAAGTAGACTATAGATTGAACACGATGGCCACTCAATACCCCTATTACAGACCACAACACCCGAAAGGAGAGAGAGAGAACAAAAGGGAATGCCCTGCCACGGAGAGAGGGAGGGGTGGGACTGGGGGGGGAGGGATACTGGGTTCACTGGTGGTGGAGAATGGACACTGGTGGAGGGGAGGGTGCTTGAACATTATATGAGGTAAACACAAGTACAAAAATGTGTAAATCTGTTACTGTACCCTCATGGTGATTCACTAATTAAATTTTTTTTCAATTTTTAAAAAGAGAAAACAGGTTAGAGGAGGTAACACTGTAACATTGATAATTGGAAATGATCACTCTGGAAACAAACTGAATGCTGAGAGTAGGCAAAGGAATACATGATAACCTTTCAGTAACTGTACTGCAAATTATAATGCCCCAAAAGAGAAAAAGAACAAGAGAAAGAGGCAGAGAGAGAGGGAGAGGGAGAGAGAGAGAGGGAGAGAGAGAGAGAGAGAGAGATGAAAAGTGCTTGCTGTAGAGGCAGACTGTGGGTGGGAGTAGAAGGAGGAAAACTGGAGATGCTGGTGATGAGAAATGTACACTGGTGAAGGGATGGGTGTTAGAACACTGTGTGACCAAAACCCAGTCGTGAACAACTTTGTAACTGTGTATCTATTGTGAATCAATTAAAAGAGAGAGAGTGATCCCCAAGCACCACCATGTGTGGATCAAAAATCCAAAATAAAACAAAACAAAGAAATGATATCTCCTATAGACCTTGGCTAAAGAATCTTTCTGGGCACTCAATCTACAAATTGATAAACTCGTTTGGAAGGAAGCAGGGCTGAAGCAGTTGTAAAGATGTCATACAAAATGCTGCCTTTCCCAGGAGCCCAAGTATCAGCTGCTCTTGGTGCCACAGATGTTAGCTGAAAAATGGAAGACGATTCCTTATACATGAACGTCTGTGCTGTCAGCCAGAGAATGTGTGATCCATCACTTCCTCATTAAAAAGCGTTGGAAGAAAGAAGGTTAAGAACTGCCCTTACAGGGCTTGAGTGATAACAGCAGGTAGGGCAACCTGGGTTCTATTCCCAGCATCCCATATGGTCCCCCAAGCACTACCAGGAGTAATTCCTGAGTGCATGAGCCAGGAGTAACTCCTGTGAATCGCTGGGTGTGACCCAAAAAGATAAAAAAATTTAAAAAAAAAAGAACTGCCCTTACTGGGACCAGAGTGAAAGTACAAAGGCTAAGGATCCAGCATCCCATATGGTCCCCAGTTTGGCCTCATGGAAGGCAGGCACCCTGCCCACTGCACTGTCTCTCCAGCCCCCAAGTTAATATTCTTATTCCAAGAAAAGAGTGTGAAAACACACCGAAAAGAAAACATGTCTAATAAAGAACCAAAACTACGAGGTTCCTCTGTGTCCCTTACCTTACCTTCTCCTCACCTTTAGGTCCAAGTTAGGCAGACCTTTATCCCCTATGACTCAGATAACTACAGTAACCCTCTAACTTATGGGCTTAGTTTATGGACTTTCCTCATTGCTGCAAGTATTATCTTGATAAAGTAGGAGTCTGGTCATTTCCCAAGCCACTTTAAAGGGGAAAAAAATTCTTCAAAGGCACCAAGCATTAAGCTTCACAGCTTAACTCCTCTATGACCTGGACACACAGCCTGAACTCTCCAACTCCGCCTTCTGCTGATGCAGCCTCCTTCAAGACTCATTTCTAATGGCAAATCTGTGTGGTATGTGCTTCCTTGACCCTTGACCCAACTTGACCTCCCCTCTACCTGCTATAACAGTATATCACCAAATAGCACAATTGCTTATTGCATACAAATGTCCTACTCATCAGTGTCTCCGGATCTGAGCACAATAAGCTCTCAGTAAATATCGGTGGAATAAATAAATAGATAATAATATTTTCAACAATCTAACCGAAGTGAGCTTGATACCTTCCTCAACTGTTGAATTCCTCACTGGTATTTCTCATTTCATGTGACACCATACTATATTATAAATTATATGATATAGCTTATTATACATAATTATAAATATATATAATAAGCTACCCATGGCATATTCGATATGCCAAAAACAGTAACAATAGGTCTCATTCCCCTGACCCTGAAAGAGCCTCCAATCGTTGGGAAAGACGAGTAAGAAGAGGCTGCTATAATCTCAGGACTGAGTGTAATAGGGATATTACTGGTGCCTGCTCAAGTAAATCGACAAACAATAGGATGACAGTGATACAGTGACACTGATAATATAGCTTATTGTACATATTATATGTAAATGATAATATTCATAAATCATATTATAAACATCACTGATTAAAATGTTCAAGTTCCTATATGTTCCACATAAAACCTCTTTCAAAGCTAGGGGTTGCTCTTCTAATGTAGTCTGCTTTCTGTAAATTACTTGATCTAGAAGATATGTATACTACTTAGATTCATGATCCATCTTATTCTCAAAGCTTCTTCAGAAGCTTAATGAGAATCATCATTAAGCTTCTGAAGATTAAATTCACAGAGCTACTTCTGGAAAACTTAAAAAAAGTAAATGGACTCACTGAGAACTTTTATATTATCTGTAATATGACATTTTGGGTCTGTGCTTTCATGATCTGAGAGGTAAGAGACCATATCTTTCTTGGTAGAAAGGTTAGCTAGAAGGCCTGAAATCCGGAGCAAGGCTCTTTAAAGCTTTCTTCATGCCTAACTCAATTTGCCCAAGAAGTTTTTGTACAACCCAGAATTTTAGATATATAAAATGGGTTTAAAAGATCAAGTATTTACTGATAATAAGTTATAAGCAACTTTACTTTAAAATTTAAGATAATATGGTGGCATCCACCTTATTATATAACCCCAGAGGGGTTGACAGCTCACAGTGGACAAAGTTCAGTTCTATTGCTCCCTGACTAATAGTTTCACCTCTTTTGAAGAAGAAAAAAAAACTTTTTTCATGGAAAGCTCTGTGAATAGAATCTACATTGCAGTTGCTTTATTTCTAATAGTTCCTTACTATTGCTTCCTTTCCTTACTAATAGTTTCATCTTTTTTAAAAAACACGATGGGGTGGGGGGGGAGAAATTTCCACAGTCAGTTCTATGGATAGAATCTGACATGTGGTTGCTTCATTTCAAAGACCATAGCATGGTGGCTGCTCAGCTGCGCTGACCTAACCAAGAGTTGGTCAACTATGAATGATTCAGCTTCAGGTTCCTGTGGGGCCCAATGTTTACTGAATACTCACCAAATGTGAAAACTTTCTTTCCATAATATATTTTAAATAGTTCCAGGAATCTGCAAGGTATAAATTACTAACATCCCCCCAAAACAATAAAAATCAAAGCTCAGAAATGCAAATCGCCCATACCACCATCCAACATCACACACTGACCCAGAACAGAGGCATTTTGGCCATATGTCCAGGTTAGACGCTGGAAATTGAAGGTTCTGGGAAAAGTGGAGAATGAATAGAGGGAATATAGCCAGAGCTCTTGTTTCTGTTATAGTGGAAAGAAATCAAAGGTTTGTTTGCCTGACAGCTTCAAGTAAGAATTATAGCAGAAAAATTCTGCAAAGATTGAAAGATATACTAACTGCTTGAAAGTTATTAAAGATAATTTACAAAATTAAATTTTAGTCATTCTCCAAGCAATGCTAATCAACTGTGTATCATCTATCCCACAGTGTAAATCGCAAGTGTTCAATGTTCAATACCTTTCAGAAAACACAACAAAATACTTGAAAGTACAGGATACATTGTTATAATTCAAATATTTTGAAGGCCAAAACTTAATTACATGAGTGCATTTTTATAATCAATATTCTTAAAATTGGGGACAGAATGTAAGGGGTTAAGGGTTTTGCCTTGCACTCCAGAGATCCAGGTTCGAATCTCAGTACTACATACCCCAGATACCACCACTAGTGATCCCTAAGTATAGAAGCCAAGAAAAGTTCCTTAGGATTTTCAGGTTTGAAACAAAACAAGGGCCAGGGTTGGAGGGGAAGGAGTTTATGTTTAGCTTAAAGTCATAAAAGTCAAATTCTATTTAATTTTTACCACATCCTGAATTTTAGTCAGAAAAACATCAAAGATTATTATTATAGCTTATCACCATTACTTACAAGCCACAATACCCTTTGATATTGCCATGGACAATTTACCAATTCATTTTTATTTTCCTAAATCATTGTGGCAAAATATTCAAGATGAATGAGCAAAAAGTCCTCTGACCTGAGGTTTTCTAAAACCCAGGATTAATGTTACCTCGGTATGTTCCCCTCAAACCAGAATAAGCTTTAGATCTCTCTTCTTGATAGTACAGCAGGTAGAGCACTTGACTTGCATGCAGCCAATTCCCCACACCCTATAGGGTTCCCCAAGCCTGCCAGGAATAATACCTCAGTGCAGAGCCAGGAGTAAGTGCTAAGCATCACCAAATGTGACCAAAAAAAAAAAAACAAACAAACAAACAAGCAAGCAAGCAAACAAACAAAATTTCTCTTCTTACAAAAGGAAGGTTGACAGAGAGGGAGAGAATGGATGAAGGACTGATTATTAATAAAGTCAGAAAACAGCTTTTAATCTTTGGAGTAAAAATTACCAATTTAGTCACTTATTCACAAGATTGATGGAAATTGTTAACAAAGAGTTAATTGGTTTAAGTCACCTGATTACAGTTAATTAACCATACTAACTTCTTCTCTGAAAATATCAACTAATCATTTCCCAGTGTCAAGTGGATAAAATGTTAAATAAAAAAGAAAACTTTTGCCTCCTCCTCAAAGAGAGTTCTTGTGTTTTCTTTGTAGATTTGTAGATTCCAATATAGTAATAACCAAGTTTGGGAAATTCTCTGATATAGACTGTTCCGTTGAAGGAGTTGACATCTTGCCATAATGGAAAACCAGTCTAATTACTTTAGTTTTATTCTGAAATATTCAAAAATGAACTAGCAATCTTTTTTTAAGTTTATCCACCGTGAAATTACAAAGTTATTCATAATTGAGTTTCAGGCATACAATGGGAACGCTTTTAATAATAGTAAAAATGGGAAAATGAGTTTTCAAAAGAAAAACTTAAAACCTTTATTTGGAGGGTGTGGCCACAAAGAAATAGTCTAAAGGAATGAGGATGGAAGAGGTAGGTGAGTACTGCTCTATTCCCAACTGCAAAGTATGGCCCCACAAATATGTAAGGTATTACAATGCATAGAACTAGACTCTGTATTAGTATGTTATTTTAAGAAAAAAATTAAGCACTTCACTAATGCCAATATTTAAAGCCTATACCTAAGACAACTATAAAATGTTATTCTCTTCTTTACAAGTAGAAAAATTAAAGCCATGGAGTGAAAGAGATGTTATGCACTTACCTTGCACACGGCTGACCTGGGTTCAATCCCTGGCAACCCATATGGTTCCCTGAGCACTGGCAAGAGTGATCCCTGAGCCCAGAGCCAGAAGTAAACCCTGAGTAACACAGACAACCAGAAAGAGAAAAGAGGGAGGGAGGAAGTAAGAATTAATGCCAGTCAATTCCCCCTTTCAAAAAAGGGGTAGAAATGGAGGAAGGGGAAAGATAAGATAAAAAGTGTAAAGAAATAAGCCCTGCCAAAGAAGTAAGATCTATCTTATGGGTCTCTTGTTCATCCATTTGTCCATGGTCAATCTACTGGTTCCATGCAAGAATAATAGAAGCAAGTGTCTTTGATCAATCTACCAACACATCCACAGTCTGAGAAAACTTTGGAGTAGACCCAAGTCCCAGGTCACTGTGACAAATCATGTTAGAGCCTTAATAAAACTCCTACCTGTCTTCCTTCCCATCCTCTTGCCTTTAATCACAGCAAGATGCTTGAAAACTAAATCAATTACAGTGGGATTTTCTTGAACACATTCACAATTAGCAACAACTGTTAAAGACCACTAAGATTTGCCTGACAATGAGGGAAAAGAAAGCATTCAATGCAATTTGCATCTATCTTAGCTGAAATCCCATTTAGTTCAAGCCGGAGTTTTCTCTTGTCCTCTGATAGGTTTAATTATTCACAGACCACATCCAAGTTTCGCTGTCTTCCAATTAAGACTTTCAATTTTTAAACCATGCATTTTTGTTTTGTACTAGAATCTTTGCCTCCCAATGATTATTTAGCAAATTCTTTCAACACCTCACTGCATCAAAGATTAGGGAAGAAGTCGATTTTTTCTGTCAGAAGTGAACTGGAAAGACTGGTACATAAAAATTAACCATTTAGCAATTGACCTCAGAAATCTTGATTCATTCATTTGAATTTTTTTTACCAACTAAGAAAGAAAGGAAAATACAGAATATTCTTGACCAGAGTGATGACTAAGTGGGCTGAGTGCAAATATTGCATCTCAGAGGCCACATTTAATACCCCTACCACTCTATGGTCCCCTAAAAGCACTGCCAAGTGTGACCTTTGAGCAGTGAACCAGGAGTAATCCCTGAGAAGTTAACCGTGGTACAAAAACAAAAAAAAAGGAAGTATTTCCTATCAATAGTCATCATTATGCTCTGAAAAAATATGTAATTGTCATTGATATTAAAACCAAAAGCCTCCTCTCAATCTCATCTAGCATGGATAAATTTTTAAGAAATTATTGATAGGCTTGCAATGTTCTTTTTTCTTTTTGGGTCACATCCAGCGATGCAGAGGAGTTACTCCTGGCTCATGCACTCCGGAATTACACCTGGCGATGCTTGGGGGACTATATGGGATGCTGGGAATTGAACCCAGGTCGGCCGCGTGCAAGGCAAATGCCCCACCCGCTGTGCTATCACTACAGCCCCATGGGCTTGCAATGTTCTTAAGTAAACTAACAGAAGAAACAAGAGCCAAACTAGAAGGCAAGAAGTTCTGTGTCTGAGATAGTCTCACAGCAGAAATTTTCAATATATCCATCCTAAGAAAAAACACAAATATCTTTTTCCCTGAAAAGCTGATTTAGGCAAAACAATAAAGTTAGCTCACTTTTGTGATGGAAACTGTATAATGTAAACATAACCTATTTCACTATCAGGATGATGTCAGCCCTCCATAATAAATTTTTCTGTCTCATGTAAGGTAAAAGAAATATTTTCTATTTATACAAATAAGTATATGTGTAAATGTCACTGATGGGTGTATATATGCACATAAACTACTAACTTGATAACAGAATATATAAAGAAGCATAAAATTTCAAAATATGATAATTCTATTAGAATAATAAATAACTAATAACTATATTGATATTTGAGTCCCATCCTTGTGGAATCACATATATACTGGATATGATGGCAATTTGGGCAAAGTTGGGGTTTTGTTTAACCCCCAGTAATGCTCAGGGCTACTTCTTTAATTCTGCACTCAGGAATTACTCCTGGAAGTGCTCAGGGGACCATATGGGGCCCCAGGAGTCAAACTCAGATCAGCCACATGCAAGGCAAGCACCCTGCCACTATCATATTGCTCCAGCTCCAAACGATGGCAATTTTAATTCTACCTTCAGGCTCTTTTGCATTCAACCTTACTATATTGTATATTATTTTTATATTATAGTTGATTGACTTATAGTTGCTTTTTTCAGATTGAAAATGATAAGTTTTTCTTAAATTGCTGTTTGCGTCCCAAGTAGATGTAGCACTGTAGCACTGTCATCCCATTGTTCATCGATTTGCTCGAGCGGGCACCAGTAATAGCTCCATTGTGAGACTTGTTGTTACTGTTTTTGGCATATCAAATATGCCACGGGTAGCTTGCCAGGCTCTGCCATGAGGGTGGGACACTCTCGGTAGCTTGTTGGGCTCTCCAAGAGGGATGGAGGAATCAAACCCAGGTTGGCCTCGTGCAAGGCAAAAGCCCTACTTGCTGTGCTATCACTCCAGTCCATCCAAAGTAGATATTAAAAAAAATTCAGGAGCATGAAATTTCACACTAAAACTCAGTTGTACGTGATGCAAAATATATAAAAGAGAGTGTTCCAACAAAATCGAATTAAAACAAATATCTAGGAGCTCAAGAGATAGTACAGTGGATAGGGGTCATGCCTTGATCACCACCAGGAGTGACCCCTGAGTTCAAAGTCAGGAGTAAGCCCAAGCATGGCCAGGTATGACTAAAAAAAAAATTTTTTTAATTAAAAAATTGTAATAAATAAAATTAACTTCTAGGGTCAGAGAGGTTTACAGCATGTAGGGAGGGTCTTTGCCTTGCACACAACCAAGCCCTGAGCACAGATGGGTGTGACCCAACCAAAAATAATAATGTCATCCCGTTGCTCATCGATTTGTTCGAGCAGGCACCAGTAACGTCTCTCATTGAGAGACTTATTGTTACCATTTTTGGCATATCCAATATGCACGGGTAGCTTGCCAGGCTCTGCTGCACGGGCTCCATACTCTCAGTAGCTTACCGGGCTCTCCGAGAGGGGTGGAGGAATCGAACTCAGGTCGGCCACATGAAAGGCGAACGCCCAACCGCTGTGCTATCACTCCAGCCCAATAATAATAATTTAGGGTCTGGAAAGGTAATAGAAGATACAGGGCTTGCCCTATACCAGCCAACCTGGTTTCTATTACTGGCACCCCATATGGTCCACTGAGCACCACAAGTAGTTCCTGAGAGCAGAACCAGGAGTAACTCTCTAAGTATCACTGGATATGACCCAAAAACTTACAAAATTTTAATAATAGTAGTAGTAGTAGCAATACTAATGAAGGGCTAATTGGAAAAAAGAAAAATGGTTCTCTTTCAAGATGGCCTCGTTTGCCTTTCATTCTCCATCCAAACATGCCAGCTTAGAGTCTCATTCTATATGAAACTTGATCTGTCAAACAGTAATACAATGCTACGTCACTGGTCACTGATTACATAAACCCACTGTGCCACGGAGTAAAAATTTTCTGCACTTCAGCCAGTGTTTCAGGAGGGAACAATGGCTTACTCTAGAGAACTGGCTCTAGGAGTAAGGAAACAAACTTCTTTGGACAAGTTAGCGCTGCTCCGGACCAACAGCATTTCTAGCCCAATGACAAGTGCCAATACTAAATGACTTTTGTAAAAAGTCTAGAGTTGGGGTCATACCCACAGGAGCTCAGAGCTAAATGCATGTTCTATGTTCAGGGATCAACCCCTGGCATGCTCAGAGAAGACCATATGTGGTTCTCCAGGATAAAACTGGGCTGGCTGCCAATGAAGCAAGTGGCTTACCAGTTATGCTAACTCTCCAATTCCTAAAAGTTCATCTTCAAAATATATATTTAAACCTTGGTTTTTAGCATATGCTTTAGCTAGCAAGTTTTGCAGAACCTTGCAATTAGAGTTTTTTTTATTAAAATATATATCTACAAAGACAAGGCTGCTTCTCCTGGAAAGAAGCATAAAATGAGGTTCCCATAAGCATGCCACCGGACTTGATATGCCAAAAACAGCCACAACAACTGTCTTCATTTCCCTGATCCTGAAAGAGCCCCCAATACACCATCGGGCTACACTAACACCTTACAGGGATGAATGGAGTCTTTACTGGCGCCCACTCAAGCAAATTGATGAACAATGGGATGACAGTGATACAGTGATATGGTGATACAAAGGAAAGGACACTCCCAGATAAAAGAATGGTAATAGAGGAGAAAGCCATCAGGCACGAAACAGCACCTAAGGAGTATAGAAAGAACACCACAGCTATGTTCTCTTCTCAACAAAAGACTCCTGGGCCTGGCCTATGCTATAGAAATCTCTCTCCTTTGTAGAACCTGGCATGATAAGATCTCAAATTTCGTGGAATGAAGGAAGGGAGGACTGAATGCCAACAATGTCCATGCGTTGAATTACAAAATCTAAAATGAGATCACCATATCATATGACACTAACTGCCAAAAGAGAAATTACCTTCCTACTACTCCACTAGGACCAAATGAAAGAATTGGGCTCTGGGTTCCAATCATGATCCCTTGTTCCTGTTTGCTGTTCTAAATTTGATGGATAAATTTTATCCATCAAATTTAGAACAGCAATGAAGAACTAAGTCATCTAATACCCATGAAACACCTGAAGAACACCTAACTTTCAGAAAGTCCTCCCCAAAAAAAACATTAGCAGTAACTATTTAACTCATTCCCTCACCTTCTCTTCCATGTGTGTGTTAGTGAGTTTTTCTTCAGTCTCTAAAGTATTTGGTCATGGTGCTTATGGAGTCCTTGAAAGAAAGTAGTGTGAAGTAAGAAGGATTATGTCCTGGGGACAAGTTGCTGTGGGCACTTTTCAGCAGGCTGAGCCTCTCTCTTGGAGTGTGAGCCCAGTTTTCCTTCATTCATCAGAAACAAGACCCGTGAATGTACTGCTTGACACGTGATGTTCTTTCCAGCACAGTCCACACTGCTTGGGAAACCACTCCCCTCCTCTGAGAGGCCTTTTGTCTGGTCAAGACCATTTTCCCTGTGAGGCCACAGACAGCTTTCCTTTGTGTTCTGTTTCAGCGGAGAATGACAGCTCACTGACATGTCTAAAAACTATGGCTTATCTTTTGTAAAGCTACTGTATGAAATCTTTCCTAAAAATAGGAAAGAAAAAGTGATCCATTCTGCAAGTAAAGGGGGTTCACCCAGGATAATCAAGTGTCTAGAATGAGAATTACAGAGACTGACAGATTCAGCCACTCTCAAAAACACTGGGAATCACCAGTGGAGAGTGGGGGGGGTGGGGGGGCGGCAAACTGGAGGGAAGAGGTGAGTCAAATAAAGAGAAATAGTTGATGTTGATTAAAAGAAAAAAATTCTCCTTTCTCCTCCATGAAGACCTCATGGGGTCTCCGGAGCCTGAGTGGACACTAGGAGGAGCTGAGGATAACACAGCTGATGCTCTGAGAACTTCCCTTCTTAGCTTGTCCATCCATGAAATCACTGATCCATCCAATCATTTGATCTAATTTCATTAATTTAGACCTTTACTTGCCCTATTTTGGATACTGAAGCAATGAATAAGAAGGGGGGTCAGGGGACTGGCTGTCTTTATGAAACTTATATCTTTGAGAAAGAAAGACAAAACAACAATAGTAACACTCTCTTTCAAGGAACTGGAGCTCCTGTAAGCACATAAGTGGTGTACATATGTTGGATGGTGATGAGCACCACAAAGTCAGTCAGGAAAGAATCAGGAAAGCGATCCCAAGTAGGACAGCAGCCAGAGACAAGTAGGAGGCAAAAAAGCTAGTCAAAACAAGAAAAGAACAAATAAATATATCTGATCTCTGTTGGTTTGGTTCAGTTTCTGAAGGTTGATAACCATAAGTAATGTTAACCTTGAGTCTTAGGAAGAACAGGCCACCATGTGCCTTGGTCAAACCACTGCTATGGCTAGAACTCTTAGCCCCCACCAGCCCATGACTTTTATCTATGTATGCCTCCTTCTTCCACTAGTCCTTTATAAAACTCAGACTGAAAGCAAGGTTTTGGGGGAAATAAGTTTACCAGTCTCACATTGTTAGCACCTGAATAAACCTGTTTTTTTAATAATCACCAAAAAAAAAAGCAAATCAAAAGTGGTCTAAGGGAAAATACTCACAAAACATTCAAGTGTCTCAAAGTACATATTCTGTTGGGTTAATCGCACAGATCTCCCTAAAGTAGGAAAAGGAGATTAACTCAGAGAGATGATGTGGATAGTACAGCTTAAAAGGCAATTTTCTTGCACTCAGCCTACCCAGTTTCCATCCCCAGCGTCTCATATGGTTCCTGAGCACCAGTAGTAGTAAGCATAAGCACAGTTGGGTGTGGTCCAAAAAAAAAAAAAAGTAATAGAAGCAGTTAGGGAAATGTACAGCAATAAACATTCAATCCCAAGAAGATACCAACGAGAACATCAGTAAAAGAGGAAAGAAACAAAGAATTGTGATTTCTTGGAAGACAGAAAAAATGTTTATTCTAATAAACATTTAGCTTTTACTGTTCCTCTTTGACCTTTTCTTTTTTGTGCTATGGATATCACACTGTTGGTCACAATAACAATGCAGGGAAGGATCAGGACCAAAGTATAGTGGTGGGCACTTGACTTACACACAGCACACCCCAGCATTGCACATGGTCCCTCAAGCCCACCAGGAGTGATTCCTGAGCACAGAGCCAGGAGTAAATCCACAGGTATATTGGCTCTTCCCCTTGGAGACCCTGTGCCACCTGGAAAAGCGCCCCCCGCGTCCCGTGCCCGCCCGCGGCAGCGGGACAGCTCGGAGCACCCCCTCCCCGCCGGGCAGGTCCCAGTCATTCGCCCACCGCGCCTGATCCCGCCCTCCCGTGTCCGACAGGTATATTGGCTCTTCCCCTTGGAAACCCTGTGCCACCTGGAAAAGCGCCCCCCGCGTCCCGTGCCCGCCCGCGGCAGCGGGACAGCTCGGAGCACCCCCTCCCCGCCGGGCAGGTCCCAGTCATTCGCCCACCGCGCCTGATCCCGCCCTCCCGTGTCCGACAGGTATATTGGCTCTTCCCCTTGGAGACCCTGTGCCACCTGGAAAAGCGCCCCCCGCGTCCCGTGCCCGCCCGCGGCAGCGGGACAGCTCGGAGCACCCCCTCCCCGCCGGGCAGGTCCCAGTCATTCGCCCACCGCGCCTGATCCCGCCCTCCCGTGTCCGACAGGTATATTGGCTCTTCCCCTTGGAGACCCTGTGCCACCTGGAAAAGCGCCCCCCGCGTCCCGTGCCCGCCCGCGGCAGCGGGACAGCTCGGAGCACCCCCTCCCCGCCGGGCAGGTCCCAGTCATTCGCCCACCGCGCCTGATCCCGCCCTCCCGTGTCCGACAGGTATATTGGCTCTTCCCCTTGGAGACCCTGTGCCACCTGGAAAAGCGCCCCCCGCGTCCCGTGCCCGCCCGCGGCAGCGGGACAGCTCGGAGCACCCCCTCCCCGCCGGGCAGGTCCCAGTCATTCGCCCACCGCGCCTGATCCCGCCCTCCCGTGTCCGACAGGTATATTGGCTCTTCCCCTTGGAGACCCTGTGCCACCTGGAAAAGCGCCCCCCGCGTCCCGTGCCCGCCCGCGGCAGCGGGACAGCTCGGAGCACCCCCTCCCCGCCGGGCAGGTCCCAGTCATTCGCCCACCGCGCCTGATCCCGCCCTCCCGTGTCCGACAGGTATATTGGCTCTTCCCCTTGGAGACCCTGTGCCACCTGGAAAAGCGCCCCCCGCGTCCCGTGCCCGCCCGCGGCAGCGGGACAGCTCGGAGCACCCCCTCCCCGCCGGGCAGGTCCCAGTCATTCGCCCACCGCGCCTGATCCCGCCCTCCCGTGTCCGACAGGTATATTGGCTCTTCCCCTTGGAGACCCTGTGCCACCTGGAAAAGCGCCCCCCGCGTCCCGTGCCCGCCCGCGGCAGCGGGACAGCTCGGAGCACCCCCTCCCCGCCGGGCAGGTCCCAGTCATTCGCCCACCGCGCCTGATCCCGCCCTCCCGTGTCCGACAGGTATATTGGCTCTTCCCCTTGGAGACCCTGTGCCACCTGGAAAAGCGCCCCCCGCGTCCCGTGCCCGCCCGCGGCAGCGGGACAGCTCGGAGCACCCCCTCCCCGCCGGGCAGGTCCCAGTCATTCGCCCACCGCGCCTGATCCCGCCCTCCCGTGTCCGACAGGTATATTGGCTCTTCCCCTTGGAGACCCTGTGCCACCTGGAAAAGCGCCCCCCGCGTCCCGTGCCCGCCCGCGGCAGCGGGACAGCTCGGAGCACCCCCTCCCCGCCGGGCAGGTCCCAGTCATTCGCCCACCGCGCCTGATCCCGCCCTCCCGTGTCCGACAGGTATATTGGCTCTTCCCCTTGGAGACCCTGTGCCACCTGGAAAAGCGCCCCCCGCGTCCCGTGCCCGCCCGCGGCAGCGGGACAGCTCGGAGCACCCCCTCCCCGCCGGGCAGGTCCCAGTCATTCGCCCACCGCGCCTGATCCCGCCCTCCCGTGTCCGACAGGTATATTGGCTCTTCCCCTTGGAGACCCTGTGCCACCTGGAAAAGCGCCCCCCGCGTCCCGTGCCCGCCCGCGGCAGCGGGACAGCTCGGAGCACCCCCTCCCCGCCGGGCAGGTCCCAGTCATTCGCCCACCGCGCCTGATCCCGCCCTCCCGTGTCCGACAGGTATATTGGCTCTTCCCCTTGGAGACCCTGTGCCACCTGGAAAAGCGCCCCCCGCGTCCCGTGCCCGCCCGCGGCAGCGGGACAGCTCGGAGCACCCCCTCCCCGCCGGGCAGGTCCCAGTCATTCGCCCACCGCGCCTGATCCCGCCCTCCCGTGTCCGACAGGTATATTGGCTCTTCCCCTTGGAGACCCTGTGCCACCTGGAAAAGCGCCCCCCGCGTCCCGTGCCCGCCCGCGGCAGCGGGACAGCTCGGAGCACCCCCTCCCCGCCGGGCAGGTCCCAGTCATTCGCCCACCGCGCCTGATCCCGCCCTCCCGTGTCCGACAGGTATATTGGCTCTTCCCCTTGGAGACCCTGTGCCACCTGGAAAAGCGCCCCCCGCGTCCCGTGCCCGCCCGCGGCAGCGGGACAGCTCGGAGCACCCCCTCCCCGCCGGGCAGGTCCCAGTCATTCGCCCACCGCGCCTGATCCCGCCCTCCCGTGTCCGACAGGTATATTGGCTCTTCCCCTTGGAGACCCTGTGCCACCTGGAAAAGCGCCCCCCGCGTCCCGTGCCCGCCCGCGGCAGCGGGACAGCTCGGAGCACCCCCTCCCCGCCGGGCAGGTCCCAGTCATTCGCCCACCGCGCCTGATCCCGCCCTCCCGTGTCCGACAGGTATATTGGCTCTTCCCCTTGGAGACCCTGTGCCACCTGGAAAAGCGCCCCCCGCGTCCCGTGCCCGCCCGCGGCAGCGGGACAGCTCGGAGCACCCCCTCCCCGCCGGGCAGGTCCCAGTCATTCGCCCACCGCGCCTGATCCCGCCCTCCCGTGTCCGACAGGTATATTGGCTCTTCCCCTTGGAGACCCTGTGCCACCTGGAAAAGCGCCCCCCGCGTCCCGTGCCCGCCCGCGGCAGCGGGACAGCTCGGAGCACCCCCTCCCCGCCGGGCAGGTCCCAGTCATTCGCCCACCGCGCCTGATCCCGCCCTCCCGTGTCCGAACAGGTTAGGGGCGTGTCCTGTCATTGGGGGGCGTGGCCTTAAAAGTGGGCGTGGCCTGTTTCCGGAGCGGCGGCCGCTAACGCGGCCGCAGATATTTTTCCTACCATTCTACACATTGTCCTTTGGCTACAATTGATTGAACCCATTTCTCCGAAGAACTCCCTCATTATCTTAGTTACTATATGTTGATACTCAACTAACCTAGCCTATCCTAACTTCACAAAAACTGTCAATGAACACATCAACTTGCACAGAAAAGTACTTTGTCAAAAGAGCATAACCAAAAATTTTTAGTCGAGGTTCCTCCCAAGTTAACGAGAGCTCCAGATAGTAAAGCCCATAACAACATGAAGAAACTGAGAAAATCCCCACCACTAGGAGAGAGCCAAGAAAATATCTCACTAACCTCAGCAGCGACCTCCCAGAAATACACCCTCCTCTCAGATAGAGAATTCAGAGAGGAAATTGTGAGGATGATTCATGAACTCAACACAACTATGGAACGAACATCCAATAAATTAAGGGAGGATATGGATGCCGCATTGGAACGCTCCACCAAGATAATCCAGGAAGAAATGAGAGCAGAAATTTCAAAGCTACGAACAGAAGTCACACAACTAAAAGAATCAGTAGATGAAATGAAAAACTCCGTAGGAGCCCTCAATAGTAGAATGACTACAGCCGAAGACAGAATCAGTGAGCTTGAAGATGAGCTGCACAAAGCATATAGACAACAGCAAATAATGGCAAAAGACCTCAAAATGGCTCTAGAGCGAGTTAGAGTCCTAGGGGACGACCTCAGGAGAAACAACATAAGAATCATGGGAGTGCCGGAACCACACGGAACCAATCCCAATGAAAAAAACACCATTAAAGACATCATTGCTAAAAAATTCCCAGAGCTAGAGAATGTGGACATCCAGATACAAGGAGTCCGAAGGGTGCCAGCTAAAAGGGACCCAAATAGAAAATCCCCAAGGCATATCATAGTCACAATGATGGATGCCGTGGATAGAGACACAATACTGCAAGCAGCAAGATCAAAGAAGGAGATCATATACAAAGGTGCACCCCTTAGATTCACAGCAGACCTATCAGAAGAAACCCTCCAAGCCCGAAGACAATGGTGGGATATAGTGAAAAAACTTCATGAAATGAATGCCTCACCAAGAATACTCTACCCGGCTAAACTCTCAGTTAAACTTGAAGGAACCATACATTATTTCATGGACAAGCAACAGCTCAGGAACTTCATAGACTCAAGACCAAATTTAAAAGAAGGACTCAAAGGGCTACTATAAGACAAGGAAAAAGACCTATAAGAACAACAAACCCTACAGAAAAATGGCACAAAATCCAATGACAATAATCTCTCTTAATGTTAACGGGCTAAATGCACCAATCAAGAGGCATAGAGTGGCAAAATGGATTCGGAAACTAAACCCAACCTTCTGCTGCCTACAAGAAACACATCTGAATAGCCAGAACAAACACAGACTAAAAATCAAAGGATGGAAAACAATCCTGCAAGCAAACAGCCCCCTCAAAAAAAAAGCAGGGGTGGCCATACTAGTATCCGATAGCATTGATTTCAGGGTGAAAAAGATCAGAAGGGACAGCAAAGGTCATTTTATATTCATCAAGGGATATGTGCAACAGGAAGAAATCACACTCCTAAATGTATACGCACCTAATGAACGACCAGCGAAATACTTAAAAGAACTCCTAACAGAATTTAAGGAGGACATAACTAGCACCACGATAGTAGTTGGAGATTTCAACACTGCCTTATCACCTCTGGATAGATCGACAAGAACAACACTCAGCAAGGAAACGATGGCCCTGAAGGAAGAAATGGAGGAGACAGGGCTAATAGACCTATACAGGGCTATATACCCCCAAAAGAAAGAATACACATTCTTTTCCAGTGCACATGGAACATTTTCCAAAATAGACCATGTTCTGGGCCACAAGTTATTCCTTAATAGAATTGGAAAGATAGAAATTGTATCAACTATCTTTTCAGACCATGATGCACTGAAGATGGAAGTTAATCATGCACAGACTCGGAGAACCAAATCAAACACTTGGAAATTAAACAACTCACTATTGAACAATGAGTGGGTCACGGAGGAAATCAGGAGTAAATCCTGAACACCACCTCGCATGCCTTCCACCACCAAAAAAGAATAATGCATGGGATCGCACTCAATGATGTGTAATGGTGCCAGGGATGTTACTCAAGGCCTCACACATGCAAAGCAGGAGTTTTATTACTGAGCCTAGGATGCCAGGATAACAACTGGGATCTTTGGAAGTTCCTGGTACTTTATCTTCCAAGGAATTTACTTATTTTGTCTAAGGAAGACCAAGTAAGTGGCTTATAAAGGAGGACTAGACACATTATGCTGAATGCTATGAATTACATTAAGAGATGGGAATGGATTTAAGGACATGGAAGTCATAAGTCACTTTGGTAAAAAAGAAAAAGCTTTCAAGGATGAGGAGGAATATCTGAATGACCCTTCTTCACTTGATAGTTTCAGGAATTTAAAAGTGAGATCCTCATACTTTTATGTTTTTCTCCTGTTAGAAATATAGAAGTAACAAATTATATTAATCAGGGCTGAAGTTCTGCAAAGCACAACAGCAACAGTCTGCTACAGACGCAAGCAAAGAGATTTTAATGATGAGTAATAAAAATAGGAGGAAACAAAAAGATCTTAATGATGACTAATAAAATAGGAGGAAACAAATAAATGGAGACCAAAGGAATTCTCAAAAAGAAAGAGCAGGTGTGGGCCAGGGCAGGGCGTTTGCCTTGCACATAACCAACTGGGGTTCCATCCCTGGCACTTCATATGGTTCCCCAGCCCACCAAGACTGATCTCTGAGCACAGAGCCAGGAGTAATCCCTAAGTACCACTGAGGGGACCCTGACAACTGCCTGGTGTGGTCCAAAGAAACAAAACAAAAAAAAAGAGCAGAAGTTGTGAAATAAAGGAGATGCCTTTAAGTTTTTCAATTTGTGCCATCTTATTCATGGAAAATATGGGTGTTTTATATGTCAGTGAGCTAACAGAAATGCACTCAGGTGAGTCCCTGGTTGGATGTAAAAGGCTTAAAAGGTATCTAAGAACTGTTTAGCTCAAAGAATCTGACTCGTGTTAAAAGTTGGAAGAACTGAATCCAGTGTCGGAGAAAAAAGTGTAGAACAAAACTAACAAACTATGCCTATATGAAGGGGGTGTCAAGTTGACCAGGAAAGACCAGGCTAGGAACCAGGGAACTACTAAATTACACTCAGGTAAAAGACTAGGTTTTTCATTGTAATTTCCTTGTAACATGCACTTAAAGAAACGTAACCTAATTGCCACAGAAGGAACCACATTGGGGCTGGAGCGATAGCACAGCGGGTAGGGCGTTTGCCTTGCACGCGGCCAACCCGGGTTCTAATCCCAGCATCCCATATGGTCCCCTGAGCACTGCCAGGGGTAATTCCTGAGTGAAGAGCCAGGAGTAACCTCTGTGCATCGCCTGGTGTGACCCAAAAACCAAAAAAAAAAAAAAAGAAGGAACCACATTGACAAGTAAGCTCATCTCTGAGCTTCCGTTTATAAAACTACATAAGGAGCAAGTTACCTAGGTGGTTTATTTCTGAAATTGTCCAAGAAACTCTAAAACACTCCTGATTTAGAGTGTGGGTTTGGTCTAAGAATCCAATCACTTGCCAAGTTTGGTAAATTAGCTGGCTTTTAACTGTCTTTAGAAATCACAGCAGTGTATAAATTGTGTTGAAATAATGCTTCTAAAAACACAACTCAAAGCTAAATTCCTTCAAGATATTATCAACAGGTAACTGTATTTGCATTTGTTCTAACAGCTATAATATAACAATATGGGAAGCCAGACTGAAAACAAAGCTGAAAGCTAGAGGGGACTCACTAAGAAAAAGACAAAAAAAAAAAAAAAAGAACTGGAGCCCTGAATACACCTCACCTGAACCCCACCTGCCTCAGAAGATTTTACTTACAAGTCAATAAATACCCTTTGTTAAAGCCAACTTGAGTGGATTTTTTTTTAATTTCAGAAAAAGTATCCTCCACACCCTTACCATGTCAAAACTAAAGTAAAGAGTCAGACATGGCTTAGAGGTCAAGTGCATATGTGGGACCTTGAGTCCAATACCTAAAAAAAAAAAAAAAAGAAAGAAAGAAAAAGGAGTTACGGTTACGTGCTATCATTTTCTTCCTCCCCTAGAATGAGATTAAAATGTAGGTAAATAGGCTGGAGCAGGTTGGGCACTTGCCTTGCATGCAGCCGACCCAGGTATGATCCCTGGCACTGCAAATATGGTTGCTTGAGGCCTGCCAGAAGTGATTCCTGGGTGCTAGGAGTAATCCCTAAGTACAGAACCAAGAGTAAGCTCTGAGCATTGCTGGGTATAGCCCCCCCACAAAATAAAATTGTAGGTAAGGGTCTGGAATATGAATGCTAGAGTCCAGGGTTCAATTCCTGATAATTCATAGCCCCCTGAGCAATAGCAAGTGGACCCTAAGTATCACTAGATGTACCCCCCCCAAAAAAGATAAAATTTCAGATTATACTACCATACTTAAATTGGCTCCAACTTATTTGAAAACTTCCCTATGAAATATGTTTTCAGTCATGTCAGCCACTTCTAGGTATGGTCCAAAAAAGCCACCCCCACCCACTAAAAATGTGAACGTGTTACTAAATGTGAACCAGTAGGTCCATAAAAAAAAAAATTACTGGGGCTGGAGTGATAGCATAGTGGCAAGAGCATTTGCCTTGCATGTGGCTGACCCGGGTTTGATTCCCAGCATCCCATATGGTCTCCTGAGCATCGCCAGGGGTAATTCCTGAGTGCAGAGCCAGGAGTAACCCCTGACTATCGCCGGGTATAACCCAAAAAGAAAATAAAATGATTACTTGTAAAGTTACAAATAATCTCCATGGGTTATGTGTTAATGGTACATAAACATAAAGACTTCCGGTATTACTTGAGACTGCAAAATCTAGACAACAAATAAGCCATTGTATCCATGGTAACAGTGGCTTAACTTCTCAATGCACAGAATGGTAATTGCATTTCCTTTTTCTTTCATTTCTCACTGTTTCTAATCACCTTGGAAGTTAGGCATGACGAAGGGCATAAAGATTTCAACATGAAATTTCACATTGTATGGGTTTTTTTATTTCAGAAGACTTACATTTCTTTTTGCATTGTTTCCATGCTGTCCTAACTCAAAGTACACTAATGTGAAAGTTAATAATCTTTATTTTAATAGTAAGTTTTTGTTTTCTTGGTACATGCTATTAGAAATTAAAATTAGGGACAAGAGATCAAAAGCAAGTGGCTGTGTACATTCCCAAACCTGTGTAAAGCCATTAAGTCAATCCTGACCAGAAGGAAGTACAGGAAGGAAAATAATAATAACCAATGACATAATGAACACATAAATGTCATTTCTAACTGATATTTGAATTAAGTGATGTTAGAAAGATGACCACTGTGCCGTATGTGGAGAAAAGTACCTGGGTCAAAGACTAGGGATTCTTGGATTTATACCCAGGTGTACTAGCTCCCTATAAGCTTCTCAATGTCTTCAAACCTTTCTACTTCCTCTCCAGTTTCATAGCCAAAATCTATCTAGTAAACTGTCAGTATGGTACCAAAGTAAGTGGGAAAAGAAATAAGAACTCACAGGATCCTAGGATTCACTGAAAAGAAGTTACAAATGGCCTCAGATTTCTATGCTCATTTCCCTAAACTTCCCTGTCCATCATAAAAATCTTTACCACATATGACTCCTTTGGATGGAGGTCAGAGAAATGGTACAGCAGGTAAGGCACTTACATTATATATGACTAATAGTGGTTCCATCTTCAGCAATGCATATATGGTCTCAGGAGCACTGACAGACTGTGAACACATGGTTTTGGGTTTGGCCCAAAACCATCCAAAAAAATCCTTTGACTGTAAATAAATATCCTACATGGTCTCTCTCTTATTCTCCTTCAAAACCTAGAACTCCAACATCACCAAGTGAAAACAGTATGTCTTCGCAGTAATTTTTCCAATACTCTACCCCTTTAACTTCTTCACTGAGTTGTCCCATGATTGCATGCTCTTTAGATTTTTATATAGCCATTTTTTAATATTTTCATCTCTAAAATGACAACGTATTTTATCTGATAATGTATTCTAGATACATTTCAGCCCAGCAACTATTCTCTATTCCTGTATTAACCTCATTTTAATTTATTCTGGGGTGGGGGCAACCCTTATTTCATGGCTTAGAGGGTGAATTTTGGGATTGAAGTCTACAGCCAACATGAGCACACTTTATAGCTCTGGCTACAGTGATTGGCTCTGCATGATCTTATAACCTTAGCAGAGCCCATGAGATGCAAGTGAGATTTTTACCAGAATAAAACTAAAAAAGATTGTGCTCTTTCCAAGTGGCCAAAATATCAAATTATGTGCTCCATGAAGTCCCTGCACCAAAGAACAGCTTTGAAAAAGTCATCTCCCAACCAGAAAACACAAAACTAGAATAATCTGTATGATGTAGGTAGAACCCACATTTTATATCAGGTTGAATGAGTGAAATTATGACCTAGGAAAATAGCAAATAAATGTGATTCAACCTAAGTTACATGTTTGCAATGATGTACTGCAATAATTTCTTTTACTCCCAGCAGCTTAATTAGGTACCTATCACTTACATAAGTAAAAATACAGACTATTAAGTAAGGTTGCCGTAGCCTCAAAAATAATATACCAAGGTCCTCCTTTTTTGTTCTGTTCTGTTTTGTTTTGGAGCCACAGAGCCATAAGTAAGCCCTGAGCATCACAGGGTGTGGTACAATGCCTCCCACCTACAGAAGGGTGTAAAATATTGAGCCAGTAAGATAATACAGGAGTTTGGGTGTTTGCCTTACATGTGATGATTCCAGTTCAATCCCTGGCATAGCATATGTTTCCCCCAAATACCACCAGGAGCATAGAGACTAAAGGAATCAGAGGTCTCCTGGGAGTTGCCCAAAAACTGAAAAATAATGATAACAACAATAAGTACAAAACACTGTGTTACTACACAAAGTCATACTCCCAGGGAAACTTTGGGGACAGGGGAATACCGGAAGTCGTATGTGTTATCCTTTAAAAAATCCATAAGCTCCTTTGTCCTTTGCAATTAGACTTGATATTCACTATCAAAACAGAAAGAAATTGCTTAGGGAACATTTTTGTGAGCCCATATGAAATAGAAGAAGCACCAAAGAAATGCCTCAGCCATTTCTATTAACTACCAAGGCTAAAACATGTTTAATCTGGTAAGATTCTCTCCAAATGATTAGTTTTGTGTGTATGTTCTTATCTTAAGAGATTTGGAGCCACACCCAGCATTAATCATGACTTATTCCTGGCTCTGTGTTCAGAGGCACATGTGTGGTGCTGGAGATAGAACTGGAATCATCGGCATGCAACACAAGTGTTTATTTGATCTCTCAGGGCCACTCTTAGACTTTTCAATGCAAAGTCACAATCCATTTTCATTGTGAAATCGAATTCTCTTTATTTCATTTATTCTCTAAGAATATCTGCTTGTTTGGGGGCCACACCCAACTATATTCCGGGAGTCCACATAATGCTAAGATCAAAGCCAGGACTCCTTCATGCACAGCATGCATTCCAGCTCCATCAGCATCTCCACAGCCCTAAGATTTCTATAGTGATGCTTCTGACTCATTAGTATACCCCAGACACTATATTTTTATCTGTGTTTGTGAACCATACCTGGTGGTTGGTACTCGGGACTTACTCCTGTCTCTGCACTCAGGAATCACTCCTGGTGGGCACAGGGGAATGGTCCCCTGTGGTGACGGAGATCCAGTACTCTGGTCAGCTGTGTACAGGCCAATGTGTTCCCTGCTGTGCTATTGCTTCAGCCCTTGTAGACACTAAATATTAATGTTTGTGGAATATGCCACAGTGGTGACAACTTCTCATTATCAAGATCACAAAGTTAGTACGATATATTACAATCATGGATATGCCAACAAAGCCTTCATCAATAATACCTAAACTGAATAGTTTCACAGTATCTTTTTGGTTGTCACACTTCTTACTTATATTGTTCTCTTTACTAGTACTTGAGGGAGATCCCTTTGCCAATATTGTAATGTGCTTCTACTCTCAGCAAATAAGTCTACGTTTTTTTTATCTTGTTATTACAAATGGGGGCAAAAAAATTTAAACTTCTTCAAAACCTATCTATGTTCTTAGAGATTTACTTAGAGTACAGACAATGGTAACTATAATATAATTTCTTTTTGTTTTGTTTTGGGGTGACACTGCTATTATTCAGGGGTTATTCCTGGTTCTGCACTCAGGGTTCACTCCTAGCGGTGCTCAAGGGAACATGAGATGCCATAGACTGATCCAAGTGAGCCATGTGTATGTCAAGTTCCCTATAACATAATTTAAGTGGATAAGGATGAATCCAGGGACTAGAGCAATAGCACAGTGGGTAGGGCATTTGCCTTGCACGATGACCCAAGTTCGATTCCCAGCATCCCATATGGTCCACCGAGCACTGACAGAAGTAATTCCTGAGTGCGTAAGCCAGGAGTAACCCTGTGCATCACCAGGTGTGACCCAAAAAGCAAACAAAAAAAAAAAAGAATGAATCCACATGAGAAAATATTCACCAGAAAGCCTACTGACAGACCAAATAAATGGGTCTGTGGCATTTTTTGTTTTTAGACCATACCTGGCAGTGCTCAGAAGTTATTCCTGACTCTGCACTCAGGGATCACTCCTGGAGGGCTCCTGCAGGGCTCAAGTGCTGGGGATTGAATCCTGGTCAGTTGTGTGCAAGGCAAACACCCTACCTGCTATACTATCTCTCCAACCCCAGTTTACAGCATTTTGATCTTCCCTTCAGCTTGGTTCTTATAGTCCTTTGAAAAGGGGCGTCTCAACTAGAGATGGAACACAAGACCTTTCCTGAGAAAGGAATTCTTCTGGATGAATGAGAATCACAAAGTCATTGAGTTGTCTATGAAATGTTCAGAGTTAAAACCTATGAGAAAGTCTCTTTGGTCTGTTTGCTTGCTTGTTTTTGGGCAAGGCAAGTGAACTTCTTACTATACTAAACTATCTAAGTTTGTATACTTAGTATATTAAACTATACTAAGCCTGCTATACTATACTATCACTCTAAAGCCTACGTGAGTTTTAAAAAATTTATTTTTATTTTTAATCTCTTAGTAGAAAATTTAATCCTTGAGGCAGGAGAGATAGTACAGGGGTTAAGGCACTTGCCTTGCATGAGGCAGATCTTGACTTGATCACGAGAACTGTGTGGTTTCTTGAGGGCTGCCCTGAGCACCAATCCCCTCCTCCCTCAACAAAAAAATTCCCTTACAAAAAAAAAATCCACCAATGTCATCTTTTAGACTTTGCCTATCAGAAAATCCAAATCAACAGAAAAGCAATTCTCAACCAACAGAATTGGAATTAGAGGACAGATATCTTTAAAAAAAAAAAAAGTAAATGGAGAGATGGAATGTGGAGACTTCCAGTTCCATAGTTGTTACAGGTCACATACCCTTAGGCAAGGCTCATAACTCTGCCTCCCTCCTAGTCCTTCAGTCCGCACCTTCCTCCACCCTCCCCTCTGGCTAATTTCCCTATCTAGAAAATAATATAAGTAGACTAGTTAATATTAAGGTCACCTCCAGCACTAAAAGTCCAAATTCCTATTAGACAGGACAGGCACATGACTGAAGTGAATCTATCCTGCAACTCTTCAACAAGACTAACAAGAAATAATTTCAAATAGAGAAATAAAAGACCATTGCTATAAAATTAAAATAGCTCTAACAGTGCTATAAGAAAAAAAATAATAAACATTTGTTACTTACCACCCACTGCTTTTAAATGTATAAACTTTGGGGCTGGAGAGATACAGTGGGTAGCAAAAGATGTGGCCAACCCACCTGAGATCTCCAGCATCACATTTAGCCCATTAAGAATTGCCAGGGGGCTGGAGCGATAGCACAGCTGGTAGGGCGTTTGCCTTGCAAGCGGCCGACCCAGGTTCGATTCCCAGCATCCCATATGGTCCCCTGAGCACCGCCAGGGGTAATTCCTGAGTGCAGAGCCAGGAGTAACCCCTGTGCATCGCTGGGTGTGACCCAAAAAGAAAAAAAAAAAAAAAGAATTGCCAGGACTGATCTATGAGCAGAGCCAGGAGTAAACCCTGAGCACACTCAGATGTTGCCCAAAAACCTCCCCAAAATAAATAAAAAATAAATAAATGTATAAAGTTCCCCCAACAGTGTAATTGTATTAAAATCCAATATTATAAAGGACAAATTCAAACTTTTATTGGGCAAAAGAATATGACTTTGGGCCAAAGAGATAATATAGGCTTCAGCTGCTAGCCTTACATTTGGTCAATATGGCTTGATCCCCAGCATCGCATATGGTCCCCCAAGCCTGAGGATATTCCTGAGCAGAGAGCCAGGAGTATCCCCTGAGCAGTGCCAGGTGTGCTGTATCCCCCAAAAAAATAAATAACTTTAAGACTAATATAATATTCTTTAAAAAAATTCTGGAATCTGGAGATATCTCAGAGAATAGTTAACAAAAAATACTCAAAGACTTCTTCAGGCATTTAGAAATTGGTAATATTAATAGTAAGCAAAATAGTATGTAACTTCACTGTATCACTGTCATCCTGTTGCTCATTGATTTGTTTGAGCGGGCACCAGTAACGTCTCCATTGTGAGATTTGTTACTGTTTTTGGCATATCAAACACGCCACGGATAGCTTGCCAGCTTTGCCGTGCTGGCAAGATACTCTCGGTGCTTGCCAGGCTCTCCAAAAGGGGCAGAGGAATCAAACCTGGGTCAGCATGCATGCAAGGCAAATGCCGTACCTGCTGTGCTATTGCTGCCTCTGTACTATTTAAAAATTGTATTAAGAAAATAATTAAAATTGCTACCAGGCTGTTATCCATCTACATACGTATCTGCACCATGCTAATCACTTTGTTTCATTCACAAGATGACATAGATCTGTTATTATCAAATACATTATAAACTATCTGAAGCATGCAAAATTAAGTGACTTCTCCAGATCACAAAATAACAGCTTCGTCCCCCATTTTTATTCATAAAAAGCAATATACAAAATGAGGGAAATGGAAATAGTTTGAACCTACATATAGTCTAGACTCTTTACAAAATAGTTTGCCCTTGATCACTTACCTACAATGTAGTACTAAAACAAGGGCATTTACATACTTATCTGTCATTCAGAATCAATATACAGCAGGAATCTAGAAATCTCCACTTACCAGCAAAGGACATACGGAGGACAAGTAAGTTAACCTAATTAAGTAGAAAAACTGGGAGTGAAGATTGAAGTTCAGGTGAGAGAAACCCGAACAGTTTCTAGAAAAAAAGTTTGTAAAAAAAAGTTGTATAACAGCAGGTAGATTTGACTTAAGTAGCCAAGACTTACAAAATGCCCTGGCATTTAGTAACCTCTACACATGAATGGTGTCTCGGCAAGCATGGCATTGTTAGTACAAAAAAAAAAAGAAAGAAAGAAACAGAGAGCCACATACTCCAGCAGTTCAATTCTAGTCTCTGGCGTCAATCTCGTACATCTTGTACACCTCAGTTATTTTCTACCAGAATGACCCTATGTTAATTACTTCATTTCTCTGAGTATTCATTTCTCATCTATGAGTTAGGGATTGGTAAGAGTTTCTGAAAAAGGCATTACAAAGATTGCCATATTAAAGCCAGTATAGCAATTTGTCCGAATTAAACCATGTATCATGTATGAGCCATCAGTGATATGTAGTGCTGGCATCAATATGTTAAATGAGTAAATACTTCGTTTGGGGTTTGTTTTCTTTTTTTGGATACAGCTGGCAGTGCTCAAGGGTTACTGCTGACTAGGTGTTCCTCCCAGCTCAGTGCTTAGAAATCACTGCTGGCAGTATTCAGGGGACCAGAAAGTGCTAGAGATCAAATTCAGACCTCCCACATGCAAAGATTGCACTCAGCCCCTTGCACGGTCTCTTGGGTCCCAATACCTAGAACAAGACCTGCACATAGGATACGGAGCGTGTTCTCTGTGGAGAAAACATTACCTACGTTAAGATCATTTGAAAGAGGGCATACTCACATAGCTTTCATTACAGTACTATCGTCTGATTAGCTGTTGTTAATCACTAACAATGCCTATTTATAAATTAAATGATCATTGGTCTTGGAAAATACTATATATATGCATATATTGGTCTTGAAAAATACTAAATATGTGCATATATATGCATATATATGAGTTCCTAACTAGTTAAGATTGGGTGCAATCTATTCCCAAAGGGAGAAATACCATATTACTACATATATTGGCCCGGGGGTGGGTGAAGGGGTGTTCTGTACTGAGGCTAGAGCTGCAGGACCCTGTGCTTCTGGGGCCTACCAAGCTGGGCTACAACTAGTGGGCAAGAGGAATGCTGTGTGGCACCAGTATGTTATCAGGTCCTCACACACTCCAGGCATGAGCCATAACCCCGGTCTCCCATGACACATAGTTTTATACTTTATCATAGAGCACAAGATAGGTCTAAGTAAGAGAGAGGGGCTGGAGCAAAAGCACAGCAGGTAGGGTGTTTGCCTTGCACAAGGCCGACCCAGGTTCAATTCCCAGCATCCCATATAGTCCCCTGAGCACTGCTAGGAGTAATTCCTGAGTGCAGAGCCAGAAGTAACCCCCGTGCGTCGCCGGGTGTGACCAAAAAAGTTAAAAAAAAAGTAAGATAAGACTATTTGATAACTAAACCATCAACCTATGAGAACATCCATTTCAGCTGCATAAGGAGAATTCAGATATAGTGTAGATAAATCCCACCACTTTGCAAGGCACTGAGAAGACCATAAACTTAATCCTATGGAAATTTTTGTATGTATGTATGTATGTATGTACATACATACAGGGTCCAACCCATCCACAACAATATCATCATCATCATCATCATCATCATCATCATCATCATACATCTCCTATCTGTATTATCAACTCCAGGAAAAGAATAATTTATGCTTTCCCCCTGCCACGCCTTCCATTTTCACAAAACCAGTGGGTTTGCTGGCGTTTCCAAACTTCTTCCAGCAAGTCTGAAATGGGTAACTGCTAGGAGTTGCTGTATAATTCCTTAGTTGATTCGCTCTAAGGAGCTTATGCTAAGAATTGAGGGAAGAAAGCAGATTAACCATTTGAATACATGCCACTGCCCATCCACAATCCCTCCCCTCTCCCCCCAGAAATGGGGGCTTCTACCTTCCCCACCCTCAACCCCAATATGTGATCTGGGGAAATCAATGTATTGCTTTGGCTAATCCTGCAACAATAGGGGGTTTCATTTTCATTGTAGGGCAATTAAGTTGTCCGACGGGAAGGACAGAGCAGGAGGGGGAGACGCGGGGGGCACTCTCCTATCCCCACAGACAGATTAGTCCCCGTGGAGGCAGCAGTGTCCGCGTTCTGTCTGTCTGGTGGTCGGTCACAAGCAGCTCCCGGCTGCTACCTAGCAACGCAAAGCCAGGCAGAGATCTCGCGGGTTTCAGGCCTCAGCCTGGCGCTTCCATTCATCCTGCTGGTTCTAGCTCTACTCTCCTCCCTTCTCTCTCTCTCTCTTCTCCTTTTAACTACCTCTCTCGCTCTCTCACTCTATCTCTCTCTCCCTTCCTCCCGCTCCATCTCTCCCTCTCACTCTTCCTTCTCTCTCTTTTCCCCCTGCTCTCTCTTCTCTCTTCTACCCTCATCCTGTCCACTGGAGTCTCCGTCGCCGCTCTTTCCTCGCTCGTGTGTTTGTAAATGCAGAGTCCTTCCGACGGCCAAAGAACTGAACGCGCTCCACGGAAACTTTCTGCATTGCAGCGTTCGGGGCATTCATGCACACAAAAGCCACCGTCCTCCACCCACCCCCCCCCCCCCACCCGCCCCGCGCCAGCCTCCGGCTGGAAAGGCAACCCCTTCAAGAAAACGCAGCCCGAGCTCGGCTGCGCTCTCGGCCAATCCCACCTCCAGGCCTTATCTCAGCTGGTAAATGATCTGTACCGAGATGTGGTCTCTTGGGGGGTCACCGCCCTACCGAGTTTAGCTAGTGCCTGCAGACGACGGCTGGGGAGGGACTGGAGCGGAGGGGGGGCGGGAGGGGGAGCTGAAGTTCGCAGGCCAGGGCGCGCCAAGGGAGTTCGGGAGCACTGCAGGTGGAAAACCGCGCGCCTAGCCGTGCCCAGAACCACTCAGACCCCCCACCCCCGAAAAAAAGCAAGGAAAGTTTGGGGGGCAAGAAAAGACGAGCAGATTCCGGACTCGCTGGAGAATCTCGTTCTCCGGGTTCCAACTGCAAGGTGATTTCCTAAAAACAGTCAGAGCTGACCCCCGTGGGAACAAAGACGGGTGCCCATGGGGTGCGCTGTCACCGAAACCGGCGGGGCTGCCTTCTCAAGTTTGCCAGGGCTCAGTTCGCTGGGGCGCTACCGATAGCCCCCTCTCCGAGCAACCTGAGCGTCCCCCGGGAAAGCCGCTTTGGCGCCGCCACCGTGCCCCCCGGCCCCTCTGCCCCTTTCACCAACACCCCCACCGCGTCCCCTCCTGCCCCCCGCAGGGCTGAGACAGACGGGCGCTTACCTTGGCCACTGGCCGGTTCCAGACAGGAGGCAAAAGCCAGCAGCAGCGTGCACGCCGCCGCCGCTGCCCGGCTCCCCATCCCCGCCACGGTCCCGCGCACCGGCCTCGCCTTTCCTGCCCCGGGAGGTGGGCGCGCGTCGCACTCGGCACCAGCCGCGCCTCAGCTGGCGAGCGCTCCTTTAGGCCAACAATTCAGCTGCGTCCAGGTAACTGCAAGCGGGTCCCCGCGCCCGGGGCATCCCGTTTTCTAGCCGCGCCAGTCCCCACCCTCCCGACCGTGCATAAAGCCCTTTAGACCCGACCGCCCCGGAACTAGCATGCGGGAATCCAATGGGGCAGGCCCCCTGCCGCCCGGCCCGCCCCCTGCACTTTGCAGCGCGGGCAGGAGTGCGGGCTCGGACACACCCGAGCGCGCTCCAACACGCGCTCTTCGCGCCGGCCGGGTCACGAACATGTGCTCGGGATCGGGCTCCCACATCCACACAGACACCTCAAAACAGCACTCCCACCTCAGTGGCACTCACACAGTGTCGTGCACGCTTAGCCGCGCGCGCCTCTGTTCCGTAAAAGCGGACACCCCGGAGCGACACATACACTCGGCAGCACGCGCGGCCGGACCTCACGGGCACTCACGCGGGCCCGCGCTGCGCTCGCCTCTCCCCAAGACTGTCCTCTTCCCGGGGCTAGACACAGGCTGAGAAACTAAGTGAGCAGAGGAAGTGGGGTGGCGTGGGGAGGATACGGACAAGAAGAAGGAAAGAAAAGTGCAGAAATGAAAAAAGAAAAGCAGGGACCAGCAAGACGCGCGAACTCCATTCTAACTCTAAACTCTTGTCCCAAAGGATTGGGGCACCGAGCTGGGGAGCGGGAGGGGGTGGGGGAGGGTGCGTCTTTACAAATTAGGGAGACCGGGGCGTGGATGGATGTTTTTAGCTTTTCTAAAGCACAACCACAGCTACAGGTGTCACGGCCAGAACGCACTTCTCACACGCCTGTATATCCGGAAACTTGAAAAGAAAGATCGTGTCTACTCCATGAAGCCAAAGGGGCACTATATACCGGGGGAAAACCCAAGTTCAAAGAACCCCTCTCCCTTCTTCTGGGTCACGTTGGAGCGGACTGCTGGGCGGCAGGCGTCCAAGAATACCTAAGGTGGACGCACCCTACACGCACGCTTGGACGTGACGCCAGAGCAGAGGGGTCGGTGAGCCCTACCAGCCGACCCTGTAGGGAGAAACGGCCGTTTTTTTCCGAACCTGGGGCCGGGGTCGCCCCGGAATCACACGCCCCGATCCCTGGGTCGGTTTGGCAGCGGGGCCTCCGGATGCGAGTTCAGGTTCAAAGAATGAGGAACGCTTTCTCTCCGTGGGAGGAGCGTGGGGCGTGCAGCAGTCCTTCCTGAGTACCGGGGGCGCCCGGGCGGGCAAGGTGCCGCCGCCTCGGATTCCGGGGACCAGAACTGACAGCGCCGCCTTTTCTCTCCGCAACACCGAGCTTCCAGGCTCGGTTGATTGCACACAGTCGGGATCTTTACCGTGGGCTTTTGAGTTCGGGGAGGCTCTGCGGAGGCTGGGGTGGAGGTGCGGGGGAGGGGGGGACTGAGGGCGTTAGAAGCTAGGTATTGTTTTTTTAAGACAAAAAGTAGAAAGCAGAAAATAGAGTCTTTAAGGAGTGTTGAGAGAGGGCGGGAGCTTTGCGAAGTTGGAAACGCGGAGTTCCAGGCTCTGAACGGAGTCACCAGGACGCTCTTAGCCACTCTGAGCCGCACCGAGCGAGAGGCAGAATCGCGGCCGGCTGGGGGGAGGGGGCTGGGCAGTGAGCGGGACTAGCCAAGTGGCAGGAGAGGAGCGGCGGCGAGGGGGCGCGAAGCTGCACTTTAGTCTGGGCGGGTGATTTATGCCGGTTCCGGGCGGCCGGGGCGATGGTACGAGACCGCTCCGGGGTCAGGTCGCTCTGACGCGGGCCAGGACCGAGCTGCAGAGTCAGTGAGCGTCCCCGCGCCACAGGACTACAAAGAGCGAGCGATGGGGGCCGCGTGGGGATGAGGGGTGGACGTGCTAGGAGGGGACTGGGGACTGCACGCGTGGGGCAGGTGCGTGCGGGGCCGGGGACCGCGCGGCGCCCGGGGCGCGCTTGGACACGTGCAGCTGCGGTCCCGGGAGCGCTGGGCTGGTCTCTGTGTGCGAGCTCGCGCGCGCTTGTGTGTCCTTTCACTGTGGCAGCCGGGCCTCCAAACATTCCTTTCTGCACTGAAGAGTTCTCCTCATTGTTGTTGTCTTTGTGCTCCAGTGTTGCCAACTTACTGGAATTCCTGTCGTGGTTGCACAGCGGGGCTCAGGCTGACCGCTGGAGCCAGCTGCGTTTGTGTACGAGGCCGACCCCGCCGCCGTTAATCCTAGAATAACGCCGAAGACTCCGGAAAGAATAGAGGGAGACTCGGAGGGAGGGGAGTTGGAAAAGGGTGGGTTTGGGGAGCCCACTGACGGAGCACGATCCATCATGCCCCCGACACTGTGTGTAAAACTTCCACATCTACACAGTTTTCCACTAGAAAAGCCCATTTTCTCTATGCAGTCCCAAACTCGTGCCACTTTGAGAACAGTCATCTTTTCATCTTTTGTAGCCTCCTCTGGATGCAGTTTTCTTTTCTTTCCTGTTCTTTTCTTTCCTTTTCTTTCCTTTCCTTTTCTTCTTGTGCCAGGGATTCAACTCTGGGCCTCACAAACGCAGGACAGGCTCTCTAAGGCTCAGCCACACCCAGACTCCACCTTATGCGTTTTTCATACCAGAGAATGCTCTATTCACAACAATGTAAATAGAACAACTGGGAAAGACCAGATTAATTCGGTTGTGATGTAATCAGCTATGTTTCTTTATTTTTTAAACTTTTGCTTTGCTTCGTTTATGGGCCACACCCAGTGGTACTTAGGGGTTAATCCTGGCTCTGCATTCAGTTATCACTCATGGTAGGCTCTGGGATCATATGGGATGCTGGGATGGAAACCAGCTCTTTGATCTTTTGCTCAGCTTTGGCTAATCAGCTGTTCAGAGAGCTTATTGATTTTTTTAAAATATTATTTACTGTGGGGGGAGGTATATCATGATTCTTGGTGGTGGAATATGTGCACTGGTGAAGGGATAGGTGTTTGAGCATTGTATAACTGAGACTTTAACCTGAAAGCTTTATAACTTTCCACATGGTGGATTAATAAAAGAATTTTTAAAAAATAAATAAATAAAATATTATTTACAAAATTCTTCATTAATGTAAATTTTTTCGCTTTGTTTTTGGGAGACACCTAGCAGTGCTCGGGGATTATTCAGGGTATTATATGGAATACCAGGAAGTGAACTGGGTCATCTTCATGAAAGGCAAATACCTAACCCGGTGTATACTAGGGCTCTGACACCTGTATCAACTATGTATCTATGTAATACAAAAGAATAATTTTCTTATTCTCTACATTCTTTGGTCTATAATAAGCAAATAGGACTTTGCAACAAAGTTAACCAAAAAATTGAAAAGTGATGAAAAGTACATTTACTCTAGTAAATTTATATTAGTTTATTTCTTGATATATTTTTACTTGTATATATTATTTTTTGCATCCTAATACCAAATTACTGGAAATATTTTTGGATTTTTTCTGTCTCCTGCTATAGGCATAAAGGTAGAAACCCTCCATTAGTAAAATCCAGAACTTCAGTTTGCTCCTCAAAGGCAGGTTTGTTTCTGATTGCGAAAAAACAACTTCCCACTGGACAGCCCCAATACAATGTCCTTAAGACCTCAAACTTAACAATGTACCTAAAACCAAATATTCTGTATTTTGTTTTGTTTCCATGGTGCTGAGAATCAAACCTGGAGACTTATAAATACAAAGCTAGCACTCCACTGCTGTTTCCCAGTCTGTCTTCAGTGGTGGGGTATTTTTTGGTGGTTCTCTCTCTCTCTCTCTCTCTCTCTCTCTCTCTCTCTCTCTCTCTCTCTCTCTCTCTCTCTGTCTCTCTCTCTCAGTAAAGGGCACCATCTTCCAACTGAGAGGCCAAAGCCACCATCAGCATTCTTGACAACCCTCTTTTCCCAGCCCATATGAAATTGTAAAATTCTCTTAACCCAAGTTTCTTAATCTAATCGCTTCTTTTACAAACTAGTTCTCCTCTTTCTCTCAAACTCACTGACAGTATCCATCAACCTTTCTCACTTGAATTAATACCAAGAACTTTTTGACAGACTTCTTGCTGTCTGCTATGTTCTGTTTTGGTTTGAGTTTTTTTCCAGGTTTGTTTGTTTGTTTGTTTGTTTTGGTTTTGGTTTCTTGGGTTGGCCACACTGTGCTGTGCTTAGGGCTTAGTCGTGGCTCTGTACTGAGGCAGGGCTCTTAGCAGACCACATGCAGTGTCATATGTGGATCACATACAAGGCAAATGCCTAACCCCCTGTACTATCTCTCTGGTCCATTGCTGTGACTTTTGGGTCTTCCCACCTAGTCACCTATTTTCCATTCTGCAAGCAGATGACCCACAGGGATAGTTCCATCAAACTAGTATTCTCAAACAAAAGTTATTGTTCATCCAAGGGGCCAGAGCAGTAGTACAACAGGTAGGGCATTTGCCTTGCAGGCAGCCAACCCAAGTTCAATTGCCGGCACCCCTTATGGTCCCCCAAGTACCACTAGGAGTAATTTCTGAGTGCAGAGCCAGAAGTAACCCCTAAGCATCTTTGGGTGTGACCCAGAAAGAAAAAGTTATTGTTCATGGGAGTATTATTAAGTTAACTTAGTGAGACAAAATTGATTTTCAAAGGGAATAGAACAGAATAGAAAGTAGAATTACTTTCATGTGGAAAGAACATTCATTGCTTTTACAAAACTGCTGTTTCAGGGGGGGAAATATTGGGTTACTATGGAAAATATAATTTTATCATGCATTGCACTAAAACATTTTTATGGAAAGATCAAAAAGACAGTACATGAGTAAGGAATTTATTTGCCTTGCATGTGGCTAACTAACACTGAATATGGACCCTGAAGCAACACAGGCATGACCCTTAAGCTGAGCCAGAAGTAGCCTCTGAACACCATCAAGTATGGCCCAAAAGCCCCCAAAAAATAAAATAACAGAAACTTTTATGAGACTGAGAAAATAACTCAAAAGCTGGAGCACATTTAAGACCTCATACCTCATGATATCCCAATCAATTATAGGAGCAGCTAACTACTGAGCACCAAAGCCAGGTATAGTCCCTGAACACTGCAGGGTATATATGCCTCAGAGGAATAGCACAGCGGGTAGGGCATTTGCCTTGCACACAGCAGACCTGGAATCAATTCCTCTGCCCCTCTCGGAGAGCCCAGCAAACTACTGAGAGCCTGGCAAGCTACTGAGAGTATCCCACCCGCACGGCAGAGCCTGGCAAGCTTCCCTTGGCATACGTTACTGGTGCCCGTTCGAGCAAATCGATGAATAATGGGATGACAGTGATACAGTAATAAAAGAACGTATTTCCTACAAATTTCTTGTTTGTTGAAAAGAAAATATAGTAACTTTAAGTGGAGAAACTCAGGAGATATTTTAATAGTATTTGTTACTTACGTATGGCAAGGGCCACAATTAAAGAGCTGACTACCACTGAAAAGAGCTTATTATACTTATAGATCTCCAGAGAAATGCAGGTCACGGAGCCAGAGAGTTGACATAGTGGATAAGGCACTTGCTTTGCATACAGCTGAATAGCCAGCACCCATATGATCCTCTGAGCTCACCAACAGTGATCCCTGAATGCAGAACCAGAAGTAAGCTCTGAGCACAACTGGGTGCCTCTCATAAAAAAAAAATAGAAATTTAGGTCACACCATGGGGCAAGGCTGCTTGGGTAAATGGGTGTTGAGGAGGCACACAGAGACAAACATCTGAGAGGGAAAGGAAGGAAGAGTGGACAGGGACCACTTACAGTGGTCCTTACAGTGAAGAAACTGGCAGCAAAGAAAAGCAAATTTAGACATTTGGGAAACAAATGAATGAAGAAGACAAAGAGGAAAGTCAAAAGAAGATGAAAAAATATATTTTCAAGCTGTCCACCACAAGCTTGCACCCAGCAACTGCAGGTAGGCTCAAGAATCATAATTACAGAAACTAGAAAAAAAGCAGTAAATTAGCATGGTTTTGTTGACCAAAACACATAACCTGATGAGGCCAGAGAGATAGTACAGTGCTTACTCTGCATGTAGCTGACCCAGGTAAGGTCCCCAGCAGTGCATATAATCCTCTGAGCCCTGCCAAGAGGGATCCCTGAGCACAGAGCCAGAAGTAAGCCTTGAGCAACACCAGATATGGCCCCAAAATGAAAAATCAAAACAAATGGAAATCCACATAACTTGAATTTAATACAGAGTCAGCAGTATACAATCACAAACTGAGGTACAGTCTATAAAATCACCAGTCTGTTTTTAAAAATAACAAGACCATGAGTGACAAGAAAGGCTAGAAAAATGTATTAGGATTGATAATTGCAGGAGTTGAGGGATATGCCTTGCACACAGTCAGTCCAGGTTTGATCCCCAGATGGTCCCCCAACACTTGAGCACAGGCTCTGGAGTAGCCCCTGAGCACAGCAGGTGTGACCCAAAAGCCAAATATATGAATACATTTTTTAAAGGAATACTCTGAAACAAGTTAAAGATATAACTAAACACAATATATAGATTTGAGGTAGACTTAGTCTGATTTTTTTTTTTTTTGCTTTTTGAGCCACTCCCAGCTATGCTCAGGAGTTACTCCTGACTCTGCACTCAGGAATGACTCCTGGTGGTGCTAGGGGGACCATATGGGATCCCGGGGATCAAACCCAGGTCGGCTGTGTGCAAGGCAAATACTCTACCCGCTGTACTATCTCTCCAGCCCCTTAGACTAATTTTTAAAAGTAGATGTAAAGGAATTATTGAAAATGAAGAGCATTTCTAAATGAATGGTCAGTTAGATTATATATAATCTTGGGCTGGAGCAATATTACAGTGCGTAGAGCATTTGCCTAGCTTGATACTGACAATACTGACCTGGTTTTGATCCCCAGTACCATTTATGGTCTCCCGAGCCCCACTAGGAGTGATCCCCGAGTGCAGAGCCAGAGCCAGGAGTAATCCCTGAGCATAGCCAGGTGTGGCCAAAAAACAATTGCAAGATCATAGAATCATAAATTTTCTGATATTAATTAGAAAAAGAGAATTTGTTATCAGGAAATTTTTTCTGAAGTGGTTAGAGTCACTGGAACATGATTCTCTAACTTATTCTCATATAATTCAGAAAAAAATGTGCATCAGAGAGAGAAAGCAAATGACTTACGAATGTGTATGTGAAATGGAAAACCAATTATCAAATGCTTCCTTAGTAGGGCTGTCTTTCTTGGGGGGAAACTCCAACAACAATAGTGAGTTTTGTTTTGCAATATGGGACATAATCAAGGTAAAGAGAAAATGAAGTGAAATTCATCAGTTATACAGTTGGGGGTGGAGGGCGGGGCGGGGGGTATACTGGGGATTTTGGTGGTGGAATATGGGCACTGGTGAAGGGATGGTGTTTGAATATTGTATAACTGAGACATAAACCTGAAAACTTTGTAACTTTCCACAAGGTGATAAAATAAAAATATTTTAAAAAATAGATTCACATTTCCAAAGTTAGAAAATTTCATATATTTTAATTTAATACAATTATTGCTTATGTATCTAAGTTACTCATTATGAAAATAATTTTTTGTTGATTTGTGTTCAAAAACAATGTTTACTATTCTTATACATCTTTCTTAAAATGAAGTTAGATTCTTTTTTTAAAATTTCAATTTTGTCATTAATGAGATTTTTAGTCTTTTTTATTTTCAACAGATCCATTTTGTCTTGGAGTAAATGTCAGTAAGTTAAAAAAAAAGAATGTGTATGTGAGAGTTTCTTACACTATTCTGCTGCTAGCTTTAAATAGTAATAAAATTAAATAATTTAAATTTTAAGTGATTTTTTTTAATACTTAGAAACTTCACTTTAAATCATAAATTCTACCCAGCAGTTTTTCTCTTGTCAGTCAGTATTTGCTTCTGTTACTTTCTGTATCTCTTCCCTGTCCCTCCCTTCTGATTAAGTCCATTCAGTTTTTCGGTCTCAACTAAGATATCTCCTCTTCACGGAAGCCTTCCTTCACTCTCCCCACTGACTTAGGAGGCACATCCCTTCTCCAGCCCCCCTCACCTCCACCTCTAGCAGCTCTCTTTATGTCCCTCAACCTAGTTTTTCGTATGTTTAAATTTCCCACAACCTGCTCAAAACTTCTCCCTCTCAGCCTCAAACAAATTCTGAAGCCCTGCAGACCATATCAGTCACTTGGTTATAAATGCTTCAATATTTTTCCAATTATTCACAAACTAAACTCATATTAATACTAAAATTTTAATTTTAATATTATTGTATAATATTATTAATATTATTATGCAGAAATAATAATTTCTGAATGAATTATTCAGAAAATAATTCAATTTTTTTCTGAATTATTTTGTATATTCCAGGGGAGGGGTTTTTCTGCTAGAAACCTAACACCTAGGTCTCATGCATACAACCGCTGCACTTTGCTACTCAGCCACATTCCAGGACCCTGTAACTCATATTTTCAGCATGCCCTGAGCACAACCAGGCCATTTCTTTTTGGTTGTTTTTTGTGTTGGTTCCACCCCTGACATTGCTCAGGGTTTATGCCTGGCAGTGCTTAGTAGACCAATATGGGGTGCTGTGACAAGTGCCCGACCCACCGTGCTTTTTCGATGGGCCTCAATCTGGCCATTTCTTGAGACTTATTTGACAGGTCAATCACAGTGGTCTCTATCTGATTCCTGTCTCTCTCACTCCATCCTTGTGGGTGAGAGAAGGACCTCAGGAAGGGAGAAAAGTGGAAGATCATGTTACTGCCAATGTTCCCACCCCTGCTCCAGGTCTCATTCTAGACTCAGGATTTTGTACAACATTATAATAATCCTGGCAGAGTCTCTTGCCCCCAAGCCCGGCTGTCTTCACCGGGGCCCCTCGAAGGGGGTGAATTGAGTTTCTCTCCCTGCCCCGAGCAGAGTCCCAGCAGCCGAAGACCTCCAGAACTCAGCCACAGCCATGCTCAAGGCCCCTCTCCATACGTTCAGATGAGCCTCATGCATGAAGGAACTGGCAGACAAACCCAGGTGTGCCAGACCCGGGGCTGAGATCTTCAAGCCTACACGGATTAGGACTGAGACTCTTCCACCCAGATCCCCCATTTTCCAGTAGCTAGGCAGTCACATCCAGAAACTGCCCCCAGTGCCATGTAATCCCATCAACAGCCAACACCCAGAGACTATAAAACCAAGCTCTCAAAATGTGCAACATCTTATAGCTTAGTTCTCCCTCTCAGAGAACCTGGCAAGCTACCAAGTTTCTGCCCATATGGGAGAGCCTGGGAAGCTCCCCATCGCGTATTCATATGCCAAAACCAGTAACAATGATGGGTCTCATTCCCCTGACTCTGAAAGAGCCTCCAATATGGCACCGCTGGGAATGACGAGTAGAGAAGCTTCCAAAATCTCAAGGCTAGGATGAATGGAGACATTACTGAGACCATTCGAGAAAATCGATGATCAGTGGGATGATGATGATGACAATAATCCTGCATTTATTTAGGCAAACTTTAGTGGAACTCTGTTTTTCACAAAACCAATCCAGACAGAAGACACTTTATACACAGGATCCCTGGGTTTAATTCCCAGCACCATATGGTATCTTTGGGAGCATTCCCTGAGCTCTGCACAGTGTGGTTCCAAAACAAGAGAGAGCCAACAGCTATCAACCAGGCAGCCCAAATATGCTTCTGATGCAATAACTGCTCTCCACAAAGAAAAGAACATTGCATTTATGACCTTTAAAAAAATTGAAAACTTTTGACTTGAGCAAGAAGTCAGTTGCATGTTCCTGATGGGTAGTTAAGGTCAGGAATGCCACAGCAATACCTAAAGAGACAAGCAATGCAAGAGTTATGCTTCCAAATCGAAATAGATAGCACCAGGTATAATACAAGGAAATCCTTCTGATTTGCAGATATACTTAACATAAAATGCCTTGGCAGAGTTGGGTTTTTTGTTTGCTTGTTTGTTTGTTTGTTTGTTTGTTTTTGCTTTTTGGGTCACACCCAGCGATGCTCAGGGGTCACTTCTGGCTCTGCACTCAGGAATTACCCCTGACCGTGCTCAGGGGACCATATGGGATGCTGGAAATCGAACCTGGGTCGGCCGCGGGCAAGGCAAACACCCTACCCACTGTGTTATCACTCCAGCCCCTTGGCAGAGTTTTTAACGAGAAAACAATCTAATAAGGTTCACAGATTAGAAAAGATTTTAGAAGGTAGAACTTTCCTGAAATTTTTAGTATTGCAATGTTTGATGGCAGGAAGTCTTCAGTCAGGTCAACCTAAGGAAGGCACAATCCCAGAAGTACCAGAATGAAGCTTTCTGGTTGGAGTCTATCAGAGTGATTCCTGCATTGATGATGGCTAAAAAACCATTAGCAGGATCAACGTGATTAGCCTCACTGCTTTTAAATTCCTCTCTGAGCAATTTCTGCAGGTAAAGGTCGACGAAAACATGTCTGGATAATAACTCTTGAGACCCAGGAGACTAATACAATTCCATCAGTTCCACAGCCCATCTCTTATCTCAGGGATTGTGCAAGGGCTGAAAACTGTAGATAGGTATGCCGTAAGGAGCAATCTAGGCATGAAGGGGGCTGGAGAGAAAGCACATTGGGATAAAGCACATGCAGGATGTCAAAGTTTGATCCCTGGTATTGTATGTATGATGTATGATATCTCATACATCACCTGGAGTGACCCCCAAGCACAGAAGTAGGAGTAGTTCCTGAGAATTGAAAGGTATAGCTATATATATGTATATATATATACATACGTATATATATGTATATATACATGTGTGTATATGCATGAAGAAATATATGTATATTAAAAAAAAACAGGACCTGTATATGATCCTTCAGATCCATTCAAGCTGGACAACTGTATCAGTATCACCACTATATAGGAAGCCAGTCTTCAGTGTCTGAAGATTTGGATGTCTGTACTACAATTCAGCCAGGTTCCCTTTGAAAGGAAGTGGGTTTGCCCTGTTAAATACCAAATCCCCAGACCCTTTCATAAATCCTGATACAAGGCAGGCCCTCAATAAATGTTTGCTAAATGAATAAGCAAACATTTGACTGATCTGCACTTGACTGATCTGCATTTGACTCACTATGTTTCACCCAAATCAGACCTGATAAAATGCAACTTATTCTGAAGAGATCTTAAGAATGGGAAGCATGTTCAAGGAATTTGAGAGTTTTAACTTTCCCTTAGCAATTCTTACCTTTAAAGCATGCAATGACTTATAATCTGAATTTTGGGGTGTGTTTTTTTTTGTTTTTGGGTTTTTTTTTTTGGTGGGGGGGTACCACACCCAGGGTTACTAGGGTTTACTCCCTGCTCTGTACTCAGAGATCACTCTTTGCAGGGTTCTGGGGATGGAACACAGGTCAGCTTCATGCAAGGCAAACACCTTACTATTGCTTCAACCATAATATGTACTTTTTTGGCGTTCTTTTCCTGTTCACTTTCTGTATTGTTTTTATAGGAATGCATTGAGATATTTAATAGATTGTGGCTTTGTCTTTTGATTTGTGGGTCACGCCTAGAAGTGCATGGGTCTGTTCTCTGTGCTCAGTCCTTATGGTGCTCAGAAGACCATGTGGTACCATGGATCAAACCTGGGCCTCCTGAATACAAACTATACACTCCTCTCATTAAGACATCTCCAAAATAATCTAAGTTTTTTAAGAAGTGCTATTTCTCTAATGTCACATGGGAGTGATGGTAATATTTGGAGTTCTTTTGAATTGTTGCAACTAAGGGATTCTACTTTCATCTAGAGCATTGAGATCAGGGATACAACAAACAGATCAATCTCCCTGAAGCAAAGAATTCTCTGACTTCAAACTTTACAAGTGCAAGAAAGCCTAAAATAGAGCCAAATAGTTTATGACAACAAAGCCTTTAAATTAGATGTCAGAACTTTAGATTGAGAACAGATTCAAAAGGGGCAAAAAGATGGAGTTAATAGTTCACATGCAAAGCCCTGGGTTCAATCCTTGGCACCACATAGTTCCCCAAATGCCACCACATGGTATGGCCCACAAACACCACCTGCGATGATCCCCACCAAGACACTGTCACTGTCACCCTGTTGCTCATTGATCTGCTCGAACAGACACCAGTAACGTCTCCATTGTGAGACTTGTTACTGTTTTTGGCATATCGAATACACCACACGTAGCTTGCCAGGCTCTGCCATGCGGGAAGGATACTCTCAGTAGCTTGTCGGGCTCTCTGAGAGGGGAGGAGGAATAGAACCCGGGTCAGTGCATGCAAGGCAAATGCCCTACCCGATGTGTTATTGCTCCAACCCCCCACCAAGACAAGCAAAATAAAATCTATTTAAAATAATCTTTGTTAATTTCCTAATCAAAGTTCTAAGAATTGGACAATCTTGGTGGACAAAAGACTGTGATTCCATGAGCACTGGTGAAGGGATGGGTATTCGAGCATTGTATAACTGAGATTTAAACCTGAAAACTTTGTAACTTTGTAACTTTCCACAATAAAAAATTAAAAAAAAAGACTGTGATTCCATAAATCAGAGTGCAGTGAAGAAAAACAGACAGTAAGATGAAGCATGCCAAGAAGTATTTCAAAATGGAGATATACATCAGTTTTTGTGGTTGGGCAATGTTTATGTAACTGCAAACCAAATGAGAAAAGTACTTCTTTCTCCTCTTCTCTCCGGTTGACCAACTGTTGTATTTTCTCAAGTTCAGTGTTCACCTTTGTGGAAAAATTTCCTCTCCCTCATGCAGAGAGCCTCTTTGTTTCCTGTCATTCCATCTTGTCAAATTACTGACCTTCATTAGGATTCCTACCACATGCTATACACTCTGATTCCATTCATGCTTTCTTCAGTAAGTTTGTGCTCCTCGAGGCTTTCTTTTTTCTAATAAATGTTGGTTGGGTTTGGTGTAAATGTGATAGTGCTCAGGGGCTATTCCAGCTCCGTGCTCAGGAGAAGGTCTCAGCAGTGCCCAGGGGACTGTGCCCTGCTAGGGAAAGAACTCCAGGCTCCAGCACAAAAAGCATGCACTCCAGACCTTTAAGCTATCGCTCAGCCTGCAATTAAACTTTTGATACTAGGACAAATTTATTAAAAATTTGCAACAATCATATAAGAATGACCTGTATCCCACAATCCTTTTAACTATTATTAATACATTCATATGGTACATTGGTCATAATTAATGAGCCATTATTCATACATTATGATGAACTAAATTTCATTTTATTTGGAAGTTTGTGGCAATCTAACAAACCTAAGCCACACCTGTTGAGTTGTCACAAAAGCCATTAAACCAGATTTTTAAATGTTGTTAAATAAGGTCCCTGTAGTAGAGGCAACTTTTCTACCTTTTATTTAATAGCATACATAACGTATTGTTATGCTTAATGATTGCAATTAATCCCATTATTCTTTGTTTGGTTGTTTGGTTTGAGGGACACACCCAGAAATGCTCAGGGCTTACTTCTGGCTCTGTACTCAGGAATCACTCTTGGTGATGATAGGGGAACCATATGGGATGCCTTGATTGAACCTACATTATTTGTATTATCAACCAACCTGACAGTGACAATTTTTGTTTGTTTTTAGGTTACGCCCCATTGTGCTCAACACTTACTCCTGACTCCGCTCTCAGGAATCGTTCTTAGAAGTATTCAGAATCCATATGTAGTGCAGATCAGCTACATACAAGGCAAGTCTCTTACCAGCTATATTATCTCTGCAATTCCCAAAAGTGACCACTTTAAAATAATACTTAAGGGTTAGGGATATGTGATGGTGCTAGAACATTAGCCTTACATGTTTGAGACACTGGATTTAATCTTTGGATCTATCTAAAATAAGATAAAATAATGTTTAACCCTAGAAAGATATTAACCTAAAAAGTAGATTCGATTATGTAGAAAAAAATTAATTGCAATAAAAGGGTTGGAGAGCTACAACAGAGGTTTAGGCTCTTGTTTTGATTGCAGCTGACTCACATTAGACCCCAAGCAACACGTATGGTTCCCTGAGCACTGCCAGGAGTCATCCCTGAGCACAGAGTCAGGAGTAAGCCCTGAGTATCACTGGGTGTTCCCTAAACTACAATAAAAATTTCAATGACTTATGATTTTAAAAATTGCAAGAAATAGAAAAATACAGCCTTGGGCTGGGAGATAGTACAGCTGGTAAGGCATTTGCCTTGCACATGGTTGGACCAAGTTGGATTCCTGGGATCTCATATGGTTCCCAAGCACTGTCAAGACTAATTTCTGAGTGAATAGCCAGGAGTAACCCCTGAGCAGTACGAGCTGTGGCTCAAAAACTGAAAAGAAAAATACAGTTTAGTACTAACAGTGTTTGAAGAATGAGTAATACACAGGGCCAGTGAACCTACTGCCCTCTAGTTTCAGTGGCCATGAGAAATGTAGGAAAATGAGTAGAAGACTGACCAAGTAGCTCTGAAAATCATTCCTTTCCAAACCAACAAAATAAACAAAAAACAAAAGCCTAAGAAAAAGTACAGAGGGTAGGGAGCTTTTCTTGCATACAGCTGACCCATGTTTAATCCCCAGCAATCCTTATAGTCCCCTGAGTTCACCAGGAGTGATCCCTAATGCAGAGCCAGGAGTAAACCTTGAGTACAGCTGGGTGAAACACACACACACACACACACACACACACACACACACACACACATCACTCCTCAAAACAGATTTATTACTTATATAATTCATTATCATCAAAATCCTTAATATTTATCAAATTAGAAAATTAGAAGTGTTTTATAATGCAGGACATCAAGGAGAGACGTGCAAATTCTTTTCCCCAGCACAGTCCCTGACAGTGGGCAGATAAAGATAAGAGGATTTTTTTTCAGACCTGAGTGCCTTTGCCTCTGCATCTCCAGGCTGACTGGTTTTCATCTGAGCTCCTGTCTTCACTCACCAGTTATGTAAAAGCTTATTCTCTCCACTATCCCTTTGAGCACATATAGCCATCTCAGCCAATAATTAAATCATTGCCTCTGTTATAACAAAAGAAAAAGAGAATAAGACCGACAAAAAAAAATTTTAAGTTTATCTTTCATAAAGATAAGTTTATGAAACTTATAAGTTGACTGACTGACTAGACATTTAAAGGATTAATTTATTTTAAATACTAAACATTATTTTGATCTTCTTAGAAAGGTTTTAGAAAACAGTTTGCAAAGCCAAGAGTGATCCCTGAACACAGAGCCAGTAGTAAACTTTGAACACAGCTGGGTGTGCCCCCTCCCCCCAACCAACAACAATCTTTAACAAGGGGGCAAACAGATAGTAAAGTTAAAGGTTAAGGTGCATGGCTTGCATATAGTCGACGCCAGTATTATCCCTGCACTATATGTCCCCACAGGGACTGTGATGAAGCCCAGTAGGCCCTGATGCACCACTGGACTGCCAGGCAATTCCCAGCACCACGTACCGCAACAGTGCCATATCCTCAGACCTCCACTGGGCTGCTCACCTCATATATCAAGAATAACTGGAAGGCTGGGGCTGGAATGATAGCACAGCTGGTAGGGCATTTGCTTTGCACGCAGCCGACCCGGGTTCAAATCCCAGCATCCCATACGGTCCCCTGAGCACTGCCAAGAGTAATTCCTGAGTGCAGAGCCAGGAGTAACCCCTGTGCATTGCCAGGTGTGACCCAAAAAGAAAAAAAAAAGAAGAAGAAGAAGAACTGGGAGGGGCTGAAGAGATAATACAGTGAGTAAAGTGCTTGCCTTGCATGCAGCCAACCCAGGTTTGATCCCCAACATTCCATATGGTTCCCCCAAGCACCCCAGTAGTGATTCCTGAATGCAGAACCAGGAGCAACCATCTAGCACCACTGGGTGTGACCAGCCCCCCCACCCCCTCCCGAAAAAAAAAAGAATCACTAGGAGGGCCTTGTGGCCTCCTGAGTACTGATTGTGAGACTTCCCCCAAAAAAATCCTCAACAAAATACTAGCAAAATGAATTCAACAACATGTAGAAATATTGATATCCAGGATCAAGTGGCACTTATCCCAGAAATGCAGGGTGATCTATGCACAAAAAAATCATTTAATGTAACATATCACATTAGTAAAATGAAAAACAAAACACCATATAATTATCTCAGTGGATGCAGTAAAAAAAATTAACAATATCCAACAACTTTTAATTTAATAAAAAGCAAAGAATAAACTATAAATAAAAAGAAACCTCAACACAATAAAGAATATATAATTTTCAAACCCATCGTTAACATTATAATCAATTATGAGGGGGAAAAGGAAGCCGTTTCCCTTGTATCAGGAAGATTACAAGAATACTAAGTCACCATTTCTATTGAACATATACTAGATATTTGTTTTGTTTTGTTTTATTTTACAGTACCAGGGATCAGGTATCATGCATGTCATGCATGTTCTTTAATATTGAGCCATAATCACAACCCAGTACTAGATTTAGAAATAAAAAAATTGAACTATGGATAAAAAAACTATGAATAAAGAAATAATCTTCAAAATTGGAAAGAAGGTAAAATGATCTATGGTCAGAGGTGGCAAGACTAAACTGTAAGAAAAAAATAAAATATTGTCTATTGCTCCAACATGGGTAGAACTAGAAGATGTCATGTGGGTGAAATAAGTCAGGAGAAAGAAATACAGCAGATGATCTCACTCACGTGTGCTGCATAAAGAAACAAAGGGAATTGATAGTGTCTAGTGGAAACAAACCTGAGTTGAGATTGGGGATCTGGGGTAGGAAATGGACAGGAAGTATCCTATATATGGGCAGTGGTAGAAGGATATTGGCAGTCTGGTGGTGGGCAAACTTTAGTGGTGGGTATTGTGTGATAACATTGCACCCCTAGAACATTTACATTCTTGTAAGCTAGCGTTACCTCAATAAAAATAAATTGTAATGAAATATATAAAGGATAGTATAAGACCAGAGACATTGTACAGGAGTTAGGGCATATGCCTGATATGCAGCAGATTCTAAAGCCCCCACTCCATTATCCCCTGCACTGGCTGCTTTCTTGAGCATCACAGGAATGACCACAAAGCACAGATCTGGAAGTAATCCCTGAGCATTGCTGGATGTGGCTTAAACCCAAACCACTACCCCACCCTATAAAAGGACATGATTTTGTATTCAGAAAACCCAAATGATAACACAAATTAATTCAGTAAAGTTATAGAATACAATATTCACACACAGGGGACAGAGTGATAGTACAGTGGGTATTTGTTGCAGGCAGTCAACCCAGATTTGATCCCCGCCAAACCATATGGTCCCCTGAGCATCACCAGGAGTTATTCCTGAACAAAGAGCCAGAAATAACCCCCAATCATCACCAGGTGTGACCCTTAAAGTTCTCCCAAAAATTCACACAAAATAAAAAATTGTATTTCTATACACTAGAAATGAATAATCTGAAAGGAAAATGTAGACAGATATTTTATTATAGTGATATCATATAGTATAAAAACCAGCACACACATACAAAAATCATAATTCGATAGCTTATAAAATACTTAGGTATAGTAGTCAAAATGATAAAAGATTTGTAAAAGATTTAGTCAAAAAAAGATTTAGTCATAAAAGACTTAGTCAAAAAAAAGATTTAGCCAAAGGGACAAAATATTTATATTGAAAACTACAAAGATATGCAGAAGTAAATTAAAGAATAGAAAGTTTGTGTTTATGGTTGGAAGACTTCCTAGAGGTCTTCCTAGTATCATTAAGGTGGCAATACTTTCCAAAGCGATTCCCAGAGTCCATGTCATCTGATCAAAATTCCAATAATATTTTTGAAGAAATGGAGAAGACAGATCTAAAATGTGTGTTAAATTACAAAGTATCCTAAATAGCTAAAACAATCTTGAAAAAGTACAAAATCAGAGAATTTACACTTTCCTGATATGAAAATGCACTACAAAACTACCAGAACCAAACAGTACATTGCTGACATAAGAATAAAACATGGGTCCATGGGAAAATATTGATAATTCAGAAGCAAACATGAATTTATGGCCAATTAGGTCATTGGGAAGTGGAAGTAGCTGGGGTGTCATAACCAGTGTAGAGGAAAAAGACATTTTTTTTCTTTTTTTCCTTTATTTAACTTAAAGGCTGTTCTTTCTGTTTTCATTATTTTTCTCTGTGATACCAGAGACAAACCAAGATCTTCTGCTTACAAGGGATACACTTTACCACATCCCTGAACCCAAAAAATTAACCTTTTTTTTTTTCAGTGCCAGGGAATGAACTCAGTTTTTATTCCAGTAAGTCACATCCGTGGCTCTAAGAATATTTTCAACTGGCAGTGCCAGGAAAATATTATATCTAGAATGTCTAATTTCAAAATAAATTAAGTTGATTACTACCTCGTGCTATGCTATTGCTCCAGTAGCATGAGGTAGTAATCACAGAGGGTAGGGCGTTTGCCTTGCACGTGGCCAACCCGGGTTCGATTCCCCGCATCCCATATAGTCCCTTGAGCACCGCCAGGAGTAATTTCTGAGTGCATGAGCCAGGAGTAACCCCTGTACATCGCTGGGTGTGACACAAAAAGCAAAAAAAGAAGACAATACAATTTATTTTTTTTATTATTTTTTCCCAGCATCATTTATTTATTTATTTATTTATTTATTTAATTTCTTTTTTTTTTTAATAGATACTGTTGCATATAATCCGTATAGTACTTTAGGAAGGACAAAATTACTAATAATTTTTTTTTTTACAGTTACAGATTTATACACTTTTGTGCTTATACTTCCCTCATACAAAGTTCGGGAACCCATCCCTTCACCAGTGCCCATTCTCCACCACCCGTAAACCCGGCGTCCCTCCCACCCTCCCCAATCCCATCTCCCCCCCACCCCACCCTGCCACTGTGGCAAGGCATTCCCTTCTGTTCTCTCTCTCTAATTAGCTCTTGTGGTTTGCAATAAAGGTGTTGAGTGGCCGCTGTGCTCAGTCTCTAGCCCTCATTCAGCCCGCAACTCCCTTCCCCCACATGGCCTTCAACTACAATGTAGTTGGTGATCGCTTCTCTGAGTTGCCCTTTCCCCGGAACGTGAGGCCAGCCGCGAAGCCATGGGGTCAACCTCCTGGTACTTATTTCTACAGTTCTTGGGTATTAGTCTCCCACTCTGATATTCTATATACCATAGATGAGTGCAGTCTTTCTATGTCTGTCTCTCTCTTTCTGACTCATTTCACTCAGCATGAAACTTTTCATGCCCATCCACTTAACTACAAAATTCTTGACTTCCTTTTTTCTAACAGCTGCATAGTATTCCATTGTATAGATGTACCAAAGTTTCCTCAACCAGTCATCCGTTTTGGGGCATTCGGGTTTTTTCCAGATTCTGGCTATTGTAAACAGTGCTGCGATGAACATACATGTGCAGACGTTGTTTCGATTGTACTTTTTTGCCTCTCTGGGATATATTCCCAGCAGCGGTATTGCTGGGTCAAATGGGAGCTCAACCTCTAGTTTTCTGAGAATCGTCCATACTGTTTTCCAAAAGGGCTGAACTAGCCGGCATTCCCACCAGCAGTGTAGAAGGGTCCCTTTCTCCCCACATCCTCTCCAACAGCGGTTGCTTTTGTTCTTTTGGATGTGTGCCAGTCTCTGTGGTGTGAGGTGGTATCTCATGGTTGTTTTGATCTGCATCTCTCTGATGATTAGTGATGCAGAGCACTTTTTCATGTGCCTTTTGGCCATTCGTATTTCTTCCTTGGTAAAGTTTCTGTTCATTTCTTCGCCCCATTTTTTGATGGGGTTGGATGTTTTCTTTTTGTAGAGTTCAACCAGTGCTTTATATACCATTGATATCAACCCCTTATCTGATGGGTATTGTGTAAATATCCTTTCCCATTCTGTGGATAGTCTTTGTATTCTGGTCACTGTATCTCTTGCGGTGCAGAAGCTTTTTAGTTTAATGTAGTCCCATTTGTTGATCTCTGTTTTTACTAGATTGCTTAGTTCCATGTCACCTTTGAAGATACCTTTATCTTCAATATCGTGGAGGGTTTTGCCGACCTTGTCTTCAATGTACCTTATGGTTTGTGGTCTAATGTTGAGGTCTTTAATCCATTTTGATCTGACTTTTGTGCATGGTGTCAGGTCAAGGTCTAAGCCCATTCTTTTGCATGTGGTTGTCCAGTTGTGCCAGCACCATTTGTTAAAGAGGCTTTCCTTGCTCCACTTCACATCTCTTGCTCCCTTATCAAAGATTAGATGATCATACATTTGGGGTTGTGTGTAGGGATATTCTACCCTATTCCATTGGTCTACGGCTCTGCCTTTGTTCCAGTACCATGCTGTTTTAATTGTTACTGCTTTGTAGTAAAGATTGAGGTTGGGGAGGGTGATGCCTCCCATCATCTTTTTCCCAAGAATTGTTTTAGCTATCCTTGGACGTTTGTTATTCCATATGAATTTTAGGATTGCTTGATCCATTTCTTTGAAGAATGTCATGGGTATACTTATAGGGATCGCATTGAATCTGTATAATGCTTTAGGGAGTATTGCCATTTTGACAACATTGATTCTCCCTATCCACGAGCAGGGTATATGTTTCCATTTCCTCATGTCCTCTTTGATTTCATGGAGTAGCGTTTTGTAGTTTTCTTTGTAAAGGTCTTTTACTTCCTTGGTTAAGCTGATTCCGAGGTACTTGATTTTCTGGGGCACGATTGTGAATGGGATTGCTTTTTTCATGTCCCTTTCCTCTGCCTCATTGTTTGCATATATGAAGGCCATGGATTTTTGGGTATTGATTTTGTAGCCTGCAACTTTACTGTATAAGTCTATTGTTTCTAAGAGTTTCTTAGTAGAGGTTTTAGGCTTCTCTAGATATAGTATCATGTCGTCTGCAAATAGTGAGAGTTTGATTTCTTCCTTTCCTATCTGGATGCCCTTAATCTCTTTTTCTTGTCTAATAGCTATCGCAAGTACTTCCAGTACTATATTGAAGAGGAGTGGTGAGAGTGGGCATCCTTGGAAGACAATACAATTTAAATGCAGACCCAACACTTGGATATAAATTTATCCAAAATTTTTTTAGTGATCAGGGATCCTAGGTGAGGCTTGCCCTTGACTGACATCACTGGGCCTATTCCAGAATAGGAGGCAGAACCCCTTTCTGCTGGGTGGGTTCCAGAAACCTACACACACACTTGATAGATAACACTCACATGTACACACAAATATACATGTATGTGCACACACACACACCTCTAAAAGAAGATGAGAATAAGAAGGAGAAGGAGGAAGAGAATGAAGAGAAGGTGAAGGATAGGGGTAGATGAGGAGAACCAGGAGAAGTAGGAGGAGGTGGGGGAAGGAAGAAGAGGAGGAGGAGGAGGAGGAGGAAGAGGAGGAGGAGGAGGAGGGAGAGGAGATGGAAGAATAAGAAATACTAGAAGTAAAATGATTGACAACATGAAAAATTAGCACCATGGACAGTAACACATCACCTATCAAACTGTCAACTATATGCAGAAAGACTGACTTAGAATTTTGATCTTGGCGTAGGCTTTTATTTCTCATATTTATAATGATCCTTTTTGGAGGGAGTTCTCCCAAGTGGTTCTCAGAGGGTAAAGGTACCCTTGACTTGCACATGACCAACCTGGGTTCAATCCCTGGCATCCCATATGGTCCCCCAAGCCCAGCCAGGAGTGACCCCGGAGAGCAGAGCAAGAAGTAAGCACTGAGCACCACTGGATGTAAGTTCTGCCTCCAAAAAAATGTACAGCTGCTGGGAATAACAGTTTGAGATATATAAAGACTCCAAAGGAACATTGTTATGAACCATGTGTGAAATAAGTCAGACAGAAGGGTCATTATTGTGTGATTGCATTACACGAGGTGCTGACAGTTGTCAAAGTCATAGAGAGGGAAAACAGAACAGGTTGTCAGGTACTCTTAGAAGAGGAATGAGGACTTAACACTTAATAAGTACAAAGTTTCTATAACCTGGGATCATGAAAATTCTGTAAATGGATCATGGTGGCATTTACACAACATTGTGACTGTAATTAATGCCACCAGTTCTTCTACTGAAAAAATATAAAAATACTAGTTTTATGTGAAATACATTTCACCAAAGATAAGATTCAAAGTGAATGAAATAAATAATAAATAGAGAGCTTTTGCTATTTTCTTTTTGTTTGGAAGCCACACCTAGATGTGCTCAGGGATCACTTCAGGCAGTGTTCAGGGGACCATATGCAATACCAAGATCAAGCCTAGGTTGACTGCATGTAAGGTAAGTGCTTTATCCTCTGCATTAACTCTCTGAACCCTATTTTCTTTTCCTTTTTTTGGTTTTTACCCCAGCTTGGGGGCAACACTCATCAGTGCCAGAAGATAGAAGAAAAATAAATAAAATCATAAAATCATACTGAGTGAGTCATAAATCAGTTTTCTGATTTTTTTCAGTAATGTAAATATTTTTTCCATTTCAATTTTTTGGAAGAGGGGGCTATTTCCCCCTTTCGTTGAGGTACTGTGATTTACAATACTATAAATGTAATGTTCATGTGTACAATTCCACCAAACCTACCACCAGAGTGCCCACTTCCCTCCACCACTGTTCACAGACCTCACCCATGCTCCTAGTCCCACATATACTCAGATATCAGAATTGGAGAGTTGGCTTGAATAACATGTCATCCTTTGGGGTCAAAGAGATAGGTCTTGCACAAGCCAACCTAGGTTAGATTTCCCAGCACCCCATATGATCCCGCAAGAACCTCTAGTTCCACCATTTGTGACACAAAAATAAAAAATTAAATATGTATATTTTTTATTTCACAATAATTCATCAAAGAACGTTGTCTTGGCTACTGAAGTTTGCAGTACACTCTAGATGAAGCAGGCACAAAATTGTCTCACAGGATTCTTGCCTTCCAGGGCCTACTTTGGCCAAGTAGGACTGAAAGGCAATCCACCAGCTGCTTTTTCTTGTATATCCCACAGGCAAAGGAGAGTTTGAAAATTGTATATGGTTTTTAAAAATGGAAAGAAGGCTATTGGGGGGTGGGAATGTATCTGTGGTAGAATACCTTTTCTGCTGATGTCAGGCCATGGGTTCAATTCCCAGCGCCACCTACATCACTGAGTGACATCCAGACTGTGATCTCCAGAGCCATAACAAATGTACTATATCTGTTGTGTCTAACCAACTATGTGATCATCCAGTCATCACAGCAATAAGAAAATGGAAAGGGGGAATAAAAGGCAAGCTAATACAAAAATGTCTTGTGACATATAAAATTACATGAAATACAGATACCAGGTAAATAGCTCAATGGGATACGTTCATGCTTTGTGTTCAAAAAGCCCAGGTAAGATTCAAGCACCATCTGGTACTCTGAGCTCCACCAGCAGCAACTTCCAAGCACGGTGCTGGGAGTGCCACTGGATATGGCCCCCAAATCAAAATAAACCCATTAAACTTACATAAAATATATGCATCAGTATCCAAAAACCAAGTTGCATTAGAACACAACTATATTCATTCATTTACCTATTGACCATGTCCACTTTCATGCTATAACAGGTGAAAAGCCATAACAAAGACTGTAGAACTTTCACAGCCTGAAATATTTATGATGGGATCATGGATAGGAAAATGCTTGCTATTCTCTGTTGTAGAAAGTGAAGTGGAGTACATAAGAAACAATGGAAAATTCATGCCTGTTTGGTTAAGAACCATGTGCATGACACCCATGCAGGGCCAAGTTCACCATGAGAGAAGAATTATTTTAATTAACTTTTTTTGGTTGGCTGATTTTTGGGCCACCAGGAGGTATTCCGGGCTTACTCCTGGCTCTGCATTCAGGAGTTGCTCCGGGTGGTGCTTGGGGAATCTTATGAGATACTGGGGATGAAACCTGGGTTGGCTGCATGCAAAGCAAGTGCCCTACCTCCTGTACTCTCTCTGGCACCAAGAAACACCATTTTAACTGGTCCCTCAAGACCATCAATAGTTTCCATGAGAAGCAATTCCTAAAAGAAGATTCTACACAGACAGAAGAGTTTGCACAGAAGAGGGAGAAAGGGAAGTCTAGCCTACAATTTAGAGATAACATACTCCAAAACCTATAATAAAAAAGAGTAATGGGGATACAAGTGATAACCACCTATTGGTTGTCCCTTATATAGTCATGCAATAAATCAATAATCACAAATATCAAAAATTAAATAATGGGCCTGAAGAAATAGTATAGCAGACAGGGTGCATATCTTGATGACCCAGGTTTTATGTCTGACACCACATCTGAGTCTTGCCAGGAGTGATCCTTGAGCACAGAATCATGAGCAAGCCCAGAGAACTGCTAGGTGGGCACTCTGGTGGTAGGTGTGGTGGAATTGTACACATGAACATTACATTTATAGTATTGTAAATCACAGTACCTCAATGAAAGGGGGAAAGAGCCCCCTCTTCCAAAAAATTGAAATGGAAAAAATATTTACATTATTGAAAAAAAAAGTTGGCCCCCAACTTTTTTAACACAAAAAAATTTAAATATTGTTGCACTGTGGTTAGCAACAATAATTAGCACTTCACACTCTCATCTGGAATGTGAGACATCATAAAAACTATCAGAGAAAAACACACTTTAATTTTATTTTTTATTTTATTTTTAGAAAGTTGTTCACAATATTTGATTACATTTATAATTTGAACACCAATCCCACCACCATTACACCTTTCTATCACCATATTTCTGATGTTTCCATCCTGAGCCCCAAACCCTGCCCCCAAACAGAACCGAAATAATTTATTTTGTATTGCTTGTTATGAATAATCCACTAAAAATTATCCAAAAAAAGTTTTCTTAGAGGAAAGCATGTAAAGATTGTTGCATTCAAGTCCTCTGTAAGAGATTAGTAACATGTTGTTAAAGGTTGAGCCGTGTGTGTGTGTGTGTGTGTGTGTTTCTCCTAAAATTGGTTGCCTTCTATTTGAAACCCCATCAAATGTGGTATGCTACTCTTGGTACATCAGTGGTATAAAGTACGAGATGTCCAGAAATAGATATCTCATGAGTGAGGCTCGTCTGAGCATGTGGAGAGCAGCCCCGAGCACGGCAGCAGTTGAGTTCTGAAGGTTTTTGACTGTCAGGGCTGGCTCCGTTGGGGTGTGGGGCTTCACTTGCCACACCCCACGTGGGTTGCCCCAGATGAGACAGCCTGATGTGGGGTCTGGAGCCATGACTATGGCATATCATTTTGTGCTCTCTTCCGAGAGATTTATTGTTGAGTCTCTGGATCATGGCAGTTAATGAGATTATATGGCACCAGCAGCAGTTTGAGGGGGTGACTGCCAAGATGCCAGAAACAGAGGGAGATGAGGGGAGGTCGCCCATTCTTGACTCCATTGAGCCTGGAGTTTTCAGTCACAGGTCCCACACACCTGGGTTTTTCTGCAAATTCATTCATGGATGAGACTCATCTAAGTGTAAAAACACATTTTTAAACTGTATTGCTTGCCCAAGACATAGCTCAGCAGTAGAGCACTTGCCTTGTACGTGTAAGCCCTGGATTTGATTCTCTGCACCACAAACAAATGAATAAATAAATACAACTGTATCATTTTTTTAAAATACACTTGAATTTCATTTGGCTAATGCCAATACTATTATTGATTTGAATAAAAGATATAAACTTGTAGGATTTTTTCTTCAATACAGCACTCTATCCATGCCACCCTACACTTTTTCTAAAACAGTCCCAGCATTTTATAATTGTATTTTCATAAGTCAAGTCTTCATCTGCATGTCTTGTGTCTGAAAGGCAGTTAATAAAATTGTGTGTCTCCAAAATCCTGTAAGATTGCCAAAAGAGATGAAGTGAAGGGTCAATAATCCAAAGGTCCTGAACTCCCTGGATTGGTGGTCACTAGCTAGTCAAATTTTTACCCTTTTCCCAAGGTGTTTTCTTAGTTAGGAACCTTCCAGAAAAGCACTCTTAGAAAACTCCACGTTCCAACCTTTGGACCCCGAGACAATTAAGGTAACTGTTTTACTTGATAAACCATGGGCAGGTTAGGAAAGGCAATGTTTAGCTCTTGCTGCTGTCTCTGTATACAGAGTGTAAGGGGTTCTGTGGGCCAAAACATCACAAGGGACTTCACCTCCTGGCATTATAGAAAGAAGGTATTTCCAAGTTTCCCCAGATCCTTCCAATAATTGGGACCACATACCTGCTATAGACAACCATCACAATCAAGAGTCACAATTAAGTTCAAACACCAACTTTATTCCCCAGTGGGGCACTCCATGATCAACCATACAGAAATGAGAAAGAACTTAGGGGTAAATTTCTTTATCGTCACTAGAACTCAACAGGGAGCTCAACTAGAGCACGGCCAGGATTTAGGAAGGGGAAAGCAGATTGAAAATGGTAACCACTGCTATTCCAAGACCAGCCTTCTCTTTTTTTTTTTTTTTGGCTTTTTTTAGGTCACACCTGGCAATACACAGGAGTCACTCCTGGCTCTGCACTCAGGAATTACCCCGGTGGTGCTCAGGGACCATGTGGGATGCTGGGAACCGAACCCAGGTTGCCCGCATGCAAGGCAAATGCCCTACCTGCTGTGCTATTACTCCAGCCGCAAGCCTTCTCTATCTTGTGCAAGAACCAAGCAACTAGCATTATTGCTTTTAATTGTTATTAATTATTGCTTACTAACCTTAACAGACAGGAATTAAGAAATAGATCCAACTTAACTTTTAAAACTCAAAACAATGTGACAAATGTTATGGAGAAAATGTGTGCATCTTCTACTCACTCATAAAATGTGAATTATAGGGCCAGTGAGATAATAATTAAGGTAAACAATTACACAGCAAGCACCTATAGAAGGTTTAAGGTGCTTGCCTTTGTGAGGTCAATATTCAGCACCAAATATGTGTTCTACCCCCCATGCACCACAGGGAGTGATCCCTGAGCACAGAGTTAGTAGTAATTCCTAAGCAAAGAGACAGAAGCAATTCCTGAGCACCACTAGGTATGGAAAACAAATTAATAAGTAAGTAATTACTTAAAATATTTAATAAAGTGTAAGTTATAATAATATCCATCTCAGAGGCTACGGGTTTGACCAAGTGGTATAAGCCATGTGAAATACTAGATGCCCTTTAAATTTTTTAATTGTACTATTCTGATGTACTTATGTTATCATGCACTTGCCTTTCTTTGCCAGAATGTTGATTAACCACTCACCCCAATATCTCTCCATTTTTTTAACTTAGGAAGAGTGAAGTTCACTGCAGTTTACTGCAGTCAGCAACAGTAGTTCTATAACTATCTGGAAGAAAAAGTTGGTGTAAAAGAAAAAGAGGTATGTCCAGGCTCAACTCTTTTGAGAATTATCTTCCCTCTTGATACCAACATCAGTGCAGTGTTACTATAAGAACATGGAACAGAATTATATTGATGCTCAGGCTGTCCCCCAGATCAATTTAGTCTATTTATTTATTTATTTATTTATTTATTTATTTATTTATTTATTTGGGGGAGGAGATTTGGGTCACACCCACTGCTGCTCAGTCCTTACTGCTGGCTCTATATTCAAGGATTACCCCTGTCAGGAACCAGAATTGATCTGTGGTGCTGTGGATCAAATCCACATTAGTCATGTGCAAGGCAAGTGCCCTCCCCACTATAATATTACTCTGGTTCCTCTCCAGCTTTCTTTTTTGTTTAAATTGAAACTGCACTGAAACTATGTTCTCCCTCTTTCCTTCCCCAGTGCTGCTGGTGTGGTAATGACCAGGGTCTGCACTTCTGGTTGGAATGCTCGAATGTACAGTATTCACACCCTCTTGATTGAGGCTTACCAGGTTGTACACTTTGCTGTAGGACTTGGAGGAGCCTCACTTGCAGAGCTTTTTTTTTTTTGTCCATCTCTTTTTTTTTATTTAAATTTTATTGAATCACCATGTTGAGGGTTACATAGTTCTCAGGATTATGTCAAACACCCTTCCCTTCACCCGTGCCCATATTCCATTACCAACCACCCCATTATACCTCCCGCCCCCTCCCGCCCCCCCCAGTCCCCGCCCTTGTAAGTGATAAGTTTCACTTCGTTTACGCTTTATCTTGGTTACAGTCCATGTTTCAACACTTAACTCACTATTATTGCTAGGGTTTCCCCAAAAAAAAAGAGAAGACAGTCCCACTGTCAAGGAAGCATTTGATGGCTCTCCATTGCTGAGAATGTAGAGATATTAAGTCCCGCTGTTTGTTACATAACTTTTCTATTTTTTCCCCCCTCGTCCTTGCAGAGCTTTTTGGATGCTGCTTGGCATATGGGGAAGTGCTGGGGATCAAACTTCTGTCCTTAGACATAAAGGGACTGTACTCATTTGTGGAGTATAGAATGTATAGGGTGTCACATGAGGCTGACACCCAAGGACAGTAGATACAAGGGCCAGGATGATTGACCCAAAGCTGGAAGCCTGCTTCATGAGAGGAGGGGAGAAGGCAGATGGAATAGAGAAGGGATCACTAAGAAAGTGATGGCTGGAGGAACCAGTTGGGATGGGAGATATGTGCCAAAAGTATATAATGGACCAAACACGATGACCTCTCAATGTCTGTGTAGTAAGCCATAATGCCCAAAAGTAGAGAGAGACTATGGGGAATGTTATCTGCCATGGAGGCAGGGGGAGGGTGGGAAAGAGAGGGTTATATGGGGGATATTGATGGTGAGGAAGGTGCACTAGTAGAGGGATGGGTGTTTGATCATTGTGTGATTGTAACCCAAATATGAAAGCTTGTAACTATCTCACAGTAATTCAATAAATTTTTCTTAATTTTTTTAATTTAAAAAAATTCTGTCCTCATGCTTGCAAGGCTGGTGCTCCACCACTGAGCCATCACCAGGTCTTTATCCAGGCCTGAAAAATAACCCTTAAAACTTTTTTTTAATTTTTGCTTTATGTTGTTCTTTGGTACCAGGGCTATAACCTTATATGTGCAAAGAATGTCCTTAGACAGAAAAAGAAATTGCTAATCCTTCCCTGTGAGCTTTTGTTTGGTTGGCTGGTTGGTTAGTTTGGGGACCCTACCTGGCAGTGCTGGGGGAGGGACACACCTGTTTCAGACCTGGTGGGGGTGCTCCTGGCTATCTTGGGCTGATAATCATTGAGCTCAATGGCCATGAGGGTCATTTTTTTCTATTTTTTTTCTCATAGGAATGATCAATGAAAGTAAGGTGATTTTTGTTTGTTTTGTTTGTTTTTGCGTCACACTCAGAGATGCTCAGGGGTTACTCCTACCTCTGCACTCAGGAATTACTCTTGGATGTACTAAGAGAACCATACAGGGTGCTAAGGATCAAACCCAAATCAACCACGTGCAAGGTTACTGTACTATCGCTCTTTTTTTTTTTTTGCTTTTTGGGTCACACCTGGCGATGCACAAGGGTTACTCCTGGCTCTGAACTCAGGAATCACCCCTGGTGGTGCTCAGGGGACCATATGGGATGGCTGGGAATCAATCCCGGGTCAGCCGCGTGCAAGGCAAACACCCTACCCGCTGTGCTATCGCTCCAGCCCCCTGTACTATCACTCTTGTCCCAAATTATGGTTACTTTTAATCATAGCTAAAATGAGTCATAAATCTATGCAAATACACAAATTTTATTAAGTCAGAGCATCAATTCTGACTCTCTGGGGATTGATATTCAAGGAGAAAGGGTTTAGGGGTCAGGGAGATTGTTCAGCAGGTGAGGCACTGGCCCTGCATGAGGCCAACATGGGTTCAATCCCCAGAATCGAATATGGTCCCATGAGTCCTGTCAGGAGTGATCCCTGAGCACAGAGCCAGGTGTAAGCCCTGAGCATCACCAGGTATGACAACCCCCCCCCCCACACACACACACACTAAGGAGAAAGTGTTTTAAATTCTGATCCCAAAACTACCAAGAATGATAACTAGATAAGATTTAGATAAATATAAGTACTTGTGTACTTATATAAGTACTTACATAAGTACTTATGTACCACCCTTCAAATAACTTTGGGAGGTGGGTTACTGAGGATGAACCCAGAGCCTCAAGCATGCAAGGCATAAGCTTCACCTCTTGAGTCACATTCCCCTGCCCATTCACATAATGGTAGTAAATGTTTTGTAAACAGTTTCTTAAAAGTAGCTAGGGAATTTATTTTTGTTTATTTGTTTTTTTGGACCACACCATACTGGGGGCTACTTTCATATCTGTGCTTTCAAGGCACTCAGGGTAGTGCTTGGAGGATCATGTGGTGTCAGGGATTGAACCCAGGCCTCCATGCACACAAAACAGATGCTCAGCCCATTGCTCAGCCCATTGAACTATCTCTTTGGCACCAGCTAGGAAATTTCTTCATGAGCAAAATTTTTCTAGTAATTTCCTCATAACAGTCCCATAAATTGAGATGGTATACATTCCACTTACACAGAAGAAAGCATCTTTAGAAGATTTAAAACATCTTTCTCAAGTTAGGTATCCCCACGAGGTACCATCTCTCTGACCCCTAAGACCTAAGAAATCGCAGAATAGTACTATCTTGCCCCACCCACGCTTTCTCTCTCTCTTTCTCTCTCTCCCTCTCCCTCTCTACCTCCCTCTCTCTCTCTCTCTCTCTCTCTCTCTCTCTCTCTCTCTCTCTCTCTCTCTCTCTCTCTCTCTGAAAGGCAGGAAGTTAGAAATGCAGGAGTTTCAGAAAAGATACTAGAGCCCATATCTGACTACACTAAAGTTTTGATTATGAAGCTAGAGAGAAATTAAGCTTTCTGAAGCTTCCCCCCCCCTTTAATTTCTCTGTTTTTGTTGTGACCTTTAAGCAGGGCACTGCATTTCCATGGACAAACTCAGCTGAGCTCTAAAACAGTTTTATAGCATGCTGAGGGAGCTGAGAATTGAGTACTATTACAAACGGTGCTTTTCTTTGGATGTTCTACAGATGGTCACTATCATCAGGTTGGCTCAGGTCAAGACTCATTCCTAGAGGCCTGGGACATGCAGTTGCGACTACAAGGATGGCAGGCACCGGGAGTTCTAAAGCTGAGACGTGGGTTAGCAAGTGTCTCCCCTAAACATCACGGATTTAACTCCACACTTCAGTGACAAAAGGTTTGGTCTACTAAGCAATCTGCTTGAACATCGAACACTTTAGATCACAAAATGAACACTAGATTATGTACATCTTACAACCATCTCTTGAAACAAGCCAACACAAAACTCTAAAGGGACTAGCTCTGTTCTAGCAGCGGATGCATCATGGGATCACACTTAGAAGTAGAAAGAAATCCTCACTTCTCCCTAAGTAGTTATGTCATACCATACAGTTTTTTTAATGTTAACAAAAATAAAAGTAAAAAATAAGGCAGAGTCTCTTGCCCCTGAGCCTGGCCATCTTCACTGGGGCCCCTTGGAAGATAGCAGGTTGAGTTTCCCTCCCCACCCCAAGCAGAGCCCTGACAGCTGAAGACCTCTGGAACTCAGCCACAGCCATGCTCAAGGCCACTCTCCACATGTTCAGATGAGCCTCACGCATGAAGGAACTGGCAGAGGGATCCAGGTGTGCAGGACCCGAGGCTGAGATCTCCAAGCCTGCTCAGATTGGGACTGGGCCTCCTCTACCCAGATCCCCCATTTTCCAGTAGCTTGGCAGCCACACCCACAAACTGTCCCCCCCACCCCCAGGACTGCGCCGCCCCCCCCATGATGTATAATCCCATCAATGGCTAAGAACCAGAGAGTATATAAAACAAAGCTCCCAGAGGAGAATGGACACTGATGGAGGGATGTAAACAATCACTGTATGACTGAAATGCAAACATGAAAGTTCATAAGTTTGTAACTGTACCTCACGGTGATTCACTAAAAAAAAAAAAAAAGCTTCCAGAGGCTAGTGGCCGCAACCTTTTTTAGCCTATTTCTCCCTCTCAGAGAATCTGCAAAGTACCGAGAGCATCCTGCCCACATGGCAGAGCCTGGCAAGCTCTCCATGGCATATTCGATATGCCAAATACAGTAACAATGATGGGCCTTATTCCTCTGACCCTGAAAGAGACTCCAATGTGGCACTGCTGGGAAGAACAAGTAAAAAGAGGATGCTAAAATCTCAGAGCTAGGACAAATCTCAGAGCTAGGAGACGTTACTGGTGTCAGCTCAAGCAGATCAATGATCAACGTGATGACAGTGATACAGTGATACAGTGAACAAAAATAAAGAAAAGTCCTTGAAGAAGGCTCAGTCCACTTCCTCCATGCGGGAGCTGTCCTAGTCCCCCTCAAGCAGGGGCATCTCCTCCGGGACCGTGGGGCTGCTCTCATCGGCTCTTCTTCATCAATCCCGAGACCAAGCTCATCCTTTGGATCCTGTTGGTGAGGGGTTAGGGGTCCTCCAAGCTGAATCTCAAGGACATCAGCGCCGTCTCAGAGAGCAGGATCACCAGGTCCTTCGCAGACTTGTCGTTATTGTCGGCCTCGGTCTTCTGCCACAGGGTCTCGATGACCGAGTGGTTGGGTTGATCTCCCAGTGCTTTTTGGTCTCCGTGTAGCCCACAGTGGCATTGTCTCTCAGGGCCTGAGCTTTCATGATGCTTTCCATGTTCGCTGTCCAGCCATTACAGGCTTGCGACGATACAGCACAGGGATGTCTTGTTGTTACTGTTTTTGGCATATCGAATACGCCACGGGTAGCTTGTCAGACTCTGCAATAATTAAAAATTTAAAAATTACATGGATCATAGGGGGGAAATTCATATAGTTTTATAGTATATAACTTAACTACTGCTCAACTTTGGCCAACTGTTTTCTTGGAGAAGTGTGTCTTAAGATTACTAGCCCCTAATTTTGTAATGACAGCCAGAAATCTTATTTTTATTGCCTTTTTGTTTTGAGAAATGTCCCAATTTTCAAACAGAAGCAAGAAATTTACTTGTTTTTAAAATATGTCTTTGAGAGGAGAAGAGTTTGTGAGGAATAAGAGGGACGGGACTGAGGGATAACAGTGACAGGTTCTTGACACACCAGTGGCCACTGGTGATTGTTGTAGAGAAGCTCTAAAACTCTAAAATAATGGCTTCAAAATTATTATAAACTATGATATCTCAATTTATATTTTTTAATACATGAAATGTTTAAAAGGAAAAAAATTAATTTCATGAGACAGCACTAACATAGCTAAACTCACTGAATCATAGCTTGGGGAGAGAACAAACATTTGGAACATTGTATGCCTGAAACCCTGCCATGAAGTATTGAAAATGACCGTACCTAAAAGAAAATTTTCAAAAGAAAGAGAATATTCAATAGTGTTATTTTCTTATTCTGTTGATAGTAGGTAAATGACAACATAAAGGAGTGAAGCACACAAATCTGTGCGTATGCATTAGCCAGAGTCTCACACATATACCTTGAAATAATCTTTGCCATTCTTCAATAGGATTTATTCCTTAGTGACTAGGGCAGTATATAAAAAAAGGTATTTGGGGCCAGAGAAATAGTACAGAGGTTAAGGCTCTTGCCTTGCAGGTAAATGACGCTGGTTCAGTGCTGACACTGCATATGGTCTTCTAGCACTGCCACAAGTGATCCCTGAGGACAGAACCAGGAGTAAGCCCTAAGCCCTAAGCACCTCCAGGTGAGGCTTCAAATGCTCCCTTCCAAAACTAGTATCTACCAATTCCTGAACATGTAGATATTACATAAAACTGAATCCAGAGCAATAGTAAAGCGAGTGGGGAGTTTGCCTTTTTGCCTTGCACATTCACCAGTTTCCATCCCTGGTATCCTATATGGTTCCCCAAGCACTGCCAGGAGTAATTTCTGAGTTCAGAGCCAGGAGTAGCCCCTGAGCATTTCCAAGCATGGCCCAAAGAGGAAAAAATAAATAATACAAAAATTAAACTTATGTATCTCTCTTTGAACAACAAATTCACTGGAAGGACATTCAGCTAAATCAAATCACCTTATTCTTTTTTGGCAAAAACTCTCTTATCTGAAGCCAACCAAGGAAGCATCATCAGCCTTGGAAAGTAGATGTTTGTTTTTCCTTAAGAATGGCAACTTAAATGGAACCCCATCCCCCAGGTTGAATTGCAGCCAAAAAAAAAAAAAATTCCTATTTTCTAGAATCTCTAACTCTGGCTCTCAGATCTCAGAACTAGAGATAGGACTGGAATGTGGATACCGAGGGGAGTAGTGTGGAATCTTTTCAATGGATGTACTTCTAAGTACAGTATTTTTAAAAGAATTTTTTCAATATCACTCAACGTAAAAAATATTTATTTAATCTCTGGCCTCAAAATAATTACTTAGCTAATTCTTGTGTTTCCATTTCATTTATACCAGACATTTACATCACTGAACTGTAGGGTTTTTAACTTGTCATTTGTTTTGACTTTCAAAAATATATATTTAATTAAATAGTGCCTTAAAGCTTTGTGATTTAAGTTATTTGGTATGCATCACTAAATCTGTAAACTTAGTGCTTTCAAATAATATATACCAAGTGAATGAAAAAACCAAGAGGAAACAATGCAAAGCAAGGTAAATTGCTGAGCCTGTTTTCACTCTTTTTTTTGTTTTGTTTTGGCTCACACCTGGTGATGCACAGGAGTTTCTCCTGGCTCTGCACTCAGTAATTTCCCCTGGTGGTGCTCAGGGGACCATATGAGATGCTAAGAATCGAACCCAGGTCGGCCACGTGCAAGGCAAACGCCCTACCCACTCTGCTATTGCTCCATTTCCTCACTGTTTTTTAATCAATTTCTTATTCAAGATGAGGAAGAATCATACCTCCTCCAATGAAAATGTAAAGTTATTATTTTGTAAAATGCCCTCACATCACACTTATTACATAACAAATAGAATATACCTGTAATTGTTGAACTATATTGTATAAACTTTGGAAATTTTGAACTTTAAACAGTTAAGTCAAAATGGTTGCTCTTTGCACTTCTGTTTATTTCCTATTTACTAATGGTCACTCGATTACTCTCAGCCCTGAGTGCAATAGAGACATTACTGGTGCCCACTCGAGTAAATCGATGAACAACGGGATGACAGTGATACTAATGGCCAATGTGGTCTGGATTATGATGCTCAGAGCTGAGATCTAGGCATTTTGGCACAACTTAAAGGCAAACTTTATGCTGAGTGAAATTAGCCAGAAAGAAAAAAACAAATCCTGCATCGCATCGCTTATATGCAGAACCTGGGTTGACGAAGGCATAGAGAGAGAGGGAATAAAATTTATAGAAAGAGTGTGGGAATGTGGTTGCCTGAACTAAAGGGATGGGGAAAGAGAAAGAGGTTTGTAAAAGGGTATAAACTTTTAGTTGAAATATGAATTAAGTCTGAGAACTTAGTGGTCCAATGTATAATATAATCACTCTATTTGGTGACAATATTACATAAGTGAAATTTGTTGAGAGTAGAATAGAACTGTTCTCACCCAAGGAAGGTAAATATGTAAGTAGTTGAATGTATTAATTAATCAAATTAATATTTAATAGCCCGTGGCATATTAGATATGCCAAAAACAGTAACGACAAGTCTCACAATGGAGGCATTACTGGTGCCTGCTCAAGCAAATAGATGAACAATGATATGACAGTGCTACAGTGCTATATTCTTATTATATAAATTAAATATTGTTATACTGTCATTTGGTTATATTGTATTTAATAACGATGTGGATATTTGAGTTGGTTAACGCAACTTTCACAATTTATGTCAAATCATTGTTTTATGTTTCAAATATCTCACAATTTTATTTGTCAGTAAAATCTTGCTAAAGTTCAGAGGGAGAATATACAGAGCCAAGGACAGAGAACGATTATAGGAAACAAATTCAGAGGCTAGAGAAAATTGCAAAGTCTCTTGCCCCCCAGTCTGGCTGTCCTCGCGGTACTCAGGGGACTATATGGGATGCTGGGAATCGGCTGTGTGCAAGGCAAACGCCCTACCCTCTATGCTATTGCTCCAGCCCCTAGATCACTCTTAATTCCAGAGTTTAGGAAGGAGAAGGACAGGGAAGAAAAGAAATCGAGGGAAGAAGTTAGAAGTGGACAAGGAGGCAGGGTTAAGGGTCTCTGGGACATTGGTGTTGTGGTAGGGAGGTGTAGCGCCATATCCAAAGCACGGGTAACAACACTGAAAGCTTGAGGTCCAAACTACAACAACTAAACTTAAAAATGTGCCTGTCAATGAGGCAGGCTGGGGGATGGGAGAGAATCTGGAGACAATGGTGGAGGGAAGTTGATATTGGTGCTGGGATTGGCCCTGGAATACTGTATACCTGAAACTCAACTAAGAGTAACTATGTAAATCATGATGGCTTAATAAAAAAAAAAAAAAGAAGAAGTATTTTTTAAATGCCACAGATAAAAATCTACCCCATGGACATCTTTATCCAAATTGTGTGGGGAAATATAAGGGTTTATAGATTTTTGATTATCACAGGGAGCCCAAGGTTAAAAATGCTTGTCCCCTGTGTGGTCACTGCTTAGCTCTTTTATACACCCTTATCTGATCTACCCTCCACCCCAGGCAATAAAGGAGCTGATAATCCTTCCTCTGGGCCTTGTGCAGGTTGGAGGAGGGGCAGAGGTGCCAGATGCTCTGGAGTTGAGCAGAGCTATTTCAGATGTTCAGAATGATTTTACACTTCAGCTCCTCACCTTGTGAAAGACAGGTCCAAGCATATTTTTATTGAAATTAATGTTAGCACAGAAGGGAATAGAAATTAATTGATTTTGATCAAGAAATAAGAGGAGGAGGCAGCTGAATGCTGTTGATGTAGAGCTGACTATGGCCTGCTACCTATTTCTCATTCTCATATTGCCATGGTCTCCACTTTTAAAAGTGTTAATTAGGGGGGCTGGAGTGATAGCACAGCAGGGAGGGCATTTGCCTTGCACATGACCAACCCGGGTTTGATTCCCAGCATCCCATATGGTCCCCTGAGCACAGCCAGAAGTAATTCCTGAGTGCATGAGCCAGGAGTAACCCCTGTGCATTGCCAGGTGTGACCCAAAAAGCAAAAAAGAAAAGAAAATGTTAATTAGGGCTTCATCATAGAAAATATGGGCCATCAGAGTGACCAGAGTGAGTTCAGCTCTTGTATTTGACCGCCAGTGATCCCCGAGCACTGCCAAGTGTGGCCCTTCCTTGCCCCCAATTCTTTTTTTTTATTTATTATTTTTTGCTTTTTGGGCCACACCTGGCAATGCACAGGGGTTACTCCTGGCTCTGCACTCAGGAATTACTCCTGGCAGTGCTCAGGGGACCATATGGGATGCTGGGGATCGAACCCGGGTCGGCCGCGTGCAAGGCAAACGCCCTACCCGCTGTGCTATTGCTCCAGCCCGCCCCCAATTCTTTTGACATGCAGTGAAAATTCTTCATTTTCACTACTTTCTGGTAAGAGTAATAAAAATATTAATTAAAAATGTACACATCAATTCTAGCAATAAGAAGTATTCTCCAGGAGCTAAAGAGATAGTACAGTGGGTAGGCCTTTTGCCTTGCATGCAGCCAACCCCAGTTTGATCCCTGGCACTGCGTTTGATACCAAGACCTGCCCTGAACACAGAGCAAGGAGTAAGCCCTGAGCACCACTGGCTATGGCCCCTGAACAAAAACAAACAAAAAAAGAAATGTCTCCTTTCGTCTATTGAAACATTAAAAACATCAAGACAGTAGTCAACATTTCAATTTGTTTTTATTGTTTCCCAGCAATTTACTCTCATCATCATCCCATTGATCATCAATTTTCTTGAGTAGTCACATCTGATGGTGCTCAGGGTTTACTCCCTGCAGTGTGTTGGGGACCATATGAGGAATAGAACCTGGTTGTCACATGCAAAGCAAGCATCCTACCTATACTATCTCTCGGATCTCATAATCTCCTAAGGAAACTTTTTAAATTGAAAAGCCAAACAATACAAAAATAATTAAGCATAAACTTAGATTAATTTCTTGCAAATTAATCCATATGGCCAGCTCTAGATCAAGAATCAACATTGTCAGCATTCCAGAGGTTCTCCAGTCACCCATGCAGGCATTCTCTTCCCCAAGAAAACTACCAATCTGACTTAAAATCACATTGATTTATTATAGAAATGAAATAAGTATATATCTCCTTCATATACCTGTGTTATATAAATATATGAATATATATTAGTGCAGTTGAATTCTAAATATTTTGTTCCTGATAAGATTAATAGATATGTATCAGACCAACCCAACTATTTCAGGTATTAACTGTTTTACTACTCTACTATGCTGATTAATTATAAGCACCGATTGGGGTAAATGACCCCAACACTTAATCCTTGCTTTGACGCTAATTACATAAGAAATCTAGAGTGAGTAGATTCCCCATTTTGAGCCTAAATTCCTCTTTGGAAAATACATATACTTAATTAGAAAAATAGGGGGCCAGAGAGAGTACAGAAGATAAGACGCTTGCTTATCTTGTATGTAACCAACCCAGGTTTGATCCCCTACACTATAAATGGTTCTCTGAGCACAGTCAGGAGTAAGCCATAAGCGCAGTTCGATGTGACCCAAAAACAACAAAAACAACAATAACAAAATAGAAAAGAAGGCAGAGTGCTAGCACAGCAGGGAGGGCACTTGCCTTGCACACTACCTACTGGACTTGATCACCCCTATGGTCTCTCAAGACTGCCAGGAGAGATTCCTGAGTGAGGAACCAGGAGAAAAGTAATAGAAGAGAGAGAAAGGAAGGAAGGAAAGAAAGAAAGAAAGAAAGAAAGAAAGAAAGAAAGAAAGAAAGAAAGAAAGAAAGAAAGAAAGAAAGAAAGAAAGAAAGAAAGAAAGAAAGAAAGAAAGAAAGAAAGAAAGAAAGAAAGAAAGAAAGAAAGAAAGAAAGAAAGAAAGAAAGAAAGTTAGAAAGAAAGAAAGAAAGAAAGAAAGAAAGAAAGAAAGAAAGAAAGAAAGAAAGAAAGAAAGAAAGAAAGAAATGTACATGTTCTTATCTAAAAGAATATGCTCATAAGATTAAGGACAAATACTTTCAATTATGAATTACAAGTACATCTATATTTATATTGAAATATATTATTGATATTTTCATATATTCAATTATATATAAACTAAAATTTGCAACTTAATTATATATTACATAATTTACAATTTAAAAAATATAAAATATCTTGCCTATTTACCCTCTTTCAAAAACAAATACTTATGGCATTACGCATGTTGTACTAAAGGGGCTGGAGAGAGAATTCAAAGGACTGAGCATATACTTGGTATGCAGGAGGCCCAGTTTTAATTCCTAACACGGCAGGAGTACCTGGGGTGTCTGTGAAGCACAGAGAAGGAAATAGTCCCTAAGCACTGCCAGGTGTGACCCCAAAATCCAAAATAACCACAACAGCAATATTAATGATATAGGATCCCTGTCATCAGGCCCTCTTACTATTACAGCATGTGTAATGGCCCTAGTCTTGCTCTGTGTACCTTAAGTATATACTTATGTGTTATTAGGTGACATTTCTTGGGAAAGCAATTTCTTGGGTCTCAGGATTCAAAGAAATAGAAGAGCTCTGTACAGAATTTTTATGTAAAGTCTGTAGTCCCAAGCCTTAACAACCTTAGCTTTTGCCTGGGCCAGAGAAATAAAAAAATTCCTGGGCCAGTCGGTTGTATTTGCCTTTTACGTGGCCAGCTTGGGTTCCATTCCTGGCACCCCATATGGTCCCCCATCACCACCAAGAGTAATTCCTGAGTGTAGAGGCAGGAGTAACCCCTGAGCATCACTGGGTATGGCCCAAAAAGAAAAAAGAAAAAAAAATTAATTTAGCTTTTCCTCTATTAGGAGGAAAATACTTTTCTCTTCACCAGAGTACTTAATTGCCTTCATTGCTTCCTATCAAAATTTATTATGAAGGTTAGCTTATTCTTATTAATGTGTACATAATTGCCAAGTCTGAATGGTTTTTTCTCAAATAAGTATTTATGCTTCCCAAGACACTTTGGGTTTTTTTGTTTGTTTGTTTTGTTTTGTTTTGTTTTGTTTTGTTTTGTTTTGTTTTGTTTTGTTTTTAGCCACACCTGGGGTGCTCGGGCCTTACTTTTGGCTCTGCACTCAGGGATCACTTGAGGCAGTGCTTGCTAGACCATAAGTGATGCTGAGGATGGAAGCTGGGTTGGCTGCATGCAAGGCAAGCTCCCTACCTACTATATTATTGCCTCGACCCCAACATTTCAATTTGATGGGACAAAATTCTAAGTACAGGATTTCAGGCATCAGAATCAGAAGGACAACTCCTCTTGGACACAGGAATCTTAATAACAACCTTCCCTCCTAACATTGGTGGCCATTGTTCACTGATTCCTTGCCAAGAGCCAACATTGTCCTTAGAGATATTGTCTCATTTATTTCTACCACCACCAAAACCATAATGACTTTTATTTCACAGAAGAAACTGTTAGGATCTGGCCTAAGGACACAATAGAAGTGACCCAGAATTGCATTTGCCCTTCAGAAAAGTCAGCCTGACCTGGTAGCAGTTACCTGCCAAAGGCAAAAGCATAACCTTGAGGCTAAAGTTCCCCAGAGCAGTCCCAGGAAATCTGGGATAATTCCTCATCTTGAGAGACAAGGAAATACATGGTTTCTTCGCTGGGGGGGAGGGAGGGACCCCCCTCAGTTTTTTGGGTCACACCCAGCAATGCTCAGGGGTAACTCCTGTCTCTGCACTCAGGAATTATTCCTGATGGTACTGGGAGACCATATGAGATGCCATCAATCAAACCTGGGTCGACCTTGTGCAAGGCAAATGCCCTACCCACTGTGCTATGACTCTGGCCCCATGGGGAAATACTTTTGGGGGTCACATATGGTCGTGCTTAGGGGCTATTCCTGGCTCTGTGCTCATAGTTCTGTACTCATTTTCCTGCTGCTGGCAGCTCAGGTCCTCCTGGGAGATCCTGTGTCCTGGGTCCTCCTGTGTCCTTCAGAGCTACACTAAAGTTTTCAAGGCCCTGAGAAGTTTTCCAGCAGCAAGGCTCCACAGGTGCACCCAAGGACGCTCTGAAAGACACACAGATGAGCTGTCAGCAGCCCTGACTCTGTCATTCCCACCTAAGGCGTTAGCAAGGCTTCTAGGGTAACAGGTACGTCAGTTGCAAATCAGGGACAGCTTCTGAGCATCCTAGCTTCATACTGAACTTCAAACACTCTCCCCAGGGGCTTTTCTTTTTCTTTTCCTTTTTTTTCTCTTTCCTCTTCTAAATATCTATGAAAGACTTGCTTTTCCCAAACCTATGGGCTCTCTCTCTCTCTCTCTCTCTTTCTCTCTCTCTCTCCTCTTTCCTCACATCTGTCTACATTTTTTTCAATAAAAACTATTTTGAAAAATAAATAAACATCTCTAGAGATCAGACCTGGCAACACATGAAGGGGTGGGGGTGGGCAGGGGTGCATGAGTGCTTGAACCCACTACCTCATACATGCAAGACATCTGCTCTACAGTCTGAGTCACGTCACATCCCCACCTGAAGAGGCCTTTTTTTTTTCTTTGGTTTTTGGGGTGACACCCAGCAGTGCTAATGGATTATTCCTGGCTTTGTATTCAGGAGACTCCTGGTGATTCAGAGGACCTGGTGACTTGGGGTGCTAGGGACCAAACCTAGGTTTGCTGTGTACAAGACAAGTGCCTAACCTGCTATACTATCTCTCTGACCTCTGAAGAGACCATTTTTATACCATTTTTAGAATTTTAATACAGGCATGCTTGAGGACAACTCTCTGCTCTGTGTTTGGGGGGGTCATTCGTTGTGGTGCTGGGGGCCATATGATGTCAAGGGTGGAACTGGGTCAACTACACACAAGGCAAGTACTTTAACTTCTCTACTGTCTGGCACTAGAGGACCAATTCTTGTTTGTTTGTGGGGTTTTGGGGTTTTATTTTTTTGGTGGTAGGGGTCGGAGGCCATACACCATGGTTACTCCTGACTTTGCACTCAGGGATCACTCCCGGTGATACACAGGGGACCATATGGGGTTCCGGGAATAGAACTTGGGTCAGCTGCATGAAAGGCAAGTGCTCTACCCACTGCACTATCTATTCAGCCCCTATTTCTTTTTTTAAAAGAATTTTTATTGTAATGAATCATCGTGAGATACATTTACAGACTTACAGACTTTCATTTTGCATTTCAGTCAAACAATGTTCAAGTACCCACCCCTCCACCAGTGCCCCTTCTCCACCCGCAATGTTCCCAGTATCCCTCTCCCCACCCTCACCCCTTCCCACCTCCTGCCTCTGTGGCAGGCACAATCTCTTCTACTCTATCTGTCCCTTTGAGTGTTATGGTTTGTAGTACAGGTAAAAAGCAGCCATCATGTTTGGTCCATAGTCTACTTTCAACATGCATCTACTATCCCAGCTACCTTTTTCCCCAGTGCATGAGATTGGCTATCAAGCCGTGGCAGCCCCTGTTTCTTAACCAGGGTTTCTAAATAGCATGGTAGAAAGTCCAGGATGCATCTCAGCAGTAGAACAGTGAAATATATGCCATACATGCTTGAGACCCTGGTTTTGGTTTGAGGGAAACGTGGGGCTCGGTTCCCAGAATTAATTACAAATACAACTGTCAGTTCATTAATTAATGGCATGTTGAGTAGGAGAAAACAGCTTGGTGACAAGTATCCACGAGCACATAATGCCTGAGGTAACTGTTTTTTGTTGTTGTTTGCTTGGGGCTTTGGGGGGAATTTTTGTTTTGTTTTGTTTTGGGGTCATACCCAGAAATGCTCAGAGGTTACTGACTCAGGAATTAGTCCTTATTCCATAGGGAACTGTATGAAATACTGAGGATCGAATCTGGGTGGGCTGAGTGCAAGGCAAGCACCCTATCAGCTATACTAGATTTTCCAGTCCCCCTGAGCTAACTCTTAACAGTTCCAAGGCAGGGGACCAAGAATATAGTACAGTGGGTATGGCTTGCACACCAGCTGACCCGGATTCAATTCCAAGCACTGTGTATGGTTCCCTGAGCCCACCAGGAGTGATCCTGAGTACAGGGCCAGGAGTGAGCACAGAGATGTGACCCCAACCCAAAATACCAAATCAACAAAAACAACAAATTCCAAAGGCAGAGTCAGAGAGATAGTTTGATGATTAATTCAATTGAAGATGGGTCACCTGGGTTCTTTCCCCAGCACCTCACACAGTACCCCAGCTCTGCCAAGAGTGAGCCCTGAGCACAGAACTAGGAGTAAGCCCTAAGCATAGGTGGCTGTGGCTGCAAAACAAAATTTCCAAGAGATATCAAGCAATCAAGCAATCCTCTAAAAAACAACTGAGGTTTTCTTGTTTTTACCATTCTGAAGAAGCCCATGTTCTCTCTTGAACACATATTTCCTCTCTTTCTGGTCCCTTACATCTAAGTAAATTTTGTTCAATCAAAAACTATATTGCTTCAAAAACCCAACTATAAATAACTTTGTAATTCACAGCAATTCAATAAAAATGTGAAAAAACCTATATTGCTTCACTAAAAATAAAAATAATAAAATAAATACCAACTTGATTCAAAACCAAGAATCAGTCTCCCATATTACCCAGATGGAAGAGATGTTAAAACCCAACTGTGAAGTATAGCCACTCCAAGACTTAGGAAACATTGGCTACCTGCTAAATCTCTACCTCAATGCGTGATGATAGTATTAGCTTTAGTAATATTATTGGCATTTTGCCCAGTCTAGCATAGTAAAAAAAAGGTAAATTTGGAGCCACTGCAATCCAAGGTTATTTTTTGGATTATAATAACAGCAATCCAAGGTTGTTATTTGGCCCAAGAGACTCATTTGGGCCAGTCCTGTTTAAAGATGATAAATTTAAGTCCTTAACTAAATTTGTTTAAGCAAATATCTAGTCATGCAGCTGACGCAGTCCTCAAAAATTATCAAGTCCAGGGTCCAGAGAGATGGTACAGAAATTTGGTCAGGGACTGAAGAGATGGTCCAGGGGAAAGGGCACTTCCCTTGCATATGGCTGACTCAGTGATATGGAGTAACACCTGGCATCTCCTATGGTCCCCCAAGCACTCCCAGGAGTGACTCTTGAGCACAGACCCAGGAGTAGTCCCTGAGCATTGCCAGTGTGCCTCCCCACCCCAACAACCCAAAATATAAAATTGGGCAGCATTGCTTTCATCCAAAGGGAGTCTCTTCAGCATTATTTGCAAATGTCTAATTTCTTTTAATTTTATGGTCTATTTTCTTCTAGGCCGCTATAATAGTATGGTATGTCTTGGGAATCATGATATGGCTGTGGTTTGGCTTAAGTAGATCATCCATGGGTCTGGAGTGATAGCACAGCGAGTAGGGCATTTGCCTTGCACACGGCCGACCCAGGTTCTATTTCCAGCATCCCATATGGTCCCCTGAGCACCGCCAGGGGTAATTCTTGAGTGCAGAGCCAGGAGTGACCCTTGCGCATAGCCAGGTGTGACCCAAAAATCAAAAACAAAAGCAAAAGTAGATCATCCATTTCTCAGGAGACCTATCAGGGACAATAAGACAAATAGAAGTCAGAGGCGGGTTTAGGGTTGTGGAAGGGGCCTGGGGACAGGAGGAGCACAAGGAGCTTCAAGGACTCGAAGACTGTCAGGTATGACTACATCCAACTTCTCTGCATTCCGTTTCCTCTAATTTCTCTAATCTACATCAAAACACCTGAACAAATTTTTGTTTAGCTTTGTTTTGGAGTACACCGGGCAGTGCTCAAGGGTTACTCCTGGCTTTGCACTCAGGGATCACTCCCATCAGGCTTAGGGGACCATAAAGGACGCCAGGCTCGAATCCTGGTAGAATGTATGCAAGGCAAGTGCTTTACCCACTGTACTATGGCTCTGGTAATAAAATTCTTGCCTGTGGTGCTGCCACCTTTACAATATTGAGAGATGAAAACATCAGAATACTATTTTCTGGTTTTTTTTGTTATTGTTTTTGTTTTGTTTGGGGTTGGGGCCATATCCACTATGTTCAGGGATTATTCCTGGTTGTATGCTCAAGGGTAATTCCTGGCAGGCCTTGACCATATGTGGTGTTAGAGATTAAATCCATATCAGCTGCATGCAAAATAAGTAAGTACCCTACCCTCTGTACTATTAGAGATTCTGTGGTTTACAGTATTATTAATATTAGTTTTTCATGCACATAATTCCAACATCACATCATCATCAGTGTATCCATCTTCCTCCCCCAAGAACCCCAACACCTCTCCCTTTTAACCCTTCCCAACTCAATTGTGCAGATGAGTGCTCCTATTATGTTGCATTTGGACCTTTGCTGCTATCTTGCTGTGTATTTTTAAGTCTCAATATGAAAGAGCTCATTCTGTATCTACCCCTTTTCTTCTGAGCATTATCTGTTTTTGAAAAAATATATAGTCTCAATTCAGAGCAAGGCAGAGCTCTATTGACTTATCAATGTGAAGCAACTTCCAAGGTAAATTATTATATGTAAAAAAAAATGGTCAGGCTGAAGAGATCATACAGGGGATAATGCACTTGCCTTCTCAAGGCAGAAACAAGGCTAACCCTAGGTTAGCACCCTAAATTGCATGTGGTGGTTCTCTGAGCACAGAACCAGAAATAACCTCTGAACACACCAGATATGGCTCAAAAAACAAACAAAAAACACTGCAGATGTTCCCCCGAGCACTGCCAGGGGTGATCCTGAGCACAGCAAAGTGTGGATTCCCCACAGAAAATCCAAAAGACTCAGAAAAGCATATCTCTGTGCCACATGGGAAGGACACAAAAAGAACAGGGTTATGAGTGTGTGTCAATGCATCTGTATGCAGCGCTCATCCAGACTCTGGAACTCTGGAAGGAAACGTTAGAGGTTAGAGTCTATAAAGATAAGGAGTGGTGGGTTTGAGACTGCCCTTACTGTATGCCCCTTTACCCTCCCAGCCCTCCAACCTCAGACACACACACACACACACACATACACACACACAACACGCCACATACTTTGTTGCTACTGATTACCTAGTTTGAAAAGGTAGTCATGGAAGAAAACTTGTCATTTATCTAAGAGACCTACAGTCTTCAGACCAACACTTAGCTACCTACAGGCCTCTGCCATGTTACCCAGACTGTATGCAGAAAGTCTTCCGTGGCCAAGCCCACAATGATATTAAAAGTGCAAATGTTAGTTTATTTGTGTTAAAACTGATCTATTGCTGGTGCATTTAGTCTTATTTCCTCTTAGTTTTTATTTTTAAGATCAAAATCTTTATGTTCAGGAGGATAGTGCTGCCGACAGGTCAGCCTGTACCTGTGGGGTGAGTCCATCAGCAGCCTGATGGTGACTTCAGACTTCCAGACACCCCAAAATTGCTGCTGTGCCTTTGACCAGACCCCAACAACTTGGGGCCAAGTTTACCAAGAAATGAAATGACCAAAAGCTAGGTATGTGGGAGACACACCCACAAACCACCTCTGGCTCAACTATATAAGCTCATTTATTGACCTTATTCCAGAGACTCATAAATCTCGAAAAAGATTGAAAGATGCAGTTAAGGCACAGAAGTAGGTGAGAACGCATGACCGAGAGCCCCAGGCTTGCTCGGATCAGGACTCAGACTCCTTGCCCCAGGTCCCCAGTTTTCCTGTAGCTTAGCAGTCACACCCACAAACTGCCCCCAGCACATGTAACCTCATCAGTGGCCAAGACCCAGAGACTATAAACTAAAGGTCCCAGAAGAGAATGATACAGAATTTCCTGGACATTATATTCGTTTTTTTGTTTTTTTTTTTGCTTTTTGGGTCAAACCCAGCGATGCTCAGGGGTTACTCCTGGCTCTTTACTCAGAAATCACTCCTGGCGGTGCTTGGGGGACCATATGGGATGCCGGGGATTGAACCCGGGTCGGCCGCGTGCAAGGCAAACACCCTACCCTCTGTGCTATCACTCCGGCCCCATGGACATTATATTCTATCCATAACAAGCAATACAAAACAAATCGTCTAGCATTGCCTTTTTGGCAGGTTTGAGTGGTGGTGAGACTGGTGTCCAAATATCACATGTAACCACAGTAGAAAGTATGGGGGAAATTGTCTGCCACACAGGCAGGGGAAGGGCTGGAACAGGGGAGGGGGTAGGGAATACTGGGGATTTTGGTGGTGGAAAGTGTGCACTGGTGAAGGGATGGGTGTTTGATGATTGTATGACCGAGCTTAAACATGAAAGCTTTGTAACTGTATCTCAACTATAACTCAGTGAATCAAAAAAGGGGAGGGGGGAATAATAATAAAATAATAAAACAAAGTTAATATTCAGAATATAATAAAAAAATGTGGAGTTCATGCCCAATTCAATCAGCTTAATCAATGGCTGAATAAATAGCAGCACTCCTACATCATTAAAAAAAATAATTAAATAAATAAAATCTTCATGTTGATGAAAGAGAAATCTTAAAAACTTGGGGAGAGAAAATGCCCCTATTTAACTCTCTGGAGGGAGAATTAGGAAGGAAAACTCAAATCATATAGCTCTTGCCCTAATTATGACTATGGATCAAGATTGACACCCAGTGGCCAGATTTAATTCTTTTATTATTTCCCTGAAATTACCTTGCTGTATGATTAGCCATTTTTTAATTTCTAAATATTACCTTATCTATTTCAGATTGAAAATATTATTTAAATCTATGACTTATTTCCTAAGTGTATTGTACTTATGGAGGGGCCAGGGAGGATTTGGGTTATACCCCCGCAGAAATAGCTTAGGGGCTGTTCCTAGCTCTGTTCAGGAGTGACTCCGGCAGTTCTCAGGAGACCTATGTGATGCCTAGAGTAGAAGAGAAAGCAGCTGCACACAAGGCAGGTAAGTGCCTCACACCCTGACTCAGAAGTGAATTGTATATTGTAATCCAAATTAAATTAGGAAAGTTTTTTTCACAAATAACTAATAGCTTTATTTATGTGTTCTCTTTGTAGTTCAGACTTAGTGAACAAAAGTAATTTCCCTCTAATTGATAATGTATTCAATTTCTAGTAGAAATAAATAGGATACATTGAAATTGTATGACAAACCTAATTAACAAATAATTTATTTTCTGATCTCTCACTATATGAAATAGCAAAGTCACCTAGTTCTGATAAGTAACATACTGATTGATCTTTTAGTCATATTAAAGTATTAGAATTAAAGTATATTGTTTTATATTAAAATTATGTTAAAGAATAATATAGTTGTACATAAGACATGTTAATTAGAGGAACATAAGCAGAGTTTAAGTTTACCTGTATTTAAAGAGAAGCTGACCAGGGGCTGGAGCAATAGCACAGCGGGGAGGGCGTTTGCCTTGCACGCGGCCGACCTGGGTTCGATTCCCAGTATCCCATATGGTCCCCTGAGGACCACCAGGAGTAATTCCTGAGTGCAAAGCCAGGGGTGCATCGCCCGGTGTGACCCAAAAAGTCAAAAAATTTTAAAAAAGAGAGAGAAGTTGACTAAAGAACATAAGTATCAAATTTGGTAGAATAGTCTCTTACATAATATGTAAGTCTTGCAATAAGGTTGAGATAAAAAAGTATGTAGTGTCACCCATTCAATGGCCTTAAAAAGGAGAAAGAAAAAAACTTGACTTTTAAAAAAATTAATATTTTAGCAAATATATTGGTATGTTTAATACAGATAACCAGGCAGAAAATAACAAATTTACAAGTCATGAAGAGGGTCAGAGAAATAAGATAACAGGTAAGGTACTTACCCTGCTTTTAGTTGGCCTGGGTTCAATCCTAGGTACCACATATGATCCCCGAGTCCCACTAATATTGATCCCTTTGTAGAGAATCAGGAGTAAGTAACAAAGTAATGATCAAAAAACGAAAACACACAAAAATCAGAGTTCTAGTCAGGTTATCTTGTGAAAGTCTCAACACTTAATTTCAGTATCCTTGTCTATAAAGTTCTTCCTTGCAGGGCCTTTCTGAGTATTAGAGATGCAAATTAAAATGCTTCCCTTACTAGCTAGCACATCAATATGTAAATAGTAACCATTACTGCTACCAGAATTCTAGAAAAAACAAAGTTCCAAAAGCGAAATCCATATCAATCATATTTCTTGTCTTGAAACAAGTGCCTGCTTTGATACAGACCAATGGTCTGTATCTCAAAGTATAATCTCAAAGTATAAATAATCTCAAAGTATAAATAATCATGATGTATGATTATTTGTATGTCCTCCCAGCATTGCCAGGACAATGAGCACAGATCCAGAAGTAAGCCCTAAGCACCACCAAGTATGATCCAAGGAGGAATGGAGGAAGGGGGACAAGAAGGGGGGATGGAAAGGGGGAGGAAGGGGGGAGGGGGGAAGAAAGGGAGGAAGGAAGGAAGGAAGGAAGGAAGGAAGGAAGGAAGGAAGGAAGGAAGGAAGGAAGGAAGGAAGGAAGGAAGGAAGGAAGGAAGGAAGGAAGGAAGGAAGGAAGGAAGGAAGGAAGGAAGGAAGGAAGGAAGGAAGGAAGGAAGGAAGATCTTTGCTGCTGAAGAAATGGTTCAGTGGGCTTAGAGCATGGTTTGCATTCAGGGGAGCGGTCTGGGTCAATCACCAATTGAACCCTTGAGCTCTGCCAGGTCACCCCAGGTCACCGAGTTAGAAGTAGCCCCCAAGCACTGAGGGATGTGGAAGAAAAAGACAACCTTAACCACAATACAGTGTTATGGCTCACTCAGCCTTTCCATATTGATCCAAGTCTTCCTCAGCATCTATTTGGCTTTTTTTCTATTTTCATTTTTGAGATGCCAGAATTCAAATCCAAACCTCACACATCTGATAAATGTATTTTACTGCTGAGTCACATCCCTGGCCCCCATTTGACTTTGTTTTATTGGCAGGGGAGGGGCACGGGGAATGTGAGTCACACAAGTGTTATAACAGGAATGACCCTGACCGTGTTCAAGGACCTTTCGTGGTGTCAGGGATTCAAACCTGAGTTGGATGAATGCAAGGCAAGAGCCTTACCTCCTGTTCTATCTTTCTGGCTTCCAGGATAATATTTTTAAGACATTAAAATTGATACAGTTTTAGTCTCATGCCCTGAATAATTAATTACTAATTTCCCTCCATTTTCTGCCTTTCTTGCCTAAAGCAAAGAAGCCAGTTGAGCATAGCTCTCTGAATCTATAAAATAATAATTTTAATACAATATAAACTAGGATACCTCGAAAAAAAATACTATTTTTAAAAGAAGCCAATTGAGCACTTCAACTCACAGAACACACAACACAACAGTGTGAAAACAAAAGCAAAGGAATTGAGTAGCAAGTGTTTGAGAAAGTACAGTGATTTTATTTTCTTTTTTTTTAATTGCAACAGGATTTGACTCAAAAAATTACAGGTAAAGCTTAGAGGACCAAGCAGAGAGGTTTATATTAACTACAGCAAAAAAGAGCCATTTAGAAATTTAGCAATGCTTTTTAACTCCTACACCACTAAAAGTCCTTCCAGGGCTAAAAGAAAAGAAATTCAAAGACAAATCGAGCTGGGAAATTGTTCAAAGGACTGGAGCATGGGTCTAGCAGGCAGAGGCTGAAGGTTCAATTCCCAGCACCGTGTGGTTCCCCCAAACACAACCACAGTGGTCCTGAGGATGGCTTCGGGGAACCCATGCACCCACCAAATTCAAAGACCAATAAAAGGTCTTCAACTTGGATCTTTTCTCCTTCAATACTGGATCAAATTCAGGCAGTGCTGGTCTTTGAGATGTCATGCAAAATAAGAAATCTAAATACTCACATCAACGTGCAAACAAAATTTTAAATCAAGAAACAAAAACTGTGGGGCCAGAGTGATAGCACAGTGGGTAGGGCATTTGCCTTGTACGCGGCCGACCCAGGTTCGATCCCTGGCATTCTATATGGTCCCCCAAGCACCGCCAGGAGTAATTCCTGAGTGCAAAGCCAGAAGTAACCCCTGAGCATCGCTGGGTGTGATCCAAAAAGCAAAAAAAAAAGGAAAAGAAACAAAAACTGTGTAATGTCAAGAAAGCACAAAAATATTCAATTTGAGGAGCCGGAGTGATAGCACAGCGGGTAGGGCGTTTGCCTTGCACGCAGCCGACCTGGGTTCAATCCCGGCATCCCATATGGTCCCCCAAGCTGGGAGTGACCCAGAGAGCAAAAAAAAAAAAAAAAAGAATAAAAAAAAATATTCAATTTGATTTCTCAGGTAAACAATTTCCCTCTTTGCAGGTAGGTCAACTCAGACTGGAACATGAGCCAGTTTTTTCAGCCAAGCTTCTACCCTGTCCTTCTAGCTTGCTCTCCTCTCTCTCTCTCTCTCTTTCTCTCTCTCTCTCTCTCTCTCTCTTTCCCTCTCTCTCTTTTCTTTTTAATTTTTTTTTCTTTTTGGGTCACATCCAGCAATGCACAGGGGTTACTCTTGGCTCTTCACTCAGGAATTACTCCTGGCGGTGCTCAGGGAACCATATGGGATGCTGGGAATCAAACCTGGGTCGGCCGCGTGCAAGGCAAATGCCCTACCCGCTGTGCTATAGCTCCAGCCCCCCCCTCTTTTTCTCAATATATAGATATCTAGATATATCTACATATTGTTAAAGGCAAGGGTGTGGGATGCACTCAGCAAAGTTTCAGTCTGAAATTTTTTATTAGCTGATCAATGACTGCTCTCTCTGTGCCAAAGTCTAGACAGGAGAGCCGTGGCCAGAATTGCGGGGCAGTGCCCTTTATGGGCATAGTTTACATCCCATCTCTACATTAAACAAGCAAGCAAGCTGGACACAGAAGCCAAAAACAAAGCTGTTAGCTAAGGGATCCATTGATTGATACAGAAGCTAAAAATAAAATAAACAATCAACTGATTAATATAGAAGCTAAAAATAAATGGTTAGCTAAACACTCTTTGATGGTCCACCCACATATTGCATCCTGTCTTTCTGTCAAATGAGACTACATCCTGCTTTCTGCCTGGACACCAAAACCAAAACCAAACCATTTGTTTCATTCTCAGTGGAACGAGGTTAGTCGTCCACATATATCTATCTATCTATCTATCTATATATATATATATACATATATATATATATGTCCACATCTTGATTGTTTTGTTTTGGGGCCACATACAGTGGTGTTCAGGAGTTACTCCTGGCTCAACATTCAGAAATTACTCCTGGTGGTGCTCACAGGATCATATGCGATGCTGGGAATCAAACCTAGTTTAGTCACATATGCTAGGCAAGCATACCCACTTTACACACACACACACATACACACACACACACACACCATGTAAGGTATTTACTCTACTGCTGAACCATATAAAGTGGCCCTTACCCCCAGTCTGACAGATGTTGAAAGCTGGGTTAAAGAATTTAGAGATTTTGTGAGTTCCTTCACAAATCCTCCCTGGGAACATTCCATTTCTTTTCTAGTCCCCAGGGATACATTTTCCACTCTTCCTCTTTAGTTCCCATCACTCAATCCCCACTTGGACTGGATTTCACAAGGCCCCAGGCCTGCTCTTTCTCTCAGTGACCACATCAAACTGAGGGAACACACATGGTATCTTTTACTTTTGCCTTAGATTAGCTGAAATTCAGCCCACATTCCTACCTTTAACAGACAGTCAAAATCAAACATTAGTCCAACAGGAAGTTTTTTAAAAATATGTCACCCTCTGCCACTGCCCCACAGGGGTACTATCAATATTTCTGAGGCGCTCTGGTTTGGTTTTATGATTTTGCTTTGTTCGTTCCCTTCCTGCTCCTTCTGGCTAGGCTGCACACACACCTGGCCTGCCAATCACTCACTTGGGATCACACAGCAGGTTGTGGTATGTACATGTACACTAGAATGTGTTGCACATCAAGGCTTGCACCCCCCAGCTGTGATGCATGCACACGGATTGAGGTACACAAGTTAAGGTCATGGTATTCACCAGGGGTCACTGTGTTGCTCACACATGTACTCACCAGGGGTCATACTTCCTGGCTATGGATTCTCTCACTTCCTTTTAGTTGTGGTGCTCATGGAAGATGAAGCAGTGGGGGTAACACCCCTTTTTATGTAGCTTACATGAGCCTGGCTGTGCTGGGACCAGAAAGCTCCAGGAAGCAGGAATCGCAAACAGTAGAGTTACTAAGCCCAAACAGCAGAACTGCCAGGATCATGGCCTGTGCATGTGGGACCCCTGGGATTTGAACTCGGGGGGTCTTCCATTCACAGGGTAGATGCTCTAAACCTCTATGGATCAATGAGGAATTCTTCTTACTAGGATTGAGCTGAAGAAAACAAGAGCAGAAAAAATTCACTGCAGAGTTCTCTCTAAAGGCATGTTTCAGCCTGCACGCACTCCGCCAAGATTCAACCTGAGTGGCCACGCTTTTGTGCGACCGCTCTGTTGCTCATCAGCCATGATCCGGAGGCCAGCTAGACTACTTTTGGTCCCAGCAACTGCTTGCAACCATATCTCTAGACTGTCAACTAAGCCATAGCCCCATGCCGGCCGAGGAAGGGAAGATCCTTCTTTCTAGGTTTTCTTTTCCCTTTTCTGGGAGAAGTGGCGTGGCGTCTGCCATATTATGAGGACTATTAAGCAGGTACAAACTTGGTGGCTCGGGAAGGAGAAAAAAAAAAAGACTTATGAACTTGAAACAGCGGGACATGTGGGCAGTCTTGGGCCGGGGGCAATACCGGCACTCACTCTGCTGAGATTCGACCCGAGTGGCCACACTTTTGTGTGGCCACTCTGCTGCTGATCGACCATGATCTGGAGGCCAGCTAGACTACTTTTGGTCCCAGCAACTGCTTGCAGCCATGTCTCTAGGCTGTCAACTAAGCCATTGCCCCATGCTATCCCAGGAAGGGAAATGATGCAATTTCTAACATAAATCTCCCTGGACTTAATTACTAAAATACAGAAATCCTAAACCGCATAGCCGCTATCATGGCCACACGACTTCATATCTCTTCATTCTCAGCAATGGAAAATTAATTATCAAATGCTTCCTTGTCAGTAGGGCTGTTTTTTTTGGGGGGGAACTCCAACAACAATAGTAAGTTTTGTGTTGAAATATGGAATGTAATCAAGGTAAAGATAAAATTAAGTGAAATTTATCAGCTACGCAGGCGGAGGGGGGGGAGGTTTACTGGGGTTTTTGGTGGTGGAATATGGGCACTGGTGAACTGAGACATAAGCCTGAGAACTTTGTAACTTTCCATATGGTGATTCAATAAAATAAATAATTTTTTTAAAAAAGACATGTATCAGATTCTCTCTTCACATGTCCAATGCTACCCTTTAGAACTTTGATTGAGAAAGATCTAAAAATTTCCCTTGAATTTTTGCAACTCCTACTTAGTGATATCACAATCCATTCTGCCATCCATTTGTCATCATGGAACTCAGCTTAAATTTGAATTTATGGGGTCAAAGACAGTCACAGAAGCTAAGGCACTTTTCTTGCAATTCCACTGATTTCTTGAACCACATATGGTTCCCTGAGCACCACCAGGAGTGACACCTGAGCACAGGGCCAACCGAAGCCTCTGAGCACTGCTGGATATAACTCAACCCACCCAAAAAATAAAACGCATGTGCTTCTAGTTATAGATTTTGCTACAAAAGTTTTCTTTTATTAAGAGGAAACAAAAACTCACCAACAAGGTAGGTTCTGTTGTGGAGAAAAAGAGGAAGTTAAGTTTTAAAAGATGTAATTTGTAACTGAATGTTGGCCCAGCTTGACTCTTATTTACCCTGGGCAAATACTTGAAGGTAACAGCAGAGAGTCCTGAAAAAAAAAAAAAAATACAGCCATCTCTGAAGAACCCACTGGATAAAGGCAGCTCTCTGGCCAAAAGAGGAAAAGCAACTGTGGCAATCACCTGCGGAAGAGGTCAGGGTTTATCTCCCAATCCACATCAAAATATTTTGTGTACACATAGCTCTGCAGTTCCAGGAAGATTAAAAAGGATTAATTGAGGGGTCAGAGCGATTATACAGCCAGTAGGGGGTTTGCCTTGCATACGGTCAAGCTGAGTTCCTGTCCAGCACCATAGATGGTCCCTCAAGCCCTGCCAGGAGTGATTCCTGAGCCTATATAGAGCCAGAAGCAAGCTCCGAGCAGCACCAAATGTGCTCCCAAAACAAACAAACAAACAAAAAGATGAATTGAGTTAGCGTGAGGGCTAGAGGTACAAATGTTCACAAACAATACTAGAGACAGTGGAATCAGGAGCAAACCAGAAAAGAAAACATGATCCAATTGGAGTGATCGAGAAAGAAAATTCTGACTTATGAGAATGGAGCCTGAAGGTCCAGCCTGCCATGCAAGTGCTCAGCCCTCCGAGCTATCTGCTCAGCTCAGGGCCATGACATTTGAGGACTCAGATAGGAAGACGTAAGCTTTGGACTTGATTGGAAGGGTAAAGAGAGGCAGGAGGAGGATGTGTGGTGTCACCTTCATGGGAGAGTCCCTTTTTTTTATAAGACATTATTTTATTAAAACTGAAAATATGGTATTGCAGCTATTTTTCTAGTCGAGTGCTACTTAGTTGTGGATGGTAATGTTCCATTTCTTTTTGTTTTTAACTTTTTTATTGAATCACTGTGCGATAGACCCTTACAGGCTGTTCATGGTTGGATTTCATTCATATGGTATTCCAACACCCATCCCTCCATCAGTGTACATTTCCCGTGGGGATGTCTTTACTCACCTATATGGCAGGCTGAGACCATGGCCAGGGCAGAGCCACACATCACACAAGAATTTTTAGTGTGGCCTGAACTTCTCTCTCCCAGAACAACTGTGTGGGCACCCACACCGGGCTGAGCCTTCCAAAGTCTGAATTCACACCCCCTTTCAGACTAGCCTCAGCCTCTCTTCTGTCTGATGTGTCAGCTAGTTTCTGAATGACTCAGAACCAAATGAGACTCAAGGCAAGGGGAAATGCCCATCCCTAACTGGGAGCAGTTTCCAAATATTTGGAGTCATTTTATAAAAGCCACCACACTTTGCATCACCATCTCTTAAGTATGTACAATAATGTCCTAACTGCATGATTAATTATTCATTGTTATCATTTTCCCATTTTGGGCTTTCTGATTGTAGAACGAGGCTTCTTGGGATTAAATACTCTACTTCCTTTCCTTCCTCTCCTATCACCTCACCCAGGCCAAGTTCACAGAGAAGCATGTAGACAGACATAGACAGACACCTCACTTCACATAGCCTGATTAAGTAGACTTTTGTTGTTGCTGCATTTAAGAGTCAGGAAAACTGTCACTATTGATTTCATTGTTTTCTGCCAAGGGAAGAACTCTTGAACTGTACATCCTAACACCCATAGCATAAATTTAAGTTTTATTATTTTCATCTGTCAGCAAATCTTTTTTGGGGGATGGGGGGCATCACACCTGGTATTGCTCAGGGATTACTCCTGGCTCTGTATTCAGAAATTACTCCTGGCAGTGCTCAGGGGACCATATGGGAGGCTGGGGATTGAACCTGGGTCAGCCACGTGCAAGGCAAACGACTACCCACTGTGCTATTGCTCCAACCCCAACCTTTCAGCAAATCTTAGCAAGCTTTCTAACAAATCTTTACATCAACTAATTATTTCACTTGTGGGGAAAAGGGTGGGTTTGGGTCACAGGTGGAGGTGCTTAGGGATTACTTCTAGCTCAGTGTTCAGAGTGTGTTGTATGGGTTAGCTACATGCAAGGGAAGCACCTTCACCTCTGGACTATCTGTCCAATCCCTCATTCATACATTTTTTTTTTTTGGTGGTTTTTGGAATTTTTTTTCGGGTTTGGTTTTGGAGCCACACCCAGTGGTGCTCAAGGGTTTACTCCTGGCTCTGTACTCAGAAATCACACAGAAACATGTAGACAGACACACATACCTCAGTTCACGTGGACTGATTTCCTGGTGGGCTTGGGAGACCATATGGGATACCACGAATTGAACCTGGGTTGGCCACATGCAAAAGAAGAGTCTTGCCTGCTATACTATATCTCCAGTCCAAATACTGTTAATTTTTATATCAGCTACTTTTAAAAATTATTTTAATTTTTGCATTTTGAGTCACACCCAGCAATGCACAGGGGTTACTCTTGGCTCTGTACTCAGGAATTACATTCTGGCGGTGCGTGGGGGACCATATGTGATGCTGGGAATCGAACCCTGGTCAGCTGCATGCAAGGCAAACACCCTATCCACTGTGCATCCCTCCAGCCCCTCAGTTATTTTTTATAATATACAATAAGAAATATTTTAAGAAAAATTATCTTTCTAGTCTATAACAGAGGTGCAATGTTTTTTTCTAGTAACACTACAGTATATTATTTTTGAAAAGAATATTCTGTTGTTATGTTACCTGAGGTTTCCTGAAAATTATCGCAGCATAGCAGAAAGATTCACATGGCTCCACATGCTTGAAAACTCATTTCAACCACAGATTGCACACGGGGCTTCAGACTTCCAAAGTCCAAGAGCTTCGGCATTTCCTTAGTGTTTGGACATACTTCAGTGACCTCCTGATCCAGGCTAAGACCTCAGGGACATAGTGATCTGTCCTTTCCCCACCCACTTCTGTGCATGCTGGAGCTGTCTCCCAGGGCGCTCAGGAAGGAGCAACATCAGACAGTGACACAGCCCAGGATCTCATTGTAGAGCTTCTTGCTGGGATTAATGGCAATTTCCTTGTGTGCAAATTTGTGCTTGTAGAAGATGTTGTCTGGGGTGCTTCTCACTGATGACCCAGCTGCCCTCTTCTTGGTCTTATTGAAAACTCAGCCCCTCCTGGGAAAAGTTAAAAAGTATATGCACATTCATTTATTTGCATGTTTTTTATTGCTTTTTTAGGGGTGGTCATACTTGGCAATGCTTGGGGACTATTCATGGGTTGGGGATCACTCCTGGACCATGTGCCACCAAGGAGGAAACCCATGTCCCATCTTCCACTCCAGTCCTTTGAGCTATATTCCTGACCCTACAACTTATATTATTTTTTAGGTGGGGTGCAAAGGGGGTCAGCCTTACACCCAACATCCTGAGGGGTTAGTTTCTGGCTCTGTGCTCAGAGATCACTCCTGATGGGCTGGGGGACCTTATAGGATGCTGGTGATCAGACCCATAAGAAGTAGAATCTTAATAGGCAAAACATTGCTAAAGAAGATGAGAAAAATTTATTCACTTTAAAACACTATTTCTTTTCATTAAAACTGAGGCCAGGGGACCAGAGTGATAGTATAGTGGGGAGGGCATTTGCCTTGCATGTGGCTGACCAAGGTTTGATCCCTGGCATCCCATATGGTCCCCAGAGCACTGCAGGAGTAATTCCTGAGTGCAGAGCCAGGAGTAGCCCCTGAACATTGCCAGGTGTGACCCCCCAAAAAGCAAAAAAACAAAAAAAAAAACCTGAGGCCTGGAATATCATCAGTGGAAACAATTGCTTTGCACATATTAGATCCTGGGTTCTAGTCTTGGCACCACAACGAAACAAACAGAAACATGGCCAGAGAAATAGCACAGTGGGTAAGGCATTTGTCTTGCACGTGGTCAAACCAGGCTCTACCCCAGCACTGCATATGGTCCTCTGAGTCCTGCCAGGGGTAATCCCTGAGTGCAGAGTCAGGAGAAAGGCCTGAGCACTGCTGGGCATGGTCAAAACATAAAATATAAAACAAACAAACAAAAAAAAACCTATTGATAAAAGCCCAGCCTTAGGAGAAATTTTTTTTCTGGTTTTGTTTGTTTGTTTGCAGTTCTGGACATTGAATTTAGGCTTCCACATTTGACACATGTGATATCCACTAAGCCACATCCCAGCCCCCAATCATATATTTTTGTTAGATTTGGGGAGCCATATCTGCTGTACTCAGGTGCTCAGGACTCAGAAATGACCCTTGGTGGTGCTCAAGGGACTATAGATGATGTCAGGAATTTGAATTGGGTTTGATAGCACATAAATGCCTTACCTCCTGTCCTATATCTCCAGTTTTCATTCTTTTAACTTGAAAGCATTTATTATGTAACTCTGTGGTACAATAGACGTACATAAACAATTCCAGTTTTTAGCAAACCCTTTTTTAAATCTGTTTTTTGTTTTAGGGCACACTCAGAAGTACTCAGGGCTACTTCCAGCTCATTGCTCCTAGGTTGCTCCTGGCAATACTGGGAATAAGGGGAGGGAGAAAGGGAGAACCCTGCAGTTCAGGTGTCAAACTGAGCCCTAGGGTTGCAAAGCATGCGAGGAGACCTGTCCTTCTAGATCCATGAACATTAAAAAAGAAAATGCATTTTTTAAGCTTCTAAAATTCTTTTATTTTGTAAATTCAACAAAGTATTTGTTGTTGATATTGTTGTTGCTTTATCAGACTATGCAAGGAAGATTCAGGAATCTCAACCATGTTTCTGATGAATGAGTGGACAGTGATAAACAGCACTGACAGTGAAATGTAAGAAATGCAAAATGCTCCAGTATTATCCAGTCTGCTTTAAAGTGATTTATCCTAGGGAAAGGAATCCTCTCTTAGGAGAATTTACATTTATAAGGGTAGGTTATAGGTAACTGATATAAGCAGAATGTGAATGCCAGAGAGAGATTTAGAGTGCTTTGGGGGATTAAAAGGCTAACTGCTGAAAGGTTGAAGGAATCAAGAAAGATCCTGCAGAAATAGCCACACACAGACTTCCAATCCAGTGCTCAGAGCTATAGTCTTAATTATACCCAAAAGTTAAGGATTTATCAGCTATTTCTGGAACACAACAACATGGAAGAAATGGATTAACATAATCAAATAATATAAAAAGAAAGGAAGAAAGAAAACCATAGGAATTTACATCCATGGGTGTGAGTGGAGGAAGAGGACCTTGCAGGAGAGTTAAAAATTTTGTAAACAACCTTTCAGTATCAATATTGCAAACCAGAATACTCAAAAGGAGAGACAGACAGACAGACAGACAGAAGAAAAGTGCCTGCCTTAGAGACAGGCAGGGGTGGGGGGGGGCGATGGGAGAGAACCTGGGGACACTGGTCCTGAGAAACATACACTGGTGGAGGGATGGGTGTTAGAATACTGTATGACTGAAATCCAATCATGAATAGCTTTGTAAGGGTCGCACATTTCTCACAGTGATTCAATAGAAAAATGTTTGGGTTTTTTTTTTAAGTATAAGCAGATAATGGCCTCTGAGAAACGAAAGAAAATATATAGTCAGAATGGAGAGTTAAGACAGTGGGTAGGGTGGTTAGCTTGCATGAAGCTCACCCAGGTTCACTCCCGAGCACCCAACTTTGAGTTCAAACATGAATGCTCCCTGAGCACAGCTGGGTGTCACCCCATAAAAAAATGGAAGGAAGATATTATCCTGGGGGAGGGGAGTAATAAGTGCAATAGTAATTTGCATCTACTGCTAAAAAAAAAAGTAATAGCTGCAATCATTCCCAAAACTATTGATTGGAAATAGAAAAGGGCTTTTGGAAATAAAAGGTCTAGGCATTATGGGCCAGGGAGATAACTCAATGGGCTGGAGCACAGACTCTGCAAACGTAGGACTGGACTTCATTCTTGGCACCACATTGTCCCCCAAGCACCACTCAGCACCAAGCCAGGAATAGCCCCTGCTGTTGTCCCAAAACAAAGTCCATAAGTTTTTCAGTTTTTAATTTTTAACTAGTGTTAGTTAGAAAGTAACCTTCCCAAAACATTAAAGAAGAAAAGGATGGGAAAGGGAGTGAAAACAGTGGCAGAGGAAGATGAACAATATAAAAGATCAGAAGACCTGTCCTGATTACAAAACATTTTATTTAAAAAAAAGACAAAAGACCAATAATCTAAGAAATCACTAAAGAAAATTTGGGTAACTGAAGGAAAAATCAGTAACCTAAAAACACTCATGAAGTGACCAGCACCAATCATTTCAAAAGACCATTCCAAGGATGGCATCATTCATTTACTATCGGGGTAACACAGAAACCCTTTAAGTTTTCAGGAGAAATAGATCATAACCAAATGAACAAAGAAGAGAAGGCCCTTAAGCTTTTCAGTAATGACCCTAGATGATAGAAGACAAAGGGACTGAAGTCTTAAAACTTTTAACATAATGACTTATATCCTAGAATTTTATATCTGATCAAGCTTTAGAATGGACTGAAGTCAGTGGGAGGCCTAGTGGAATAGTACAGGAGGTAAGGCAATTATCTTGCAGCCTACCCTGGTTTGAATTCCCAGAACCATCTGTGGTTACCCTGAGCAACACCGGGAGCGATCCTAAGCCCAGAGCCAGGAATAATTTCTGAACACAACCAATGTGACCACCGTACCCCCTCCTCTCGCCTCCCCAAAACAGTAAAAAAATAAAATAAAAGCAGTGGCAAACACACAAAGATTAAATAGATTTAATTACTTTATTAGAAAGCAAATAAACAAACAGGAAGAAATAGATCCCAGAAAATATGATATTTAGAGCATTACTAGGAGAAATTCCTGAGTTCAAAGCCAGGAGTGACCCCTTAGCATTGTCGGATGTGACCACAAAACAAAAAAAAAAAAAAAGAAAGTAAAAAAAAAGAAATGTATCTAATTTAGGAATAAATCAAACAATAGTCACAAGATGACAGCTGAGCTGGGCAGCAGAGTCCAAAGTAATCCCCAAGGGGAGAGGAACTGAAAATGAATTAAGTTAATAGGTTGTGATACAGCATTAAGGAGCCTATTGTGAGGAGTTTGACAGATCTCATGGAAAACAATTATGGATATCGGAAAGTGTATAGTAAAACAAGTGTTGCAATCATTGCAATCACCTCCAGGCAAAGCAAACTCAACAAACAATAAAAACAAAGTTCGATCATAATACACTATTTGGCTCTGGAATCAACAGTCTTTTTAGAGTATAATGTTATCCATGAAGACCAGTAGAATGAAATTTTGTGACCCAATTCTATTATGACGGTAGAAGGTGGCTGCCTCCCTAACATTCCTTCCCTCTCTCTCCCCACTTTTTCCACCTCCCATTTTCTTTCTGGCCAGGTGCTTTAGGTAAAGCAAAGCCCAGCACCAGCTCCAAGAGGTAAGTCTAAGGAGCCCCAAACACAATGATAGTTTTTTGTTTTTGTTTTTTGTTTTTTGTTTTCTTTTTTGGGTCACACCTGGTGATGCACAGGGGTTACTCCTGGCTCTGCACTCAAGAATTACTCCTGGAAATGCTCAGGGGACCATATGAGATGCTGGGAATCAAACCCGGATTGGCCTCGTGCAAGGCAAACGCCCTACCTGCTGTGCTATCACTCCAGCCCCCTCATTATGATAGTTTTAAGAAGAAATATTTCTAGTCTGTTAAGGAAAAAAAAAAACCAGAAATGCCAAGAAAAGTACATTCCCTCTTTTCCTGGTTACTAGGGAAAAGACAATGAATTTTCATACCATTGGAGCTGGAGCAATAATACAACTGGTAATGGCTTATATATGACCGAACGAGCTTTGATCCTCAGAACCCCATACCTGTAATCCGCTGAACCTGCCAGAAGTGATCCCTGACTGCGGAACCAGGAATAATCTCTAAGTACAGCTGGGTATTCAGAAAAAAAAAAAAAAACGACAAAAAGAAAATATCTAACAATCATGAAGGCAGTTAACCTGAAGAAAAGTCAGCACACCAAATACAGCAGAATAAAGATCAAAAAACTACCTGGGTTTTGATAATGCCATTGAATTATCCGACATTGAAAGAGCCTATCTTTCAGAGTTACATGAAATGGAGATAAGAAATTGTGTTATTCAGTGGCCACTCAACACCTTTATTGCAAACCACAACAGCTAATTAGAAGAGAAAACAGAAGGAAATACCCTGCCACAGTGGCAGGGTGGGGTGGGGGGAGATGGGATTGGGAAGGGTAGGAGGGATGCTGGGTTTACTGGTGGTGGAGAATGGGCACTGGTGAAGGGATGGGTTCTCGAACTTTGTATGAGGGAAACATGAGCACAAAAATGTATAAATCTGTAACTGTACCCTCACGGTGATTCACTAATTAAAAATAAATAAATTTAAAAAAAAAGAAATTGTGTTATTGACAGTAGAGTCTGAGTTCTCTATAATGCTCTCTTGAAAGCATTCCAGTTGATTGAGATTAGTTGGAGGGGTGGGGGAGTGAGGAGGCTGAGTGGTAGGGATGGGAGTGTACTGGGATAATCAGAGTACTAAATTGCTAGATCCACATTTACCATACCATATCGTAGCACATTTACATACCACACTGTAGCACTGTTGCCCGTTGTTCATCGATTTGCTCAAGCGGGCACCAGTAATGTTTCCATTGTGAGACTTTTTGTTACTGTTTTTGGCATATGGATGGAATATGCCATGGGTAGCTCGCCAGGCTCTGCTGTGCAGGCAGAATACTCTTGGTAGCTTGCTGGGCTCTATGAGAGGGACGCAGGAATGGAACCCGGGTTGGCTGAGTGCAAGGCAAATGCCCTGCCCTCTGTGCTATAGCTCCAGTCCGTTAAAAATAAAAGTTACTAAATAAATAAATATGCAAACAAAAAAAACCCAACCCAGGTAGTTTTCAAGAAGATGATCGATTCTGATCCGCTGTAGCATCTCTCCAGCCCCTGTACTTGACTCATTTTACTTGAACAGGTTCTAAAAGCTTATCATAAGAATTATCTTTGTGACATTTTCCCTGTTCAAACCCAATGACCCCACCTCCGATCTTTGCCCAATTTGTTTCTTGCTAAACTTTATGTTCTTCTTCCTTTTGGTAAAAGAAAGAAAATACTCTTTCTTTCTCTTTTTTCCCTTTCTCTTTCTCTTTTACTCTTTCTCTCTTTCTTTCCTTGTCATATATGGCTGTACCCAGGGCTTACTACTGGCTCTAAGCTCAGGAATCACTTCTGGTAGTGATCAGGGTGCTATATGGAGTACCAGGGATCAAGTCTGCGTTACCTGTGTGCCTTACCCACAATACTATCACTCCAGTCCAAGAAGTCTTTTTCTGAAACACCTGTAGATCAAGAACATTATCTCCACTACAGGAGTCTTTCTGAATGTTTTCAATTGGCAAAAGATGTATGCCAAAGTGATTCATTTGCAAAAATTAGACTATCCAAATCACTATAATTTATAGAGCCTTTCACTAGCATTAGGAGATGCCTCCTTGGTGACACCACAAAGCTGAATTCTTTCATTTCCCTCCCTTGTTACCATATCTCTTCCATCTTCGTTGTAATATAGTAATCTGTGTTTATATATACAAAAATTGACACTAGGGCCAAAGAGATAATACAGAAAAGTGCTTGCCTTGAATTAAGTCACCCCTGTTCCAATCGCCAGCATCACATATGGTCCATCAAATTCCTGAACATAGAGCAAAGAATAGTCCCTGAGCACCATCAGGTGTGACACCACAGTTCCCATGGGGGAGGGGGCCAGGGAGAGACACTGACATTCTATGTAGAGTTGAGCTAAACTTCACAATATTTATGACTTTGCATCCAATGCATGGTTCGGTGTCTGCCTGGCCCTTGAACTAGGTGACAGCATGCCCTCAGTAACAGCCTGCAGACTCCCAAGAAAAGGTGATTTCCTACTTGGAATTCCCCAGTGGCCCTGGGGTTATTGCTTGTGATGGAACTCCAAAGCACTGTCCTTGAAAGTCCTAAAAAATACCTTCCCGTCATTCATCCTCCACCTTCTTCTCTGTGGCCTCAAGGCATTCATAAATTACTCTGCTTCCATCCCTTATGACCTTTGGGGGTGGGAGTAGGAGGGGTACCCAGCTGTGCTCTGGGCTTACTCATGGCTCTGTGCTCAGGGATCACTCCTGGTAGTGCTTGGGAGACTATAAGGGATGTGGGGGATCAAACCCAGGTAATCATCATGCAAGCCAAGCACTTACCCACTGCAATCTGGCTCCATCCCCAGCCTGTGTGCTCTTTTGTTGAAAAATATTGGCGGGGAGAGTTGGTGGCAACACCTGGCAGTGCTCAGGGCTTACTCCTCACTCTATACTCAGGGATGACTCCTGGTGGTGCTCAGGGGCCCATATGGAGTGCCAGAGATCGAACCCAGGTCAGCCTCATGCAAGGCAAATGCCCAATTTGCTGGACTATGGCTTCATCCATTTTGTTGAAATTTTTACTGATAAATAAATATGTAAGATGACTGAATTCTGATTTGGACATTACCCCATGTCTCTGCTTAAAATAAGAGTCCCTTTCTATGTAACTGACACATTTTTCTAAAAAGATCAATGTAAGAGTAATGTCTGCAATGAAGACTTTCTATGTATAAGCAATATGCAAACTGTTTTTTGTTTTTTGCTTTTTGGGTCTCACCTGGCGATGCACAGGGGTTACTCCTGGCTTTGCACTCAGGAGTTACTCTTGGCGGTGCTCAGGGGACCATATGGGATGCTGGGGATCGAACCCGGGTGGGCCATGTACAAGGCAAACGCCCTACCCACTGTACTATTGCTCCAGCCCAGCAATATGCAAACTGACTTCTTCTAGTGCACACAGTGCTTTCTCTCTTCAGAAAGAAGAACTGAGGATCGGAGCAATAGTACAACAAGGAGGAATTTTGCCTTGCACACGGCTGACCCGGGTTCTATCCCTGGCATCCCATATGATCCCTTGAGCACTGCTAGGATTCCTGAGTGCAGAGCCAGAAGTAACCCCTGAGCATCACCAGATGTGACCCAAAAAAGCCAAAAAAATAAAAAAGAAAAGAAAGAAACAAAAACTGTATTTATTTGTTTTTATTCATACATCTAATTTAATCTCTCTAACCACTAATTTGATGTCCTCACTTTTGTTTGTTTGGAGGGCCACATTGGTGGTTCTCAGGGTCTCCTCATGACTCTTTGCTCTACGGCCAGGCCCCACATAGTGCCTGGGCTGAATCCAGTACTCCTTCATACTAAGGATGTTCTCCATCCCATTCATCTCTCTCTGACCCCATCAAATAATTACTTTCCTTTTTTAAGGGTGCAGTGGGGGGCATACCCGGCAGTGCTCAGGGCTTACTCCTGGTTCTACACTTGGAGATCAGTCCTGGCAAGGTTTAGAGGACCATATGGGTGTTGGGGATCAAACCTGGGTCAGACCCATGCAACTCAAGTGCTCTACCTGCTGAACTATTGCCCTGGCCCAAGTAATTAACTTTCAAGTAGGATTTTAAAACTCATCTGTATTAGGGTAGGGACTCCCCAGCAGTGCTCAGAGACCTGTGGGGGGGGGTGTCACTCCAGCGGTGCAGGCCTGATAGCTCAGAGCTCAGCCCCACCATGCAGCTGCTCAGGCCCAGGGGTTCTGGAGGCCACCAGGTATACACACCAGCAATGGCTTTGTGGCCAGTAGGGCTACACCTCGTGGTGCTGAGGGACCATGCAGACAAGGACAGAGGCAGAGCCTGGTTCAAGCAGGGCATGCATTGCAGCACTTTAAGTATCTTCCTGGCCTTGTTCATTGACTTTAAATCCTTACCTTGAATGCAGAGGTGAAAACATCCAATACCTGTGCTTTTCCTTATGACTTACTTTGCTTTGCACAATTCCCTCAGTCTTCTTCCATTTCATTGTAAAGGATAAACCTGCAGCTTCCTTATAGTTGAATAGAATTTCATTATATAAATATACCAGGCGGCCTTTATCTATTGACGAACATTTCTGGTGCTTTTTGTTTAATGTAAACAAAGCCACAGTAAACATTAGGATGGATAGAACACTTTTATGCTAAGGTTTTTTATACTCACAAAATTCTCAAAAGTTGTATTGTAGGGCCAGAGTAACAGTACAGCAAGTAAGGTGCTTGCCTTGCACAAGACCCACCAGGGTTAGATTCCCAGTGCAAAGCCAGGAGTAAGCCCTGAGCACCACCAGATGTGGCCCCCAAAACCAACAATAACAACAACAAAAAACTTTCTGAAAATCATGAAGTCATAAAGTTTCATAATCCCTTTAGCTCAAATAATTTTGCAAAAAAATCTTGGCTCAGATGAGATAGATGCAGCATGCATTCTTCCTCACCTGACTGTTCTTAGATTCGTTTAAGAAGCAGGAGTAGTGCAAGGGCTGCTAAAAGCTCCTTCACTTTCCCATGACATAATGTTTTCTAGCTTCCCACGTGGACACCAAGCACAACCATATAACTGTTCATGTCATGCACATTCAGTGAAAATGAAAGACAAGCTATGAGCATGAAGCTGCAGGGGATGCACGGTGGGAAGTAAGGCACAGAGGGAGGTTTATTGGTAAAATCGTGGAGTGACACGGGGCCAAGAAGGAGCATAAATATTGTGTTCAAAAATTCTGAAAGGCAGTCAGACGGAAAGTACAGTGCTAAGGCATTTGCCTTGCACACTACTGACCCAAGTGTGATCCCTGGCACTGAGTGGTTCCCCGAGCCCTGCCAGGAGTAATCCGGGAGCTTGAGCTAGGAGTTGGCCTTGAGCACCACTAGGTATGGCCCCCAAACCAAGTAAAATAAAATACTGAAAGGCAGCAAGCACTGATCCTGGCTAAGGGTTCCCAGGAAAGGGGTACATAGAAGGAGAACTCTTTCCCATACTTTTCACCCCAAACCTCCAGCAGGAGGAAATGGTGACTGATTGCAACTGTCAACCAAGAGTCTAAGAAAATTTCATCCAGGCCTCTGGAGTGACCCAGGGTCCCTGAAGGTCTCCCACGCCTCCCCCACACATACAGGCTTGCCCCAGCCCTCTCTCCTATTGCCCCCCACCCACCCATTCCATAGGCAGGGAGTATCCCTCAGTTCCACCCTCCCCTGCCCAGATTCCTCCCTGCTAAAGGCCAGTTTGACTGCAAGCAGGTGATCGATTAGTTATTCCCACTACCTCAGGGAAGGTTGGCTAGAAGTGAGAGACAGTGAAGCCCTCCAAGTTCTTATTTAGAAAACAAATGGTTGTACTACCTAAACCAAATAGCTGGGCGGGTATTGAATACCAGAAATGTTAGAGTTAATGTTTTCTGATAAATAGGTGTGTGTGGGGAGGGAGTGGAGTGGAGGGGGGAAGATTGCATTCCTTTTACCTTCTTTAAAAAAAAAAAATTTTTTTAAGAGGTTTCTCTATCTCCTCCCATATGAAAAGCCCAGAGGCATGCCCAGGGGCCACTCCAGAGAATCTCAGCCAACCAGGCTTGTGGTTCTATGAACCTGGTCTTGAGAAGTGCCACTGCTCAGCCCGAGGTGTGAGAAATCACCTGAACCAATAGAAAACAGAGGGATGACTTTTGGGGGAAAGATTATGATATACCGTGTATACCAATTCGTGCCCTGCTTCTAGAATGTTCTTTTCAACATTCTGCTAGGTTAAAGTGCCTTTTGTATTTGATAACTGTCATTCCAAATGTGACAGGGTAATCAAGTTCTCAAAAGAAACAATAAAAGAGTACAGAGTGCCTTATGATTAACCATCCAAGAACGGTAGGACAGAGACCTATAAACTTAGTGTCCCCGTATTATCTGCTGTGTGATCCTCATTCCTGTGATTTATGGCCCTTACTGGTTACAAGGGACACTCATCTTTCCACGAGACTGCTTCTATACTCTGAATTTTTCACAAATCTTGGACAGTTCCCTGACTGTTCCAGGGAACAAACTATCAGTAGATGAATAAGTAAGATTATGTTGTGTTTTTGGTTGTTGCTGTTTTTCTGAACTTGGGGTGGGAAATCAGGGAAGGCTACACTCTGTGATGCTCAGGAATTATTCTTTCTGCTTAGGAGTAGAAATAGTACCAGGTACCAGGGATTTAAAAGAAAAATTATTTAATTAAAGAATTGTGATTTACAAAGTTAGCTATTTGGGTTTTTGCATACAATTTTTTTCATTTTTTAAAAAAATTGAATCACCATGAGATAGTTACAGGCTTTCATGTTTGGGTTACAATCTCACAATGATCAAACACCCATCCCTCCACCAGTGCACATTCCCCACCACCAATATCCCGGGTATACCCCCCTTTTCCCACCCTCCCCCTGCCTCCATGGCAGACAATATTCCCTATATTCTCTCTCTACTTTGGGGCATTATGGCTTGCAACACAGACACTGAGAGGTCATCATGCTTGTTCCATTATCTATTTTCAGCATTGCATAAAATATTTTAACATTAATCCCACTACCAATGTCAGCTTCCCTGCATAAAATTCCCCCAATTTTTTTTTTTTGGTGTGGGTTGCTCCCAGGGGCTGTTAGCAATGACTGTATTTTGTATTCAGGGGTAACACCTGTCAATGCTTAGTGGACCCTGTATGATGCTGGGAATCAGACTGGGGTCAGTAGCATGGAAGACGTGCCTTAATATCTATGCAACTGTCTCTCTGGTCCTTTACAAGAGCCTTTTGAAGTTAATGGCATTGGAATCCAGTTGGTGAGGTACAATCTACAGTGATCATCATACTATTATTATGAGAGGAAAGAGGAACTTTGGCTTTAATAGCAATTACTTCTTCCATGTTTAGAATCTTGCCTGGATTGACTACAGGGACACTGAGAAAGAGTACAACATCAGATGCAAGAATGCAAAACATATAGAATGATTGCACTCCTATCTATCTATCTCTACATCTATCTCTATCTTTCTATCTTTCTCTCCTTTTAGGCACCGTGATTTGCAATACTGTACTGAAAGGTTATCCTTTATATCACTTTATCTCAAGAGGGAATATTTGGAGCATACAAAATTATTTTGTACCCTGATTGTAGTGTCACAAATCTATGCATATGTTAAAATTTACAAAGTTAAAAATACTAATGTTGGGACTGGAGCAATAGTACAGCGGGTAGGGTGTTTGCCTTGCACGTGGCTGACCCGGGTTTGATTCCCAGCATCCCATATGGTCCTCTGAGTACTGCCAGGGGTGACTCCTGAGTGCAGAGCCAGGAGTAACCCCTGTGCATTGCCAGGTGTGACCCAAAATGCAAAAAAAAAAAAAATACTAATGTTGAGACTGGAGAAATAGTACAGAGAGTAAGGAATTTAACCTTTTTGGGGTTATACCCAGCAATGCTCAGAAGTAACTCCTGGCTCTGCACTTAGAAATCACTCCTGGTGGTGTTTGGGAGACTATATGGGATGCCAGGGTTTGAACCCAGGTCGGCAGCATAAGGCAAATGCCCTCCCGCTGTACTCTGGCTCAGGAAATTCAACTTTATCCCACTAAACCTAGTTGAATCCTCAGTTCCACATATTGTCCTCTGAGCACACCAGGGGTCACTCCTGAGCACAGAGCCAGGAAAAGTCCCTGAGCATTGCTAGGTATAACTGAAAACCTTAAATAAGAGAAAAAATTCATAAAATTATCATAATGTTTAAGTTTAGAGAAGCCAGTTTTTCCTGCCTTTTAAAAATATTATTGATCTGCAGAGGTTAAACAGTAGGTAGGGCGCTTGCCCTGCAGGTGGCTGACCCCAGTTTGATCCCCAGCATCCCATATGGTCCTCTGAGCACCGTTTGGAGTGATTCCAGAGCATAGAGCAGGAGTAATCCTTGAGGATAGCCAGGTCAGTCTCCCCAATTTTTTTTTTAATTGACACCGAGGATGGGTCTTCCCAGCAGTTCTCAGGAGGCCCAGGGTCCTCCAGCAATTCCTAGCCAGCCAGGCTTGTAGTTTAATGCAAGACCCCAGGGATCTGATACTGCCCAAGCTCTCTGGGCCAGACAAACCCAAGCCACCCCAGTGGTACTTGGGGTCTCGAAGGCCACACCCAGTGGTGGTCAGGTGTCTCCAGAGCTTCCATCTGCAATGTTCAGGAGAACAGGTATGCCGGGAATCAACCTTGGCTGACCTGGTGCCTAAGCATTTCCCTACACACTATACTTTTACCCAGCCCAAAACTCTAAACTTTTTAAAGAATATAGCACTGTAGCACTGTTGTCTCATTGTTCATTGATTTGTTCGAGCGGGCACCAGTAACATCTCCATTGTGAGACTTCTTGTTACTGTTTTTGGCATATCAAATACGCCATGGGGAGCTTGCCAGGCTCTGCCATGTGTGTGGGATACTCTCAGTAGCTTGCCAGGCTCTCCAAGAGGGATGGAGGAATAGAATCCCGGATGGCCACGTGCAAGGCAAACACCCTACCTGCTCTGCTATTGCTCCAGTCCTTTAAAGAATATGGTAAAGTTTTTGACACCCAAAGAACTCTTCATGATACTGTTAATGGAAGTCTTAAATACAAATCAAATAAAGGTTTAGACCCACTGGACTCTGATTCTAATAATGAAACCACATTCCATAGTATTGTTCTATTTGGGATATTGATAAAATCAATATAATCTAGAACAGGGATGGGAAAGTCCAGTCTGTAGACTGTATAAGGCCCATGAAATCATGTGGTCTGGCCCCGGACCACAACAAGACAGACACATAATTATGCTTCATCAGCTGCCCACATCTCACTGTCTGCCTGTATTCTATGAGCTGTGGTTGTTGTTCTAAATATCAGAATGGCTCTTGGCAGAAAAAAAGGTTAGAGAGAATATTCCTATGGTTAGAGGATAGAAACATTTGAGATATTCAACCCAGAGAAAAATAGGAATGACATAGTTAATCCTCTGTTTATTAGCAGAAAAATTATCCAGCAGTTTACTAAAACTTATTCTATATTACTCTTGAAAAAAGAACTGGATTCTCTGGGTTCCCTGGGAAATTGTCAAAAAAACTCTATCTCAAATCACTCTAGAGGAAGCTCTCTGATAATATAAGCTGGGAATAAACAAAACAACCTACCAAGAAAAGCATTGCACTCCTCAGCATTGGAAATCACGAAAAATGTTTCTGAGACCTTCCATAACCATCTATCAAGGTTATTGTCAAAGGGATTACTCTACTGAGTAGGAGACTGATCTCTTTAACCTCTGAGGTCTTTTCCTACTCTTCCTTCTATACTCTAAATTACAAAGGAGGTTGTAAATCACCCCCACCCTGTGCATATCTCCATCTTCCTAAGTGCTCAAAAAAATCCCAGCCTTCTCTCTCCACTGACCATCCCCAAATAGAACTCTGTGCTCATCATTCCTACTCAACAATGGCAAAGATGTGCAGGATAAGTGAATAAAACTTACACATTTTAAAGGGGCTGGGGCTAAGGTGCTTGCTCTGCATGCAGCAGACCTCCAGTTCTATCTCCAGCACCACACAGTCCCTCAAGTCCTAGAAGCCCTCAAGCACTTCCAGAGTGACCCAGGTAAACTCAGCCCCACAGGCCTGAGTATCACATCTTCAGACCCATTAAACCACTGGCCTGATAAGGCAAGAATCACTGGGATGGGCCTTGGGCCTCCTGAGAACATTTGTAGGAGACCCAAAAAAAGAAATAAATAAATTGTAAGGATAAGAAATAGATAACTTTTAACTTAGCACTGTTATTTCTTTGTTCATCAATATGCTCAAGTGGGCACCAGTAATGTCTCCATTGTGAGACTTGTTGTTACTGTTTTTGGCATATCAAATAAGCCACAGATAGCTTGCCAGGCTCTGCCGTGCAAGCGGGATACTCTCGTAGCTTTCTCGGCTCTCCGAGATGGGAGGAGGAATCAAACCTGGGTTGGCCGCGTGCAAGGCAAACGCCCTACCCGCTGTGCTATCGCTCCAGTCCTATAACTTCCAATAAGAGAAAAAAATAAAATATCTCCCCTTCTCTTTGCTGTGGCTATTGCAAGGTGCTGTCTCTCACTCTCTCTGTCTTACACACACCCACTTTGTTGTGGTGCTGGCCAGGAATCACACATATTGTGGTGGTGCTCACATATACGTAGTTAAAGGATGCAGGAGCTCACACACTGTGCCAGGAGCCAGGGACAGCAAAGCTCAGCACACCTGAGCAGCAGTGGAGATCAAATCCTTGACCTCATGCTTGAAATGACACTTGGCTTCTGAGCTCTCCCAGAGTTCCTATACAGTAAATGTGTGGCTCCATCATATCTTTTATGATATACTGCTTAATTCTAATAATGACCTAATATGAAACCTAATGCCTATTTGACTTCCCCTGATCTTGTCTTTGCTCAAATCTAGACAAGGCAACTAAGAAATTCCGTGCTTCTTAAAGTTACCAAAAGACAAAAATGAATTGCCCTATTCTATTTGGTTATTGTTGTTTGTTTTTGGATCACACCTAGTGGTGCTCAGGGCTTACTCCTATGTCAGGGGTCACCTCTGGTGGTGTTTAGCAGACCATATGGCATGTCAGGGATCAAACCCATGTCAGCCATGAGCAAGGCAAATGCCTCCCCGGCCTCAAAGTGGCCTTATTCTTTCCTATCCTTTTCAATTCTATGAATCTTATTCTTTACATGGCACTGTCTAGTTTTCTCAGTATGAAGTATGAACTATTTAAACCTGTATCTTTCAAACGTCTAGCAACAAATGAGCAAGGGTATCTATTTAAGGTCAGAGAGAGCAGGATCTAGGCAGTCAACAGGCTTAGCTGGCATCAAAGCAACCAGAACTGTGCCAAGAAATAGGCTATGGAGATGAGTTTTATCTGTCAGGATCCTAGGCAGAGAAACTGGTCAGTATTGGTGTATCTTAAATTGAAAAGTTGGAAGGGCAAGATAATTATTTGGTTGGTTTGTTTGGCTTAGCAGGGTGGAGGGGGGTAGAGGCTACTATGGGCTTCAAGTTTAATTGTCTCTCCAGGCAGTGCCTGAGGGACCAGGTGATACTGGGACTCACACCTGGGCCTCTAGTATGCAAAGCATGCAGTCATCCCACTAAGCTATCTCTCAGGGTCTTGGGAAAGCAAGATAAAAAGCAGACTAGGCATGAGTTAGGCATATCTAATACACCACGAGTAGCTTGCCAGGCTCTGCCATGCGGGCGAGCTACTCTCGGTAGCTTGCCAGGCTCTCCAAGAGGGATGGAGGAATCGAACCCAGGTCAGCCAAGTACAAGACAAATGTCCTACCTGCTGTGCTATCACTCCAGTCAAAACCAGTAACAAGTCGTCTCACAATGGAGACATTAGTGGTGCCCGCTCGAGAAAATCGATGACAGTGACAGTAACAGTGACAGTGACAGGCATGAGTTAGACAGGTCTTCAATCAGAGGTGATGTGGGGCCCCATGAGAATTGACTTAAGCAATCCTGTCCAAAGCCTTAAAGATGTGGACCCCAGAATCAAAGTCCACCTGCCTACCTCATTGTCTTCATTCACTTGGTGGAATACTTCCAAATTATTTACATCAGGTGCATCTTTGCTTTTTTCAGCATGTTCACTAAGGTATCATAGTTCCCTTTATTGGGTTTACTGTGGAATTAAAAAATCCATTTGCAAACAAAATTAATTATCATATTTAAAGTCAGGTCACACGCACTGGAGGAGACTGATCATTCAGGAGCCCAAACCATGTTTCTCACCTAGATGCATTCTGTTTCAATTGTCCTCTGTTCTCTTCTATGTTTTGTTTGTTTTGCATTGTTTTTAGCCAGTGGTGCCTGGGGGTTGCTTCTGTCTTTGTGCTCAGGGATCACTCCTGGTGGTGCTTGGAGAACCATGCAGTGCTGGGGATTGAACCCGTGTCTTCTGCAAGCAATGCATGAGCTCAGCCTATTTTGACATCTCTCCATATCCCATTGCACACTTTTTATATGTTGGTTGTTCTTCAACAAAAACATTCCAAAGGTAAAACTAAATCTTGAGATCTCCTATATAGACTGAACATGATGGCCACTCTATACCTCTATTGCAAACCACAACACCCAAAATGAGAGAGAGAGAGCAAAAGGGTATGCCCTGCCACAGAAGCGGGGTGGGGTGAGGGGGATGAGATGAGGGTGAGGGGAGGCACACTGGGATCTTTGGTAGTGGAGAATGGGCACTGGTGGAGGGATGGGTACTCCCACATTGTATGATTGAAACGTAACCATGAAAGTTTGTAAGTCTGTAACTGTACCTCACAGGTATCCATTGCAAAAAATAAATTAATTAACTAAAAAAAATAATAATGAGATCTCCTGGCTAGTAGGTGTCCCACATTGCACTCTCTCTACCTCAGGCCTGGCCTCATCCTTTCATTCTTTTTTTTTTTTTTTTTTTGCTTTTTGGGTCACACCCGGCGATGCACAGGGGTCACTCCTGGCTCTTGCACTCAGCAATCACCCCTGGCGGTGCTCAGGGGACCATATGGGATGCTGGGATTCGAACCCGGTCGGCCGCGTGCAAGGCAAATGCCCTAACCGCTGTGCTATCGCTCCAGCCCCCATCCTTTCATTCTTACCTTGCACATGCATGCTCCCAGGCACTCATTCCCACAAGGTCACGCATCCAAACACAGATAATATGTGCCTAGAAGCATGAGAGCTCAGCAAGCACCCTCTGCAAGAACAAGTTTCTTTCCCAGCTCAGCCCAGGTTTAATTTCAGGAATTGACTGAAGTGATTCTAAAAGCAGGATCTGACATTCTATGCCTCCATGATGGAAAGGATCGAATTCCTTCTCACAACAGAAATCTGGCCCTCAGAAGCTGAAGAAACAAGATGTCTTTAAACCATCAATTAATAATATCACTTCTTATATTTATGTATGTTTAGCAAGAATGATGTCAGTTTTTATTATTGCTAAGCTAAGGCATAAATTTGAATTTTTTCCTTTATCTTTTAATCTCATACTGATTTTTTCCTTTATCATTTATCTAATCAATAATGGTGATTGAGTAGTATTATTATTTGGGAAGAAGATATGATACCCAGTGGTGCTTACTCCTGGTGGTGCTCAGGGAACCATATGTGGTACCAGGGATAGAATTGGGTCAGCCACGTAAAAGGCAAACTCCTTAACCCCTGTACTATCTCTCTGACTCTCTACAGTGATATAATATTATTTTATAATCAAGATACATGTTGTGCTATTTTTTAAATGTGGATTCGGTTTTATTTGGTTTGGTTCAGTTTTTAGAAAGTTTTTTCTGTCAGCCTTACTCCCATTTCAATCTATGTTAGAATCGTGGAAAGGACAGCTGACCAGGGATTGCTCCTCCCCATTCAGTGGCTTAAAGAAAGGGAGCTGCAAAAAGGAGAGAAAGCATAAGAAGAATAATGCCTGCCATAGAGGCAGGGCAGGGGAGAGGGAGGAATGGGGTGGGGAGGGATACTGAGGACTTTGGTGATGAGAAATGTACACTGGTGGAGGGATGGGTATTGGAACACTGTATGACTGAAACCCAATCATGAAAGCTTTGTAACTGTATCTCACAGTGATCAATTAAAAAATATTTTTTTTTAAAAAAGAGAGAGATCGGGCTGGAGCAATAGCACAACGGATAGGGCATTTGCCTTGCACGCTGCCGACCTGGATTCGATTCCCAGAATCCCAGATGGCCCCCTGAGCACTGCCAGGAGAGATTCCTGAGTGCAGAACCAGGAGTAACCCCTGTGTACCGCCAGGTGTGACCCAAAAAGAAAAAAAAAGAGAGAGAAAGAGAAGCTGAAGACCAGTCTTCAGCGGCCACCTTCAGCTATGACCTGCTCCAGGCTTCAGCGATGACCTGCTTTATCAGCTCAGAGCTCAGACAACAACTGCGCCCAGTGAGACCCCTCAGCAACCTCAGCCTCAGTAGGGCTTACTCTGGACCTAGGGCAGTTCGTTCACCCTGAAATTCCTCCGGGGTCCCAGCTTTCTCAGCCGATAACTTGTTCTTTTTTTTCCCCATCACTTCAGGATCTATGTTGAAGGAAAGATCAGGCCTGACCTCCCTGGGAGATGGTATGCAGCATGTGTAGAACTGCACAGGCCAACATGTACCCCATGAGCGCCACCAAGTGAGCGCCCTAGCTGTTGCAGGAATAGCGATGACCACAGAGCATGCAGGGGAGTCTATGTTATACAGAATCCTGG